>NW_004955422.1:15360240-15546986 GCF_000276665.1 Chinchilla lanigera
TCTCTCTCTCTCTCTCACTTTCCTTCCTTCCCTTTCTTTCTTGGATGGAACCCAGGGCCTCAAGCATGCCAGCTAAAATCTTGAGCACTGAGTTATATCCCCAGCCCTGGAGCCCTAGATGTAGTTTAATTTTGTTTAAAGTACATTAAAGTAAACATTAAACAATCTCCATTTTTCATGATTCCAAAAATGTTATCTACTAAAATATTCCAAGTTGTCCATTCAAAGGCAAAATGCAAATGAAAATTAACATTGTGATTTTAAATCAAAATAACTTGAAATGTAAATGTTTAAATTTAGGTTTTTGAACATTTATTCTCATTAAATATCTTAATGAACATATAACAAATCCCCGCTCAGCCACTCTGATAGGCAGAGAATCAATATCTGCCCTCATACATAGTCCATGTAGACTTACATACATGCATGTTTTGGAGTGTTATGGTTTAGATCTAGAAGGTACCCCCAAAGTCTTGTGTGTTTGGAAGTGGGACTTTTTGAAGGTGATTGTGTCATGGGGAGTGCTAGATATAATCATTAGTGGATTGATCCATTGATGAGTTCATAGCTCAATGTGATGTTAGGAGGTGGGGCCTCGTTGGAAGAGGTGTGTCACTGGGGTGTACTTTGGGAGGGTGTATCTCCCTCCCTACCTCCTTCCTGCTCTGTCTACTTCCTGGCTTCCGTGAAGTAAGTAGCTTCCTCTGCCACAGCCCTTCACCATCACAGCCTTCTACCATGATGTTTTAGCCTTGGAGTTAGCCAGCCATGGACTGAATCCCCTGAACAGTGAGCCAAATAAATTCCTCCTCAAGTTCTGGGTGTTGGGTATCATTTCTCAGCTGACTAATACATGGAGTAACATGAATTGTTTAATATTGTGAAAGTAAATTTAAAGTGAACTAAAACAGAGACTAGCAATGAAAATCCTGAGCAGATATACCCAGTGAGACTAAGTGACCTTGAACTTGATAATTTGCAACAGCAGTGAAACTGAACTTGAGCTGTGTCTTGTAAATACCTATGTTAAAGAAAAGCAAAATAAGCTCAATTAGTCAGAAGCTGCCAACTAACAGTTGTATGATTAGACACTTTACAACACCACAGACCAAACCAACCACAAAACTTTAACCAGTCTGGTCTTTCCTTTGCCGTATTCTGTGCTAACCCTACAATTTCCTATTGTTTCGGTGGTAGAGCCTAGAACCACCTTTGACTTGGTGCTTCCCAATTCATAAATGCTATTTGTTCAAATATACACTTTACAATTTTATTGTGTCTCAGCTGATCTTTGACACTATTATCAAATGGTCGACACATGCCATAGGCCACTGTGGTGAATATTGAGTACTTCTAAAAGTATGATTGGAAAATAAAGTAAGGAAAGTCATGTCTTTAAGTACTGGGAATACTAAATCATTATGTAAGAATTGCTTGCCTTCTTGCTATTTGGAAAGAAACATCTGACCACTTAATTATAGTCCACTGGCGATTCCAGGACCCCTGAGAATAATAAAATCCAATTCAAATCCCTTCTATAAAATGGTAGTATTTGTACACCTGTAGTTATAACCTGTGCATATCCTCCTGTATACTTTTTAATATAATGTCAATGCTATGTGAGTAGTTGTGATACTTTATTGTTTAGGGAATAGTGACAAGGAAAGTTTGCATGTTCAGGGTAGGTCTGATTTTCTTCCAAACACTTTGATCTGAAACTTTCTCTGGATGGAGCCCACAGATACAAAGGCCAACTGCAATTGGTGTGTGTCTTACCCAGGTGCTTCTATTGCTCATGTTCTCTCCATGCAGAAGATTGTCCACCTGTGTGGTGGATTGACAACTGGTGGTCAACTTGTAACACCCAGCTGAATTGAACCAGCATGGTGCTGGATGTGGGAGGCCCACCTGAGAACTGTTACGAGCAGCATAAGAGGCAGAACTGGAGAAGAAGAGAGGCTGTTGGGAGCTGAGCAAGGCTGTTAGGAGCTGTGAGAAACTGTTAGGTGCCGTTAGAAGTTGTAAGGAGCTGTTGGTTCTCTTGGAGGAGCTTATCATCCTGGCTTTCCTGATAAACTCAGATGTTCTCATCTTCTGAGGAGCTTGGGACCTTGTTGGCACTGAGAATGGCTTCGGTTCACTTTCGGGGAGCTCTCATTCTTGCTTTGAGCATCACTTCCTGGCTCTGGAGGGGAAGACTGCACTGCTCAGTCTCCTGGAGAAGCTTATTGCATTGGCTGTCTTGATGGAAACTCAGCTGTCCTCATCACTGGAAGAGCTCCGGGACCTCACTGTTGCTGAGGATGGATGCGGTACTTTTTGAGGGGAGCTCTGGTTCTTACTTTGAGTGTCGCTTCCTGGCTCCAGTTCAGATCCCTCAGCCTGCTAGCACAGATCCTTCATCCCATGGGCACAGACTTTCTAGCTTCCACTACTGACCTTTGGACCTTCCCAACTGCATGAGACAGGCCTCCATAAGACATTGTCATGGACTGTAGACCTCCAGCTGGACTTATGCAGGACACTACCATGGGATCCAGGCCCTCAGCTGGATTCTTTGGTCGTTAATGTGCAGATAGATTTCCTGCACCCTCTTTTCTGTATTATTCTTTGGATGACTATTATAAATAATCTTATAAATTATGTGTCCTGTGTTATACTGTATTTTGCAAAACCCCAAACTATGACAGTCTGTCTGTCTGGGTTTTTCATGTCACTTTCCACAGCTACCTGGTGCAGTCACCTGTGTTCAAGGACTTGTGAGAAGAGCTGACATGAGATTCTCAGGGTTTGGCCTGTTCTTTCTTAAGGATGTAGGACCCCCAGATTGTCTTGTTGTCAACTCTCTGGGCAGAGACTTCCTCTAAGGAAAGGGTGGTCTCCGGGTGAGCTGTCTCCATGTTACTCCAGCTCCAGAGGCCGGACTGCTCATGCTTGTCTATTGGGCAGAGTCAGAGGAGGTCAGAGAGATATTGTCCACTTGAGTCAAGCAGAGGATGAAGGACAATGGCTCCTGAGAGAGGAGCCCAGTTTATGGTGATGCCTGGGCTGGTTCTGAGCACTGGGTGGGTGGGATAGTGAAGGATGGCTGAGGGTGCGATACAACTCTGCTTCTGAGAAAAAGATGAAGGCATAAACAGCGGCACAGCTCTCAGCGGGCTGAGCGTCTGTTCCACTTGGGGTCATGTGGAGGTGGATGAGTCAGATCCCAAGGCAACCCTGTGTGTCTGAATATTAAGGGTCCAGCTGCCCAGGTGGGGCTGAGAACCAGGGGCAGGCACTGTGTGGGAGTATAAAGAGGGTGTCTGGGCTGACAGCCTTGCTGTGAGGCTTGAGAGGCCATGGGGAAAGAAGCTGGAGCCACTCTGGGCTACACTTGTCCTGCTGTGGGGATCAGGAAGGGTGCCAAGCTGGGCTGTTGGACAGCACTGCTCTGAGGAGAGTGGGGACTGAGAAGCAGCGCACAGCCTGGGAACCTGCAGAAGGTTCCCCCACTGTGAAGTGAACTCCAACTTTTCAACTTTCCGCTGGAAAGGGGTTTCATCAACATCTTTTTTGAAGAAAACAAGGCAAGAAAATGGACCTTCAGGATGCACAGGATAAACGATTCCCACAACTGTAGGAAAACAGGAATTAAACCCACCTCAGGCTTAAATACTGTCATTACAGATGATGGCAGGGCAGATAGCTGTGACTCCACCGAAGTCCCCCCAGTCAGAGATTAGACTCTCTGTCCACTTACTACACCCCATATCCAGATATCTAAAGCAAGTTTTTGATAGCATTGTATTGCAACAGCAAGCTGCAGAAGTCTGAAGCTTGGTTTGAACTTCTGGGCATTTTAGTAATGCAAATATCTTAGCCTTAACATCTCAGTGACATTTCACCTCTCTGCTGAGGTCTTGGAGCTCTGTAGTTTCCCTATGTAATGTGTTCAGTTCCCAGACATAGTAACCTTACTTGGTTTTGATTGCCTAGGGCTGAGAAGGTAGGTCAGCCCTTGCCCGAGCCCAGAAGCAATGATTATTGTGTCTTAAGTGGATGACCTTGTGGGTGACCTCTCCACACTGAATCTTGCCCAGTGACTCAGAGCATGGTTGGTCCAGGGTAGCATCTGGACCCAGAGAACCATCCAGCAAAACCTTTTTCATCTATTGTGGCTAAGACTGTAGAGCCTATTTAATGCTAGGGCACCTCCCAAGCCAGACACTGCTGACATGCGGTATGCTCTGATGTTTAATGTTCAAAGGAAAATGGGCCTCTAGCCCCCTGCCACCAGGTACTGGGATTTTAAGAGCTTGATTTGCACTTGGGGGTGATTTACTTATATACCAAGTTATTCCCACCACTATTGTTAATTTGTACAAGAAGATTTTTGTATAAATATGGTCTCTATTCTTTTGAAAGTTGGCTTTTTCTGACCTCCTCATTCTGCATTGACATGTGTGTACTAGTCACTTTCCTGTCACTGGGACAATGTACTCAATAGCCAAAAGTTAGAGGAAAAGAGATTTATTTCATTCATGATTTCAGAGGGTTCAGTCCATGATTACCTGGCTCCAAGGCAGAAGTGGCAGGGTGGAAGGCTATAGCAGAAGAAAGCTATTCACCCCATGGCAGCCAAGATCAGAGAGAGAGGAGCCCAGGATAAGAATACACCCTTTCACATCCCACCCCCAGTGACCCACCTCTTCCAACCAGGCCCCACCTCCTAACAGCACAGTCAACTGTGAACTCATCTGTGGATGAACCCACTGGGGAGCATAGCATCCTCTCCAATCCAATCACCTTTCAAAAGCCCCATCTCTGAACACATGAAACTTTAGGGGGACATTTTAGATCAAACCATACCAGTGTCTCATATGAAGACATTACCTCTTATTTTTTCTTCTAGAACTCTGTAGTTTTGCTTTTCATTTTTAAATCCTAAGCAAACTTGAAATTTGTGTGTATGTGTGTGTGTGTGTGTGTGTGTGTGTGTAAGGGGGCTCTATTTCTTACATTTTTCATAGGCATACACAATTATATCAGCCCCATATACAGTCCCTGACATTGATGGTTTAACTTACAATTTTTTAACTTTACAAAGGTGCCAAAGCAACAGACATTTAGTAGGAACTGTACTTCACATTTTGAATTTGAGGGGGCTGGGGATTTAGCTCAGCGGCAAAAGTGCCTGCCTGGCAAGCGCAAGGTCATGAGTTCAGTTCCCGGTACCGGAGAAAAACCAAAAAAAAAAAAAAGAAACATTTTGAATTTGAATTGTTTCTCAGGCTAGTGATGTGTAATAAAATACTCTCCTGAGATGTCAGTAGGAACAGGTGCTGTAGCTCCCTGTCAGCTCTGTGATCACCAGGGGAAACCACCAACATTCTGTAGTTTCCTGTGGCTCTTCTAGGATATTCAGTAGGTCAGGTGAATTCACTGTATTTTTGACTTGCCATCTTTTCAATTTATGATGGTTTTTTGAGGACATAACCCACCATACATCAGAGAGCATCTGCATCCTAGTAATTCTTCCCTTCATCCTGACATGTAAGATTTCCTTATTCTCAAGGCCTGTCCCAGGATTATCTGCTTTCCCTTGAACTATGTATCTTTGTACTGTACCATGTGTACCGTTTTCCTGTTAAAACTTCTCCATAAGCCTCAGCAGCTATGGGTGCTTCTCTTGTCAGTTCCCACAGTTGTCTTGGTTTCTTTTTCCTCTTATGTGAACTTTTAAAAGTGGAGTGTTAAATTCTGTGAGCAATCTTATTAAGGTTTTCACCAGAAATTGCACCAAATTTCAGTTTGGATAAGAATGTCCATATTTTAAAATATTAATCCTAACATCCATGATCATTGTCTATCTCTCCATTAAATAGGGGTTCTTCTGCATTTCTTTCTTTTTAAAAAAAATAAGGTTATATTAAATGTCTCCATAAAGGTCTTAGAGATGGTGTGTTACATTTTCCTTATCACCTTTGCTATTGTTGGTGATATAGTATTTGGTGAGTGTTTTTCAATTACAATAGCAATAAGCTAATGTAAGAGAATTCGGTTAACTTTTGTATATCAATTTTTTATATGCTGTTTTGTCAGACTTTTTCATTAGTTTGTCTCTAGATACTCCTGGGTTTTCCATGTAGAGAAGCAGATTATCTGAAAGTGATTCCCCCCTTTGTCTTTTAGTCTTTAAATAGTTTAAGCATTTATCTGTTTGCTTGCATCTCATTATTAATATCCAGTACAAGATTTGGGTCGATGCTCTGTTCAGTTTAAGGAAATTCTCATTTTTTAAGAATTTGATCCTGGTTGGGGTGGTTCTTGTCATGGTTCCCCAGTGTCCACCTCAGCACTGTCCGGGGTCTGGGCCTCTTACTCTTGCTGGACACAGACCTTATTGAACATATGTCTGAGAGCTACAAACTAGGGCAGCACCCAAAGAAGGGACTCTTGGCCTATAGTTTCTCATGTCACTTGTGTCCCTTTAGGTGCTTCCCAGGATGCCTTTTACCTGAGAAAATTGTTCCTTCCCCACCACGGTGAGTGATTCTATGGAAATGCTAGCTGCATAGTCGAAGTGTGTCACAAAGAGGGTAAGAAGAGGATTCATGCTGGTTGGGTGGCAGCTCTTGAATTCTGCTCTAAGAAAATATGCAAGCCTAAACAAAACCTGGACAAAGCAGGTGGCCCATTTGCAGTAGGAGGTCACACAGATACTTACTGGGGCCTAAGGAGAAACATAGCCTGCTCTCTCTAAAGGCTGGAGCAGGAGGAAGCTCTTGGAGGCTGTCTTATGTCTGGCTAGGAAAGACAGATATTACCCATCCCACCAAGGAGATGGACCACGGGGAATGCTGCAGCATAAAAGAGAAACAGACTTACCTACTAAGTACACTGCCATCTGACTAGTCCTTGTCTTAAATGTCCTAGAAGGCTCTCAACACAGAAAGATTATTTTAATAGTATTTTAAATATTGTTTTAATTCAGACATCTGGTTTTTCAGCAGCTAGTCTTCTGACTGGGGCATAGTTTTGGTATAAAGGAGAAGGTACTGAGTGACTGTAATGTCTCCAGGGTTCTTTTCTTCTGAATAGAGAACCACTTCAGATTTTCTGCTGTCACTGTCTTTAGGCCGTGTGGCGTGGTGGCTAGGATGGAGTTTCAACTTGATTGGCTTTGGGATCTACCTCTTGGATTGGTAGAACACACTCGGAAGTGTGTCTGGGTGGGCCATGGAGTCATGAGCATGGGGTCTGTGTTTAGTCCCTTGCCCCTTCTGTTCTGGCACTGTCTCCATTGCCCTGCTTACTGTCCCTTATGAATGAAACACCTTTGCTTGGCTGAGCCCTCCACTGTGACATTTCTACATTTCAAAGGCCTTATCTTTGACTACAGTTGCGTGCTAAGTTCTGGGGATTAGGACTCCCGTATATGAATGTGAAGGGCACAGTTAAACCCACACAAGGACCAATGCCTAGTGGTGTCTGGAGTCTAGGGAAGTGGGGGACACAACCAGAATATGTGGTGTCTCCATGCAGTGCCATGCAGCTGCAGACACAGTCGCTCTCCTGGGACAGGTAGAAAAGGTTGCCTCAGTGGGGCCTGAGGGACAGTGGAGCAGTGTGGAGCAGGGACAGCTTTTAGGCTGGTCTCTCTGGAGAAGATGGTGCCTGACTGCGGCTGACCCCTTGGTCTCTCAACCAACGCTACTTGAGTTCCCTGTGGCTGGTGCCTGGGAGTCCGTGTCCACCCATGTCAGAAGCACCATTGGAAACACTTTGGTGCAGCCCACCCCTTGGCTGGGCCCTCTGCATTTCAGCTCCTCTTCTGTTGACATGTTGTGTGGGTGCAGGTGGAGAAAGATGGATTAAATAAACCCAAAGAAAGTGCCTGCTCTTCTCTCAGCTTCCTGGGTTGGCCTTTTAGCCAGTTGCCTGTAGAATACCAGAAGCCACTCTTCCCTGAAACCCACCTCGTCCTGGCCCCCTGTACTAGCTCTCAGCATCATGACGGTGACATCACTCAGAACAGTGTTTCAGACTTGTGGCAGAACCTGGATTCCTCCAGTACTGGATTCCAGATCCACAGGTTCCCACGGAGACTTCCCTCAGTCCTGCTGCTCTGTCCTTGACTCCAGTTCCGATGTCTGAACAAAGCCCTAGGGCAGTATGGGGGAAGGGTAGTCTCACTGCTGGAAGAATGAGAAAGTTTTATGCATTTAAATGCAGAAAATAAATGTGTGGTCACAAAATCTACCTTCCCACATCTCTTTGAGATTCCTTTTGAATAAAGGCCTTTTTTCAGTGAAAAATATTTAAAATCAGAAGTCAGCATCAGAACCCTTGAACTTTTTGTAGGTGATCTACAAAAGTTTGCATCCTGGATGATGAAGGTTTTATTTGCTTGTGGTTTTAGTGTATATATATGCCTTCCTCCAGGGTGAGCGTTCATATTTCCATGATGGCTGAAAAGGAAAATCTGTGCACCTGTCCATCAGGGACCTTAGGGGACTAATGAGCCATTTGAAGAGTTTATGTTTTCTTAGAGTGATTTAGCAGCCAAATACAAGTCTTTGTGGAAATTGCTTTATGGTGGTTATTTTCTTTTCTCCTTGTTAATAGCTGCCACAGCAGGGCTGATGCAAGAGGCACTTGCAGAGTCATTGAACTTTATCGACCTGGGATTTTATGGCTTGGACTTTTCCCCAGAGAGAATAGTCACACTGAAAGCAGTTGCCTAGGGGTGGCTTTCCCTCCTTGGCCCCAGCTCCGAATTTTCCAAAGGAAGCCAGGCTTGCAGGTGTTTTTCGGTCTTTGCTATTGCTCCCTTTCTGCAGAGCTGCCTTTGCAGTCTGGTCTTGAAAGGGTTATAAAAAAAGATGCACCCGTCCCCCGACACTACCAGAAAGAATACCACGTCCCTAGGTCTGTTTAAATGTCAGGTGAGTGACAGATGGATGATAGGTATAAGTATGTCTCCTGCAATTATCTGGGACATACTCAGAGTAAAAGTTCTTTGCTACTTATCTGAAATGCAGATGTTACCTCTGGTTACCTCTGTTCTACCCAGAGGCCCTACCAAGAGTTAATCATTAAATGTTGGCCCAGGTCTCTGAGTCAGGTGTCTGCTCTTCCCACAGAGTTGTTAATCAGGTTGGTCAAGCCTCTGGTTAAGGTCAAGACCAGGATGTCAGGCCTCCACCCTTGAGATTCCAGACCCTACCGCAGAGAACCGGGCTGATGTGACCCAGCATTTCCTCCCTCTTTGCTCACCCCCCTGCTAGACACAGTCTTGTTCCTCTCCAGAGCTGGCTGATGGGGCCCTTTTGTCCTGAGGCCTGATAACAGATCTATCTGTTCATGATCATCTCCCCAAAGCCAACTCAAGGGGTGCGGTAGGCCTGTGTTCCCA
Source organism: Chinchilla lanigera (assembly GCF_000276665.1). NCBI lineage: Eukaryota > Metazoa > Chordata > Mammalia > Rodentia > Chinchillidae > Chinchilla > Chinchilla lanigera. Next base: position 15,369,641 of record NW_004955422.1, read on the forward strand.
CTTGGCAGTGTTGGCTAGAGCTGAAACACTGCTGCTGCCTGATTAGGGCCCACACTTTCCCTTCCTCTCTCCCTTCTGAGTCCCGCCAGTCCTGTTCAGGGTGTGTCCGCTGAGTGCCCACTGTGTCCCAGATGATGTAGGAACAGCAGAGACTTCAGCACACAAAAGTCCTGCACTGATGAGCCTCCTGCCTCTGCATTCACTAGGTGAAGGTGCGAAAGAGGAGAGACCAGGAGGCCGTGGAGGCCATGAGTCTGCAGGAGGAAGATGGGGACTCTTTTTTGAATATCAAGACATTGGGTGCAATTTCAGTGGCCAGTGGCAGGGGGTTGGGATGCATCTGAGAGAAGCCTCCAGTGCTTACCCCCAGGAAACTGCCTAGGGGCAACATGGGCAGGACAGGGCCAGCATGGGCTATGTGAGCTCCATTGGGAACTCTGTTCCCCATTTCCTAGGGCCTGATGCTGGGGTTGCAGCTATGCACTTTCTGGGGTACTATAGGTTGGTGTGAAAGGCCAATGCCTACCTTGAATAGAAAGAGCCAGCAGAGACTGGGGTGTACCATGTCCCACTTCTGCCTGCTCCCTGGGAGCCCAAGGACAATTGCTCCTCGCCAGCTGCTGACTCCCGTCTGTGCTAGTGATACCCCAACTCCAAGCCCCCTATTTTCTCCTGGACCCTGCTGGGGTTGAGGTCAGTGTAGGCTCAGGAATTGGGGAGAGGCGCCTCCTAAGTGGAACTAAATCTGCTCTCAGCCAGCTCAACACCCTCAATGCAAAAAAGCCCTGGAATAGCAAAACCCAGCACCAGGACCCTCCCAGAGCCATCTCCTGTCCCTCATGACCATGTAGGCAGTGAACGCTGTCCCTGTCTCACTGTCTTGGGCAGCAAAAAACGTGCAACCTTAGCCCAGAGGAGAAACTGGTTTTTCATGCGAAGTCTCTGCTTCCTCCAATTCCTTTAAAGCTGGAGCCACCAGCTGTCTCAGGATGGTCTGGAGCTCTGGTCTCAGTCTGCATGCCCATTAGACACCAAAGAGCAGGATCAACACCAGGCCAGTTAAACTAGGATTTCTGGCCTGATGCTGGCATTTTTTACAAAGCTCTCAAGCATCTACCCTGTTCAGGCAGGACAAAAATGGGATTCTTCATCAGAACCCAAGGCATGGTTGGAAACAGTGGCAGTTAGAGAGTATGTAATTGTTATTACAAGTTGAGCATCCCTAATCCAAAAGTCTGAAATCTAAAATGCTCCAAAATGTGAAACTTTTTGAGCCCTGATGTGACACTGCAAATGGAAAATTCTGTGTCTGACCTCGTGGAACAGGTCACAGTTGGAACACAGATGCATTGAAAACAAAACTATAGTGTATAGTATATAAAACTACTGTCAGGCTGGGTTTACAGGGTGTATATGAAACATAAATGAATTTTGTGTTTAGACTTGGGTTCCCATCCCCAGGATATTTCATTATATATGTGCAAATATTCCAAAACCTCCAAATCCTGAAATTTAAAATGCTCTGCCCCAAGCATTTCAGAGATATTGAAGAGATATTGATCATATAGTATAAGAGATATTGATCATATAATAGAACCAGGCACATTTTGCCATTTATGCCTGTTGACACACATGCAACCAGCAAATGTATAAAAGCATGAATGAATCCATCACTACAAGTTGCCTTGAGGCCAGGGCCTTTCTGAGATGGAGGGGGCAGGGACCCCAGCACTGTCATCCACCCCCCAGCTCCCCACATCTGTGGGCAGAAATACATTTGACTGCTGGACTCTTATCTGCTCTGACATTTCAATTCAGATTTACACTGAGGTGAACTTTGGAGTTTTTATTTAAAAACTTGCCTGGCTGATTGGATAATTCCTTGCTAGAGCTGTTTGGGGGTTCAGGAAGCACCCTCAGATGGGCTTAGGGAGAGGGGGCCCCTGTCAGGTGGCACTGGCTCACAGCCTGGTGGGAAGGTGACCCACGAGCAGTGTCAGGAGTGAGAGCTGTGACGTGGAATCTCCCTGGTTCTCTGTGGATCTGGCAGGTCTGTGGGACCCAGGGAGTCACTGCAGCTGGCTCCTGTACTGTGGTGTCACCTGGCAGTGTCCAGAATTGCCACATTCTGTTGATGGTCAAAATAAACTAGAAATCCAGGTTTTTGAATGAAATATCCAAATTAGTAAGCATTTAATACCCCATCTGTGCCAACAGAGGGTGTGTCAAACACAAAAGCTGTGGGTCATCTGTGACTTTGATCCTCTTCCTGGGTCAGCTGGGACTTTTTCAGTAGGAATGGAGCCCCTGACCTCAGTCACTGTGGGATGGCGGAGGGCAGATGTCCCTTCTGGAAAAGTTCCTTCGCAGCCCTTGTTTTTTTATTGCAGGTACTGAGGGTCTGGGAGTTGTCCTGTGAGGCTGACTGGAGATGGACACACACCCTGGAGTTCATCCCAGGGTAGGCCCCACAGCAGGGTTTAGCAGGAAGGAGAGGCTGAGCTGGGAACCACCTTTCTGAACATATGCCAGTAAACAGTAAATTCTGAATAAGTAGAACGTTAGAGCAGGACTCTTGAGTGCTGCATGCAGTTATAAAACACCAGAGCAGAGGCCACACCCAGGCCTGGTTTGAGATCTATGAGGCAGGTGAGCTGGGGGCTGCAGTGCACCTGGGCGGTGAAGGCCAGCTGCCTCTCTAGTGTTCAGAGGCAATGGAAGTATGCTGGGCACACCTCTTTGCTTCTGCTCCCATGAGAGGTGCAGCCACAGCTGAAAAATGACATGAGGTTGCCAGGTGAGCCTGGGGTGGCCGCAGCCTATGCTTTACAAGAGACTGAAATTCAGATATTTATGTGGAAATAATCATTCTTGTTATTCAGCCAAGTGCATTCCCATTTTAGGGACCAGAGCATCAGAAACTAGCATGGGTGCCTCTTTTCTGTGCTTGTGCAGTCATGGTGCACTGTGTGGTCTGTAGATCAGATAAGGGGTGATCTCAAGAGGCCCCAGGAGAACACGGAGCCAGGGCTGTGTCAGGTAAGAGTGTACAACCACAGTAACTGGAGTCAGGAGACCCAGCGTGTTCCTGCACCCACACCATCTGTGCCCTGTGAGCAGGTGCTGTTCTGCGCCATCCTGAGGACCACGAAGGGAAAGGAGGCCATGCCGGTCACGTGCTCTGTAAACTGGGGATCATGATGAGCACCTTGTACGTAAGGAGTGTCTTGTATGTAAGGAGTGTGTGTAAGGAGGATAAAGCTACCTTCCTCCACTAGCAGACTGCTAGTGCATCCCTGATGCGTGGTAACTGTGTAGAAAGAGTCTCAGTAGAATTGGAACTATGGAGTTGGGGTCATTTCTGTGTCATTATCTTTAAATCCCACTAGAGCAAATAATTGGCCATAGACTGTCTTGTATTATGAAGAGTCTTCTTAGGTATCCTCTTCCTTGTCCTTTCCTGCCTTCCATTCATTTACACATCCATCCATCTGTATTTTATACAAACATACATTTGCTGACTTAATCATCTACCTACTCATCTACCTACCAGTCTCTCTATCCACCTATGTATCTGTCTATCCATGTATCCATCCATTCATCCATGTATATATACATCCATGTGTTTACCTAGCATCCATCCATGCACCTACTCACTCAGCCATTCATCTCCTCTCCATCCGTGCCTCATCTGTCTGTCCATCACCCTCCTTCCTTCCCTGTCTCTATCCCTGACTGCCTTCTTCCATCATTCCCTCCTCTCTCCAGCTCTCCTTCCCTCCCTTCCTTCCTCCCTTCTTTCTATACTGGAGCAAAACCTCTCTTTCCTACCACCTTCCCAGATTCTCTGCCTGAGACTTCTGAATTAGCCTGACAAAATGTCCACAGAAGAAAGTAGAGCACGTCATAGAAGAAGCTTCACTGAAGAGTGACTTCAAAGTGACATTTAGAACTTAGGTTTTGGTAGCTTCTCAGCAAAGGAACAATGAATTTTCCAGAATCATAAGGCAAAGGGAAGGACCGAAGTTAACTGGTTACATTGTAGGGTGGTGGATGTATGGGAAAGAGATGGTAGTCTGTTATGTGGATCCTCTGGTGTGTCTGCAGCCTGGAAAATGTCAAAGTTGACTCTTTTGTTTTCCCTGTTAGGGGAGGGGGACACCCTTGTCAATTTATGTCCTGCTTTTAGTCAAACAGAAGAGGGCAAATCGGCTTTTTTGTGTCTGTTTCTTTTCTATTGCCTGCAGCTCAAAAATGGTCCTTATGCCAAAGTGGCATGTTCTGGAGTGCTGTGCAAACCAGAGAAAGAAAAATCATACAGAATAATGCAGAAATCATCTGTGTCTCTAACTTTATCAGAATTTGATAGTTTATCACCCTTGCTTGGACTGCCAGAAATACATGGCTCCCAGCACCAGGGTTTCCTTACCCCAAGAGAAGGGTCCTCTAACTTTAAAGCTGATCTCTGCCATCAAATGCTTCCTTGATGCCAGGCTAGATGAGCATATCCATGTACAGTCTGTGGGATTGTGTTACATCTAGAAACGAGAGTAAGTGGTCCACCTTATTCTGCAATCACACCCCTCCTGCTTAGGGTCATCTGTGTGTGGCTCAGGCTCATTTGTTCTCATGGCTGTGAGGTCCATGGCCAGGAAAGACCATAGCTTAGCCATGCAGCCCCTGAATGACCTGGATGACCTATGTCTCCACATGCGCAGGAGAGCTGGTTTTTGACATCTTTCCTTGTGCATGTGGCTTTGAACTTACTTACAGAATTGATGTAGAGGTGGAATTGCTTACAGCCTGGTACCTCCCTCGAAGTCCTCAGCAGCCCTGGTATAATCCAGCATTTATTCACTTCTTTCTGGGCCCCTGTTTCCAGGGATGGAGGGCGTCACTGTTGTAGTCAGCAAAGACTGGATGACCTGCTCCCAGGGGTCTATTATTATCTTTCTCAATACTTGCTGAATGTCCTGGTCTGGGGCAGCCATCTGAAATCTGCCTGGGTCATTGCTGGGGAGGTGTTACTTCACTTGACTGTGAGCAGGGGGCCCTCTCAGCTGCCACCACCTCTTGCAGACCCCCACATCTCCAGCTTTAGCTTGCTTGTGGTCTGAGTTTCTGCTCCTCTGCTGGTCCTGGAGATTACCTCCTTTCCAAGCCCTGTCTTTCTGTTCTATTTTTACTGGCCCATCTCTATTTGAAGCAGGGGGTTATTATAGTGAGCTCTCACTGCCCCTCTGACCTGATGCCTGTATTTCTTCCTTGCCTGCATTTCTATCCTCAAAGAAAAAAACAAAGGTAGCTGTTTCTCTTATGTGGGAAGTTTCAGCCTGCTGGGGCCCTTTGGTGAATCCTCGGCAGCTAGAGCTCCTTTAATGCTGGAATTCACACATTGGGGCCAGAACTCCCAGGGCCTCCCTGGTCCTCGCTGCTGCACTTCTACTCAGGCTTGGGGGAGGAAGAGGGAAGTGCTGAATTCTTGCCACTTTGGGAACCAGTACATGAATTCACAAGGGCAGCCCTTGGCTGCTGATCACACCAGGAACAGAGCAGGTTCCACAAGGGCTGATTTCTATGAGTCCCTGGCTCCTCTTTAATTTTCACGTTTCCCATTGCTGGTTTTCTTTCTTTTCCCCACAGAGACCTGGCCACCATGCCACGTAGCCCAACATCCAGTGAGGACGAGATGGCCCAGAGCTTCTCTGACTACTCCATGGGCTCCGAGTCTGACAGTTCCAAGGAAGAGACCATCTACGACACTATCCGGGCCACTGCAGAGAAACCAGGTGGTGTGAGGATGGAGGAGAGCCAGGGTGACACGCTGGTGATCCGTGTGGTCATCCAGGACCTGCAGCAGACGGTGAGCCCCTCTGAAGGGTGTTGCTTTACTTCAAGTCTTTTGCCCTTTTGTCCGTGTCTGGGTGGTGTTGACCATGGCGTGAATACCAGAGGAAATATACTTCCAGTTCATCCTGGACTCACAGGGCTAAAGACTCTGGACTGGTGATCCTTGATTTCTAGAGTGCTTCCCCTGCATTGGCTCCTCTGGGGTCCCTCCTTCCTCACTTTACACAGTCCTGTGTTCCTACTTCAGTCTGCAATATTCGCTGAGCCCTTATTTTAGTCCATTGCATGTTACTATAATGCAATACCTGAGGTGGGCTACCTTGCAAAGAAAAGATGTTTGTTTTGGTTCATAGTTCTAGAGGTCCAAGGTCAAGGATCTCATCTGGTGATGCCTCCTTGCTGGCAGAGTAGGTGGTACAGGGTATCAGATGGCAAAAACAGGAAACATAAATGTGTGTCTGTCTGGTCTTTGCCTCTTTTGATAAAATCACCAGGATCCAACTCTGGGGCTCCATTCTGGTGACCTTATCTAACCCTGATCACCTCCCAAAGGTGCCACCTTCAATCACATTAATCAGTTAAGTTTCCCTCTCTTAATCCCTCAACACGGGGGTTAGATTTCAACCCAGGAAGCCTTGGGAGCACTCACTACATCCAAGCCATAGCAAACACTTGCAGTGTCCCAAGGCTGAGGCCAGCCTGGAACAGTTCAGTCTCACAGGAGAAGCCGAGTGGCAGGTGTGTTAGCACTCAGCCTTCAGAGTCCATGTGGGATGAGGGTCCACTGGTGTTGCCTCTGCCCCTGCTGATACTCAGTGTGTGTGCATCCTGGCATCCTCAGCTGTCCTACTTCTTAGGGTGTAGGACACTGGGGCAAAGCCTCCCTGCCCAGTGCTGCCCCTGGTCAGTGACCAGTTGTGCCCCAGCCCCCAGGGCCAGTGTGTTTCCTGTGTCACTGCTTGTCCATAGCAGTTGTTCCTGGCATCTGTTGCTATGGTGTACTTCCTGGTCAGTTTCTGGGCCCTTGTGGGCAGGTTTGCCTCTCCCCTAGAGGGCAACCACTGGTGCTTGGGTTGGGCAGAAGTGGGTTGGCATGGTAGATGGCATGGATGTGGCAGCAAGACAGGTTTCCCAAGGAGCGTTCTATATGCTAGGCATTCCTTCATTGCTCTCACCTCTCTCCTTCCTCGCTCTGCAAGTCAGGCAGATGAAATTGGAACTGCTTGAAGCATAGATAAATGCTCCCAGAGCTGACCTCTCCCATCTGCTGGGAGAAGGCTCAATTCACAGGCAGCATTCAACACATGCTTGTTGGCTTTGCTGGTCTGTGATACTGGATCTTGCCGAAGGGCACTGACATGAGGTTGCATGCATCCAGTTACTTTCTAATATTCACTCAGCAATTGTGAGCATCTCGGATGAGCCAGAAGCTGTCTTAGACATTGGGGCGGGAAGCCACGGAGGGTGACAGGATAGTTCCCTGAGGTGGTAGAGGCCATAAAGAGAGTGTTTTGGGGTGCTATGAGCCAGAGAGTGATGGGAATGTGGTGGGGGTAGTGGGGCAGTGGTCTCCGAGAGTGCCTAAAGTAGCTGGTTCTTCGAGGCAGGATGTATTTAAAGCCTGCCCCCCCAGAAGTGTAAATGGGAGCCAGATCTATAGGTGATCTGAGGTCTCGGGTGGAGTTCTGGAACCCCCCATGGGTCCTCCTCCAAACCTGTCAGGAAGGTGAGGGGAGAGGAGAGAACTCAAGGTGTATGTCAATTCCTCACCTGCCCTGGCCTTCCCAGGAGCTGTACCTGGCTGCGGGGGATGGGGGGAGAAGGGGAGCTAGACATGTGGGCCAGCCCTAAGCCTCAAAAAATGGTCATGAAGATTTGGTGAGGCAGTAGCTAGCTGTGTGTGCACACTCACATGTACATGTGCACATCCTGCCCTTTGCATCTCCTTATTCATGTGGGTACAGGACTATTCGCACAGTCACCCTACCCCACTTGATGCCCCTGAGTTGACACAGTCTCTATTCCAGGGGTAAATGCCGGCTTTTACAGTAAACTAGTCTATTTCTAGTTCCCTGTTTTGTTTTGCCTTTTAAATAGAATGGGGTTAATTGCTGGGTGTTTCTAGGAAGAGTTCCTGAGGACAGTGCCACCCCAGTGAAAGTACAGTTGATCTGTGTTAGGCAAAATACTTGTATTTTATAAAGCACTTTGTGTTCCATGAAGACCCTGCCCTTAATGTAGGGTTTATCCACGAATCTTGAGCTTGAGGCCAACAGTGCTATAACTCCTGCTTGCATGAGGCTTTTCCAACAGGCACATCACAACCACCCCCCTGCTTGGGAGGACCTCACTCTTTAGCCCTGTGATGGAGGCCTATTTGAAACAGTAAAATCCACAACAAAAAGCACAAAAAAATGTAAGCGATGCAGCACTAAATAGACCACAATAAGAACACTTGTTTACAGTATCAGAGCACAAGCAAGGCAGAGGTCACTTCATCTGACTTCAGGTGGGGACCTCTGCACATTTGCTGCTACTTTTCATATGTCTGTAAGTGACCACCAAAGCACAGACAGCATTGATTGCGAGGTTACGAGTGACTTTGCTGGAGTAGGCACATCCGTGTATACAGAACTCACAAATAGCAAGGACTGACTGTGTTTTGAAAATGTTTACTTGTCTGCGTCCCAGGTGCTCTTTTTCTCTGTATCATATCAAGCCTCCCCTGTATTTGTGGAGGCATTGTGTACTGGCTCTGAGTGACCTTATCTAACCTTAATCACCTCCCTGACTTTTTTTAGAGATATCTGATTTACCTTTTCCATCTTGTAGATCTCTCTGTCTCTCTGTCTCTCTCTCTCTCTCTGTCTGTCTCTGTCTCTCTCTTTCTCTGTGTCTCCGTCTCAGTCTCTGTTTCCCTCCTTCTCATCCTCTCTCCCTCCTTTCCTCGATGGCTAAAGAATTGGCTTCACTTGCTAGACAAATAAGTCTTTGGTGTGAGCCATTTTTGTTTTTTTCTGAGAACCTTATGACATGCAGATTCTGTTTTTCCCCTCCTTTTAAGGATGTCTCGTATCCCATAACTTCTCTGTGTTAGGAGTCAGGCTCTTCTATGTATCAAGCAAATAATCAACCTTATGCTGGATTTTCCTCTCCCGTATCTGTGTCTCTCACTGCCTCCTGCGCTGGACACATTTTTGTGTGTATGTACAATATCCCAGAGTTTTCACATACTGCATGCTCAGTGGGATCAGCTCAGTTCCTTGTAATTTCTAATCTATTGTAGTCATGTTGTTCTGACTTTCCATTTATTTTCATAGCTGTGTGTGCTCTCTTTTTGAGAATTACTCTTTCAAGTTATTTATTTGTTTTATGTCTTATTATTTTACTCCCTAGCATAAAGCTCTCTTGGAGACTTTTCTTCCTTTAATTGGAGTGTATTTTCACCCAGATCAGAGGCTTGTCTGATTCTTTACATGTTCTTTCCTCTTCATGTATTGCTTTTCCTGTACTGTGCTTTCATTATTATCCATGCCATCTCTCTCCATCCTGTTCAGTTGAGTGGCAGCAGTGTGGTCTATGCCCAATCCCAGCAGCCACATCCTTCCCTATTGCCTCTGGCCTCTTGATTTGGACCTTCAGGTCTCAGGTCTTAAATCCAAGAGACTTCCCTAGTCCCCTGTCCTACTCCCTTATCAATAAGTAGTACTAGGGGCAAGAGACCAGGGGGCACGCATGTGAGTCTTCCTGGCCTCCCTTGTGAAGGTAGACATGCCTGTCCATCTGTCTGCCTAGATTTTCAGATGAAAAGCTGCAGGGGCCATGTATATAGTCAGCTTCACCGTCACCAAGACACAATACCTGATGCCCACAGTTTAAAGGAGGACAGGTTTAACTTGTGCATGGTGTAAGTGGATCAGTTTATGATCAGCTGGTTCCATGGGAGGAACATCATGGTTGAAAGACATAATGAGGCAAAGGTACTTAGTTCCTGATGGCCAGAAAGCAGAACAAGGGAACAGTGTCAGAGAGAAGGAGCCAGGGACCAGATATAATAGTCAAGATCACACTTCCTGAGCCACCCAGACATTCCCAGAAGTGTGCTGTACTAATACCCTTGGGGCTTCTTAATCCACCTGAGTTGACATATCAGGATTAAGGATCACAGGTGTGTGTGGGAGTGAGTCTTTCTGGAAGACAAGGGCCTCTTTTTCTTCTGAGATTGTCTTAACTGCTCAGGCAATGATTCCCCAGCCTTTGGAGCATTTCTATTCAGTGAACATCCCTGGCAGGAGGGTCTCTCCAGACAGCTGGCCCACCCATATCTCCCCAGTCCCTGCCTAGCCAAGCAAGAAGTCACAAGAGCCCCAAGAGGATGAGGGGGCACATTCCCCACCAGAATTTCCATTCTATCTGGCTATGTGTTCTCTGTACTTGTCCTGAGAGCACTTTTACAACTTCTCTGGTACTGAGCGGTGCCTATATCTTGTGCTTGGTACATTTTGTGGGGCTTCTATATTTGGGTCTCATGGTATGACCTTCTTGGTCCCGGCAGGCTGCATTTCTCAGTGACTGCCACTCAAGGGTGGAGATTCTTGAACCCCATCACTGTAAATCATCCTCATTCTGCAGGGCCAGCTGCCCCCTGGTCTCTTGCCCCTAGTACTATTATTGATTAGGGAATAGGACAGGGGACTAGGGAAGTCTTCTCTTGGATTTCAGACCTGAGACCTGAAGGTCCAAATCAAGAGGCCAGAGGCGATAGGGAAGGATGTGGCTGCTGGGATTGGGCATAGATCAGAGCAAGCGCCCCTTTGCTTTCTGCCTAGGGGCAGAGATGGCTACTCCAGCTGAGAAATGGCATGTACCCTGCACTGTGCCAATCCTAACACATCAAGACATTATGGATACGATCCTTGAAGGGAATCCAGCACTCTGTACTTGTCCTGAGAACACTTTTACAACTTTCTCAGGGGTTACCGTGTGCCGTACACCATGTTAGGTCTTAATGTTCATGGTGTGGTGTAGCCTTTGTTGCAGCCTTGAGGTATGCAGCATTTGTGAGCATCTCTGTTGAAGTACGGCAGACCTACAACAAGGACCAGCATCTTCAGTGCCCAAATGGAGCACAGCCTGTAACTGTAGCTGGATGAAGAGAAAACATTGCCCACTCATGCACCTATCATCTGTGGAGTGGTTTAAAACTAGTTTGCAATGGGCACATAGAAGATCAGACTCCAGAGCCAATGCGAGACAGAGCAAGTGGCTTGGGGACACTCGGCTTTGTGCCTAGAAACCTGCTGGATGAGGTACAGGATGCTGGCATTCACTGTGCTCTGTGCTTTCTTGGTACCCAGGCCTGACTTGCACTTGTAGATGGCACTCACCATGGGAAAGTGGCCAGCAGGCAGCCTACATAAGAAGCAGCAGGGGGTGGAAGTCAGCTGTGCTTGGGGCAAGGTATTGAGAGCCTCCGGGCCTCAAGGTCCCATTTGTCAGTTAGGGACAAATGCTACCCTGTGAAGTGACCCAACCCAGGAAGGTTGGTCATCATTACTCTAAAAATCTGAGATCCGAAATGCTGCAAAATCCTAAACTTTTTGAGTTTAACCATGACAGCGAGTGGAAAACTCACACTGTGAAACTTCATTTCATGTAAAAGTTATGAAAAATGTTGTGTAAAATTACCTTAAGGTTATGTGTGAAAAGATACATAGGAAGTAATAAAATTTGCTATTCACACTGGGGGCCCATCCCCAAGATACCTCATTAGGTACATGCAAATATTCCAGAGTCTGAAATCTGAAACACTTCTCTGCCACAAGCTTTGGGGTAAGGGACACTCCTCCCGTAGTAGGAGTACACTGAGTACCACAAATGTGTCTGTCACTGTGACCGTTCACCATGGAGCAGCCACTGTGCTGTCCCTCTTGGGAGGCACTTGTCACTTATTGTAGGAGATAAAGGCCCTTTGTCATTCACTGTCCAGATACTGGATGAGGGGACCAGAGTCTGGGAGGGTCACAGAGTTGTTGGTGCAAAGGGGTAGCACCCGTAGCTTGGGGCAGCCATGTGTTACTGTGCAGGAAGCTCAAATTTTGTGTCTCTACGTCCTTTGGACCCTTTCCAGCAGGGTCATGGGTAGGAAGGTGGCTCATTTCCGCAGCAGCATCTGGGGAACTGGCCACAGTGGCTGCTGCTCTCAGCCTTGAAGTACAGTGACACTTGGTGAAGCAGGGGCCTCCAAGAGGGTGGTCAGTCTCCACTGTCAGGAGTATAATCATTTCTGAAACCTTCTGAACACCACTTCTCTTCACTTTGTTCAAGACAAACAAAGCCCCTAGATGCTGAGACCAGAAATCCCACAGATTCGAGCTCTCTGCAACTGAGTGCACATTGTTCCGCATGCCCTCCCTTATGGGTTGAGTCCTCTGTGTCTAGCTGGAACCTGAGACAGTTCGGAAACCCTGCCTGGAGGAGCCAAGTAGAGCTGCCAGGGAGTTTGTCCTTGGGGTCCCAATGCCCACCGATTGGTGACAGTGCTGGAAGAAGCTGCCGGGCTGCCCCGCCACTGCCAGGTGTGGACCCCTTCCCTGGCGAGGTCTGGACTCTCTGCCTCTTGCTGCACGACTGCTGTCTCCAGGCTCACGCCTTTGGTGGGAGAGAAGATTTAAACCTTTGTTTAATCCAGCCTACCACCAGCCTACCACCAGCCTACCACAGAAGCCTCAGGCAGTGCCTACAAAGCTCCAGGTGCATGCAGAAGTCCGGCAGGGCCGGGTGGTGGGTTTAGAGGGTACACAGGGGCTGGCATGAGTTCTGGGCCTGCAGAGAGTCTCAGTCATTGCAAGAGTGTGCTGTGATGAAACGCTGGCACAGCCATTCAGCATGGCCTTTAAAAAAATAGTAGGTGCCAAAATCAATACCAACTAAAGCAGGTTCTTCTGTTATTGATATTTTTGGAGGACAGTGAACAGGGAAGTGGGAACAAAGCTGGCGGCGAGGCAGAGGCACAAGGAAGCTCAGCTTTAATCCACTTTGAATGGCATATTGCAGGGAGATCAAAGGAGGAAGCACTGTGGGGCTATGGTGTGCCTCTGAGACGGGCTCTCCTTGAGGGTCTCCAGCACCAGCCTTTCTGCTCTCCCCAAGTGTGGCACCAGCAACCGTGTCCTCACAAGGCCTGAGCCTCTCAACAAAAATGCCAGGGCCTGCCCACCTCCTGGCAGGTGCTTTGGGAAAATGAGGGTTTACCTTTTGCTCTAATCAGTGCTTGCATTTATTAAATAAATGCATCTACAGGTCACATAATTCATTTAACAAAAAGCTTTTCAGCTTCTAGCCTGACCCCCTCAAAGATAATTTATTGCCATTCATCCACCCAGACACACACTCTCTGTCTCTCAAATTCCTCCCCACCAAAGGAGCAACCCTAGATTTGCCAGGCCTGGAGGACTCTGCCTCTCCCTACTACTTTCTCTGTCTCCCTCTGGTACACACAGTTATGAGATGCTCCCCAACCTACCACCTGCATCCACCTGGACCTTCCCATACGCCTGACTCCAAAGTGACCTTGGCCTTCTGCTTGACGTTGAGAATCACACTGCAGCAAAATGGTGCCCCCTCCCCCTCTACTTCTCAACCCCCTCTTATTCTTTAGATCAGGCACATTCTCATCCTGTTTGCCTTTTGTGTTTGCAGTTTCCTGTGCTTTTGAGTATTACGAGGGTGCTGTCTGTCTTGGTGATGTTTGAGCCATGTGCCCATTCAGGGTCTAAGAATCAAGATCTGACTGCTGTCCCTTATTCTGCAGGACCAGGCGGTGGCTACTGTGAGGGGACAGGCAGGAAGGCTCTGTACAGATGGCTCTGTGCTTCCTCCTTCGATCTCTCTGCAGTATGCCATTCATGAGAAGCTACATTAGAGCACTGTGCTGTGTAATCTCTGATTCCGGACTCTTGGGCCCTAAGGCATAGAGAGCTATGAGTCTTTCTTCAGGGATCCTCAGAATCGGTGCCTCTAGAAAGCAGGCAGCCTGGGCAGCCCTGGAAACTGCCCTGAGCAGCAGCCTCTTCTGCTCACGAAGGTTGTCCTGCATCCTCCTATCTGATGTGTCCTTTGCAGTATCTTCATAGCATTGTGCAGGGACTGGCCAAGGAGGAGCTCAGTGTTCTCATGCTTGTCCAGCAGCTAGCACTCACAGCTTACATGCTCGTTCCTACAGGACTCCTTTTTTCTGGAAGCCCTGCCTTCCCCTCTCCATCTTTCTGCTTTCTGCCCCTCTTTTCCTGCCCAGCTTGGGGTGGCTTCCTCAGTCCTCCCTGGGCTCACATTGTTCCTAGCCCAGGGCTTCCCCATCTCCACTTCTGTCCAAATGTTACCCATACTAACCTTTCCAGTGTGACTTCTCAGAGGGCCACCCCTCATTTCCCCAGACACGTTTCTTTTAGAAAAATCCAAAGGCTCTTGACTGGTGTGGCTCCCCCTGCACCTCCACGTATGGCCCTGCTCTGACTTGTTCTCTCAGTCCGTGGCTGCTTGTGTAAAAAGCAGAACCAAAAGCAAGCTGGATGTGGTAGTACATGCCTGTCATCTGGGTTGAGGCAAGAGGATTGCAAGTCTGAGACCAGCCTGGGCAATATAACAAAATCTTATCTTAAAAGAAAATTTTTTTTAAGCTCCAGGGGTGGAGCTCAATGTGAAGGCCTTGGGTTCCTTCCAACTACTTCAAAAAATAAAACACAAATCAAAGAGGTCTGTTGAGTTATAATTTACAACCCATAGAAGTCACTTACTTTAAGCATATAATTAAATGATTTCTAGTAACTTTGCAACCATCACCATCATCCAGGTTTGGAATATTTCCACCATTTCCCAAAGACACGGAATCCTCTTTCCCACCTCCAGCCCTGTGACCATTAATCTACTTTCTATGTCTATGGATTTGCCTGTTCTAGACACTTCACAGAAACAGAACAATACAATATGTGACCTTCTGTGACCAGCTCCTTTCACTCAGCTCTTTCTCATTATGATGCCTATTAGAATTTATTCTTTTCTTTTTGTTTTCAAGTAGTATCTCACTCTGGGAAGACCCATTTCCTTAAGCTTTTCCCTGGTGATGGTTGAGTTGTTTCTCCTTTGGGCTGTGAGGACCTTCTCTGAGTCAGTTGTCAGAGCAGAATATAGGCTCACCCAAACTTCCATCTCCTCAAACACCCTAACTAACCCATGCTCAAGTCTCTTTGTTTTTGCCTCCTAAATCCCCACTGAATCTGTATCCCTCTCTCTGTCTTAATCACCACCTAACCCAACACCACCCCCAGCATCTTTCTCTTTGCCACCATAATGAATTCCAGCCAAATCTTTCACTGAAAAGTTTTCCACACATAGCCATCCTGATTGTTTTCCACAAAATCACAGTAGCTACTGCATTTTGCTCAGTCCTCCCATGGCTTCTTAGCATCTTAGGATGAAGATGAAATCTTCCACCAACCTGGGCAGCTCCTCTGCCTGACTTTGATGGTGCCTTTTCCACTCCACTACCTCTTTCTCCTCAATTTTAATTTCACAGTGGAGTGCTCAGGGGGCTGCTTAATCAGGGTCCTTTCCCTGAAGAGTCCCATGTGTGTTTTGCTGTTTCCCAGCAGCTGGGATGGCAGAATGACCACTAGATACCTGGTGAGATAATGGAGTCACTGAGGCCTTCCCTTGTTGGATGAGGAAGGACATCAGAGCTGAGCCCTGGGCGGTGGTAGGTTTGTTCAGTGACGTTTGCCCAGAAACTTCCAGGCCCAGGTGAATATGAGCTTGGTGCTTTGAGCCCACAGAGGAGCTGAGAGCTGCTGCCTGGGTTATGGTGCTTATGGCTGAGGAAAAAGGCAGGTGTGGAGGTATGCGAAGCCGCAGCCAAGATTGTGATGCTGGTGGTTGAACAAAGGTTTAGCACAAAGCACGTGACCTTGTTGCGTTCAGGAAAGGTGGGCTGGGTTTCTCTGAAGAGAGGAGAGAAAGGAGGAGGAGCAAGTAGGGGTCCAGCAGGACAGGTTCCTGATGATGCAGTTAGGGAGGTCCCAATGTGAGGCTCTTGCTGGAGAATGCTCTGGGGTACAGGATCCTTAATGAGAACTTGAGTCAACAGGTTTTAAATAGAATGTCTGCGTCTTCTCTGCACAGGACTAACATAAGCTTTCTTTTTAAAATGCCAGTCTAATTCATGTACCACATAATTTCTCCACAGAAGATGCCTAATTCAGTGCATTTTAGTAAATTCCCAAGGAATATGCCCACCACCCCTATCAATTTAGAGAGTTCTCAGTACCCCTAGAGGGAAACACTCTAAAACAATCAGTCTCCGTCTCTGTCCCCAACTGCTGGTAAGCCAGAGCCATCTTGACCATGGCTTTATCTGTTCTGAGTGTTCAGGGTAAGTGGAGCACAGGGTGTGTAGATTGAGGGGAAGAGCATACTCTTTAGAGCTCTGATTCTCCTGTTGGAGACAAGCCTGTCAATTCATGTCTGTGCCTGAGACCAGTGCTCACCCCTGACTTCTTAACTAGTGTCACAAAAGAATCTCCCCTGGCATGTATAGCTATCGTCAGTGTAGAGATGCCAACTCTTGTGTCAAAAAGTGTGTCTGTCCTGCAGAGTGCTTCTGCATTCAGATGTTCCTGCCCCAGAATGGAGACTCTTTTCTATCTGCTCACTCACTGGCAAAAAGGAAACTCACTTTGAGCTAAAACTTCATTAGAAATTACTCATATGTGACCTCCACTGAGCCAGTTTTCTGCCCTGAAAAAAAAAAGCTGTAAAATAGGATGGCGGTGTTGACCACAGCGATCACTTAGACACTTGGGAGTCGGTGCACTGTGGCCCAGAGAGACCGCCAGGAGGCTGAGGAACGCCTCAGAGCTTCAAAAGCAGTTCTGGTTTTGTTTCTCCTTTAAATTTAAAATACACAGAAGTGTCAAAAACAATATCATAAACATCAGTGTATCTGTTATACAGAATGAACATCTGTGATCTTTTGTCGCTTTTCTATAATAGGAGTAAAAATCACTGACAAAGGCAAAGCCATCCTCATTCTCATTTGCAGCCCCTCCCCTCAGATGTAAACATTGTCAGAAATTCATTGCGAATCCCTCTTACCTTTTTTATTTTTTATTAGTGCATGTTTGCAGTGGACAATTGCATTTATCATGGGAGGTTGGTACGTGGATGTAACATATCTTCATTCTTTTTCATCCTTTTCCCCTCCCACCCCTCCCTATTCCCTCCAACTCTTTTTTTTTTGTACCGGGAATCAAACTCAGGACCTTGCGCTTGCCAGGCAGGCACTTGTGCTGCTGAACTATATCCCCGGCCCATCCCTCCAACTCATGTTCCTCTTCCCATTCACAAAAGCTCTATTTTCATTTTTTCTTCAATTCTCTTTTTTAGTCCTCTTTCCTTTCTCTCCCCACTTCCATCTCTTGTTCGCTTCCTATTTGAAAAAGGTCTCCTTATTTTCTATTATCTATCTTTTATTTTGCTTTCTACATTCGGGTTGCTCATATAAGAGAAACTGTGTAATATTTAAACTTATATGTCAGATTTGTTTCACTCAATATTATGGTCTTGAGGTACTTATCTTTTTTATATATATATATATAGTTACTATGTTACATTGTAGTGTTGGATTTTTAAAAACACCATACTACGCATGGCATTTATAATTTGACCTTTTTCACTTGGTATCATACTTTTGAGATTTGGCTTTATTGATACTATCCACTCATCATTCATCCATCTATCATTCACCTACCCACCAATCCATCTCTCATTCACTTACCTTTACACCCATCCAGCTGTCCATCCATCTACCTATCCACCTACCCATCCATCCATCCATCCATCTCTCCATTTCTCCATCCATCCTCCATGTATCCACCCATCCATCAAACTGTCCATCTCTCCATCTATTCATCCATCCACTCATCTACTCATCCACTCAAATAGCCATCTAAACATTCAGCCCTCTGTACATTCTCTATTTTGCCTTACTGAAATACATGGTTAGGATCTTTGGCATTTACTTTGAGTAACCCATCCCTGTCCTTTGTCGTATGCACTTGATCACCTTTGGGAGGGAGGAGAAGCAGGAAAGCTGTGTGTTCTTTGTGGTTTTGTTAATTGGTTGCTAAAGCCAAAGAGAGCACCCTTCTCACTCGTACTCTTCCATGTCTATCTTCTCTGTAATACCTCCATGATAATCCTGCTGCAGTTGGGTGGGTTACACTACAGCATGAGTTAGGAAATTGATGAGTCATAAACTGTTTTAAACAGTTGTTCTTTCTTTTGAGCAGTTTATTTCCCTTTTACATTATCTATTGTGCCTTTGGATCTTATTTACTCTTTCAGGTTCTTACACTAGGGAGACAATACAGTGTTTACACATGTGAGTCTGATTTATTTCACATATGAATATGGTTTCTAGTTGCATCCATTTACCTATAAAAGCCTCAAGTTTATCTTTCTTTATAGCTGAGTAGTACTCCATTGTATTAAAATACCACATCTTTTTTATCCATTCCTCAGTTGAGGGACATTTGGGTTGTTTCCAAGATTTAGATATTACAAATTGTGCTGCTATAAACATGGGTGCACATATATCACTGTGATATGATGTTTTCATTTCTTCTGGGAAAATACACAGAAGGGGAATAGCTGGATCAAATGGGACCTCTAATCCTAGTTTTTTAAGGAAACTCCACACTGATTTCCACAGTGGATTTTCCAGTCTATATTCCTACTAACAGTGGAGAAGGGTTCTTTTCTCCCCCACAGCCTCACCAACAACTACTTTCAAGATAATAATATACAATATAATAGCCATTGTTAATTTCCTATCATCTTTTTTAAAAATTCCATATCGTTTTTATTGAGTGTTTTCCTCTCTTTAAAATAAAAATAAATAAAGCACACTGAAAATTGAAGTTTTAAAAAAATAAAAAATAAAACTAAATTGTTTAAAACATAGGGAAGGGTCTCAGGCCCTGTGCAAGGCAAGTCAAGTCTCGATCCTGCTGGTTATTACTTCTCACACATGGCATGCTTGCAGAAGGGAGAGAGACTCTGCTTATATATGAGCCATTTTGAATAAAAGCAAAACACAAGTTAACTAGAATGAGTTGATTTTGTGTTGTACAGATTCTATGCCATACCTTCCTCTGCTAGGTGTTAGGCTGAAGTTTTAGAAGTGAGAGAGGGCCCAGCTAACGGGGTCTCCCGAGCCTACACATTACTATCCAGACTGGTATGCTCTTCAAGGGAAGCTCACAGTTAACCCCCTTAAGTCTCTTTGAGAAAATACTGTCTGGGAAAACTGGCTTTGGCCTGGAGTAACTACACATTTTATATAAAAGCATTGTAAGGAGAATGCTGTGGTTCAGAGGTCATGCTAGTGGAGAGCAGGTCACCCCTCCTCTGCCGGTATGCAGGCTGGTGAGAATCACCCAGAAGGTGGCCATACCAGGCCCTGAAGCATCAATCTTTAATTCTCCATGTTAAATCCAAGGGCAAGGCTTTTCTCAGCACCTTTGCTCTATGATTGGATTTTCATGATCCTCCAGCCTGTTTCTGATTCTACTTCCTTCCAGCACTGGCCTTTTCCCCTGTATCTCCCCTTCTGGGTAGACACAGCCCGCTCCTTCTGCCACTCCTGAGCAGGTGCTGCCCTCTGAGTACAGCAGGCTCACTGCCCCACATCAGCTGCTTTGCTATCCTTCCTGCTGGGTCTTTCTTCCTTACTTGTGGCTCCAGCCGTTTGTTGGTGGGGACAAGGTGAAGGGTATTGGCTTGGTGCCTAGGATCCCCTTAGTTCTGGCATTGCCCATCCTGCAGCTGCATGGCCTGAGAACCTGGAAAGTTTGGAGTGCTCTTCCTTGGGCAGGCGGTATACATCCTTACTTCTGGAACACATGGGACATGATGCATCTAACACTGTTACTGAGCTGGCCATGAGTATGCAGTAAGTGCTTTGTATTTGTAGTCAGGACCATTTAATTGTTTTTCCCTTATTGCCTTATTATTCCACTCCCTTGATTGCTTCTAAACTCACTTCTCTGGCCAGTGTCTAACCCTCTGCTTTGTGAAGGCCCCACCTAAGATTATGGCTGTCTAAAGCGGAAATTAACTTATCTCCAAGAAGCGCACGAACAACTTGTGGATCTCACCTGATGATTGCAGAGACAGCTGCACGGCTCCTTCACAATAGTCAAGAGAAACAGCCTGCCTGCCATATCTCCCTGGCATCAAATGGCCACTATTAAGCTTTTATTGCTTGAAATGTGCTTCTAATTGGAGAAGTGAACCCACAGCCATGTTATTCCTTATTAGTGTCTAGACACACAGAAGCATGAGTTGGCGCTTGGTCTTCAGCCTCCCCCTAGCCAGGCTGCCTTCTGGGTCAAGGTCACTCACTGTTTGCTCTTCCACTTAAAGCCCTTGTTTTAATCTTTAGCTGTTGCCCAGGCCAGCATTTGGCATTTGCTCCCATAAGCACCAGTCTAATGGGGCTTTGTCCACAGCCAGAAGTATCACTTCATTTGCACGGTTGCATTTGGAAACAACTCGACTATAGCTTGGGTTTAGCACCTTCGTGCTGGCTAGTTTTCAAGAGTGTGCAGATACGCAGAGTCCAGATGCACAGCTATGAAAGGTCTGAATCCTCCTAAATATATCTTGCTGTGATTTCTGCCATGTTTGTGTTCATTGTGGGTCCTCAAAAAACACATCAGGGAGAAATCGGTGATGCCATAAACCAATGGGCAGAGCAAGTTTGATGTGTGAAATGCACTGCTTTGTAACGAATGGCACGCGCAGGTACATGTCTTTGTTTCAGAAGGTCTCAGTTCTTGCTGAGTGCTGCTGAGAAGCCTCTGCAGAGCTGGGGGCTGCGTGTGCACTGGGCTCCCCATCTGAAACTCTGGATCCCAGGTAGTGTCATGTCAGGTATTCCGTTGGAGCTGCTACCCCAAATGCTGTAGTGTATCTCTCTTTCATCTTTATAGTTTCTGCTGGGTTCCTTGGGCAGAAGTCAGGAGTGGGTGGATTTAGATCTACCTGAGGAACATGAAGTTACACAAGCAGTGCAGGGAGGGTCCCCGAGAGCACACATGTAATTCTAGCCTTGTGTTGTTGATCATCCTCCACAGATCCCCCATTGTAATAAGGTGTGTTTTATGCAGTATAATACCTGTTGTTCTTTCAGCTCTGTCTAGACACTCCGTCACTGTCACAGCTGTCTCAGGAAATAACCGCAGTCCTCGTCACTGTGGTACAGGCCCTAAACAGTCCTGGAAGGTAGTTCAGTCTCTGACATGAAATTTCTTGCCGTGTTGCTCCAAACTAAAATAGCCTTGTTCAAGAAGCTGCCACCTCCTTGATAGGCCAGGCATTCTTTGGTATTAGTGTCTAGGTGACCCCAAAGTGGTGAGTTTTGTGACTCACCATCATTTGTGTGAAATAGCCGTCAACAGCGATGTGTTGCATCATGGCCACATGACACTTGGAGTGCTGGAGGGACCTGCCCATGCTCAGATGGTGTTATGGGTAAGCGTATCCCTCCCTTACATTCATACACTGAACTCCTAATTCCAGAACCTTGGCATGTGAGTGCTTTCAGAGAGGAGGTTTTTTAAGAGGTAGTTCAAGTAAAATGAGATCATTAAGTCAACTCTGATCCAGTCTGATTGGGGTTCTGAGGAAATCAGGATGCAGACACATAGGGAGGACAGTCTGAGGCATGGGGAGGAGACATCGTCTGCTGTCCTAGTCATTTTCTTGTCACTGGGACAAAATACCTGGCACCCACAACGTAAAGGAGAAGTTCATTCTGGCTCATGGTTTTAAAAAGATTCAGTCTATAGTTGGCTGGCTCCAAGGCAGAAAGGGCGTGGTGGAAGGGTCTGGTGGAAGACGACAGCTCACATCATGGCAGCCAGAAAGCAGAGAGAAAAGGAAGGAGCTAGGGAGGGAGATGTGTCCTTCCAGGTCATGCCTTACAGTGACCACCTCCAACCAGGTCCTGCCTCCTGACAGCACGTGAGCCAAAGGATTCCCATAATCCAGTCTCCTTCTGAAAGCCCAGCCTCTGAAAACATGGTACTTTGGGAGAACATTCTAGACCAAAACAATTTGCAAACTAGGGACAGAGGCCTCAGGAGGGACCAGCCCTGCCAATGCCTTGATCTTGGACTTCCAGTCCCCAGAATGTGAGACAGTGACTGTCTGCTGTTTGGCCGTCTGCCCTGTGATGTTTTGTTATGACAGCATGTACAAACTTATGTAAACTAAGAGGTCTGTGGGAGTCACAGGCCAGGTGCTTTTCCGTAGGATTTCTCAAAGATTAGTGCCCTATCACTCCTTCGCCTTACAAAGTAATGCCATACTTTGGCCTGTGACCCAGGATAGTGCTTTGTCGTGGCGACCTGGCACAGTCCTGCTCTCAGCCCATGTGGCAGACCCAAGCAAGCAGCTACTTCTGTCTCCAGTGCCAGCAGCCTTCCCCACTGTCTGGGTATTTCCATTTTCTAGCTCATATCTTGCGGCAGACTTACAAATGCATGTTGACCAAATATGAGAGCGAGTTTCTCTTACTGTTTCCATTTTCAGTTTGAGCTTGGCCATGTTCTTTACAGATGCAGGGGCTAGGGTTTCACTGTTTAGCAACACGGCCAGCCCTAGCTTGGTTTCTTACAGCTGTGAACCCTGATGGTAATGTCTCTACTCTTGGGAGTTTTGCTATAACTGAACAAGATAATGTGTTCATGATACATCTGGTCTTCTGTAAATGGTAACTCCCTCCATCCCACTGTTATAAAATCCAGACCTTTCTTTAACCCTGGATCATACCCCCAGGAGTGTTCCATTTGGAGAATGTTTTATTCAGTGCAGTTCAATTCTAGCTGCATTTACAAGCCTTGGGAGCGGTACTAGAAAAAAAGGGGTGCATCAGTCACCCTTGTCCCTGGGTGCCCCAGGCTGGAGTAGCAGGGAACTCAAGCCAGCTGAATGTTGTGGTGGTCAGACGAAGAGGGAAGGGAGAAGAGGATGTGTCTTGGCAGAAGATACTTGTGACCCAGTGAGAAAGTTCAGTGGTCCATTGGGCAGAGGTGGGGACTCATGATCTGCTCTTGAGGCCATAGGTTAAACTAGACTGAGAGGAAGCAGAGGACAGGGTGGGATAGGAGCATCTCTTGGTCTCAGTAGCCAGTGCTGGACCTGTTATGGATACTGGGGGTGAGGTCTGAGGATGGCAGGGACAGCAGAAAGCCAGGAAAGGTGTGGGAAAGGTTCTGTCTTGGGATAGGATCATGTGTTGGACTTAGTGTCACCAGCAGATGGTTGATTCTGTAGCTACTCATTGGTAACTATTCCTTTGGCAGTTCCCCCAAGATGATCTCTTCTAACTATGGAGGTTTAAGGGCAGCATGAACCTTTGACTGGAGCTACCTGGTTAGAGGCACACCTGCCCGCTGCATTTAGGAACTTATTCCAAGGTTTATTTTGATCCTGTGAATTTTTGCTGAGGTGAAAGTCTTTGTTCCAAGTGTTACTTGTACTCCTGAGTTTTCTTCTGTCCTTGTGCCTCAGGGTCCAGTGCTTAGCTGAGGCACACCCTGTTGTAGGACTGTCTTCTGTGTTTGCAGGAGAGGCACCAATGGGGCAATCATCTGCAGTACTGTGCCTGGTGTCTTGTCCCACCACCAGTGTGCCTGGTCTTCTGTTATTTCATTTTTGTTTTTAAATGCTACTGATGCTTTGGAGACTAGACTTTACTACTTTAGAAAAAATTAAGCACTCAAACTTTGTCTGTTGTTATGGGGATCAATCTATGTCCCCTGGAAGTGTAAAAGCTCAACATCAGGGCAAATTTACTAGTAAAGGGAAATATGAACAAGGGCAGTATTTCTCCAACCTGAACATAAATATCCTCCTCAGTGACTTTCCTTTCTCAGTGACTGTCACAGTGTTTTGCCTGCCCTGAGGTTGACCATGTGTGACTAGAGATGAATATAACACATTGGTTAGTGATGTCTGAGGATCTGGGCAGATCAGACTTAGATTTCAATTGGACCTCCTCTACCTTCTAGGGCTCTGAGGCTCAGCCTCCTCATCTGGAAAAAGGGAATTAATAATAATACTATACCAACAATAATATGGTTTGTGGTTAGGTTGAAGGTTAATAAGTTGGTACAATTTCTGATTTGTTAGGGTTCATTGTTAACCATGGCTCTGTCATGGTGTCACCACCATCACTGCTGTTGTTATCATTCTTTTCACCATCGTATCACCATCATCATCACCACCACTGTTACCATCACCATGATCACAGTCATCACTACCATCATCACCATGATCGCTGTCATCACTACCATCACCATCATCAGAATCACTTTCATCTCTATTATCATTGCCCACTAGAACCTGAGGCGCCCCCCCATGGAGTGAGATCCCATGTTGGGCATCTTCTGGTCCTCTGCCCATTCTTAGTGGAGTCAATCAAGGATCCACATGGAGAAGACCAGCAAAGGCTTGATGAGGACAGAGGGGTTTTCCTCAAGTGACCCCTTGACTGGCAGGGGGCTGGGATTCCTGACACCTGGTTGGCCTCTGCTGTCTCTGCAAGCCTCCCAGCAGGTCACCCTCCCTTTGAGGACATTTCTAACACATTGTAAAGGAACAGCTGTCTCAGAGCTGCAGGGGATGGGAAGAGACACAGGAGTGTTCCTTCACTGAGCATCTTGTTGAGAACAGTAGGATGAGGAAACCTGTCAGTCATGTCTATTCTACATTTGCCTCCCCACCTTTCCTTACGTGGGTCTCCCCGCTGGAATTCCCACCCCAACTCACATGGTCCTTGTGTCCCTGGACAGATGTCTGGTGAGCATGCCCTGCCAAGTGCAGCACCTGCTCCCTCCTCTAGTTGCCAGGAGAGTCTGTCTCAGCATTGATGTTTGCATTTGCCATGCTATGACACAGTTGTGGCTTTCACCGCTATAAGTAGCAGTCTAGGACTGGTTTGCTCATTATCAGTTCTCTGGCTCCTGGCACTCTTCATTCATTCATTCATTCATTCATTCATTCATTCATTCTAGAGCTGTGTCAGAACTGTGCTTGGAGTTGGGATTTGCCTGATCAGGGTGCCGGGTAAGTGGGCAGAGTCAGGGATGGGTGAATAAGAGGTGACACAGGGTGTCATAGCTTGTGTCCAGATGTCCCCCCAAAGCCTGATGCAATCATAGGTTGGGCTTTTTCAGAGGTGGCTGAATCTAGAGCGTGTGATTGATTCATGGTATAGTGCAAAGATTAAGGGTACTAAGATTAAGAGTGAGTGGTTACTAAATGAGTCCACTGATTGGCTTGGCCCTGCCCTAATCCCAGTACCCTGGATACAATACAAGGGGCAGAAAGAGGTTTGTTGTTGCTCTTGTTGCCTTACTACCTTCTACCTGCCATGAACTGTTCTCCCCTGAGAAGTCACCCTGCTTTGGAGCCAGCCCATTATGGACTGAAACCTCTATAAACTGTGAGCTAAATAAGCCTTTGCCCCTTTAACTTTGGGTGTTAGGTATTTTGTCTCAGCAATGAGAAAAGTAACTAAGACACAAGGTCTGTGCAGAGTGGCCCTGAACAGGCCTCTTTCTGGACTTTCTCTACTCCTAGTATGCACAGGTGCCAATGCCCATCACATAAGGAGGGAGGGACCTCTAGGCACTGGGCTCTCAGCCAGTCCTGTCTCAGGGACAAACTGCTGCAGCTTCCTGCCGCTGTGATCAGCAGCAGGTGCTTTACCTTTTGATTAGTTCCTGCATGCCATAATCAAGTGCTCAGTGGCTTAACCAGGAGACATATTTAGTCTTATACTTCAGGGGCTGGAAGTCCAAGATCAAGGTTTATTCTTTGGATACTAGGAGGGAAGGTCTGTTCCAGGACTCTCTCCAGCTTCTGGAAGTTGCTGGCCATCTTGTGTTTCCTGGCTTATAATAGGAGCATCGCCTGACTCTGCCTGCATTTTTCCTTGGTCACCTCCCTGTGCACTGCTGCTGTGTCCGCATTTCCACTCGCATGAGAACTTGGTCTTTGCATTAGGCCTACCCAGCTTTAGTCAATCTCATTTTAAAGATCCCATCTGTAAAGATCCCATCTTCTACTAGATTTCACTTTTGGGGTGAAAGGTTGGGAGGATACCAGCTTCCCGGGTTACAGTTCATCCCTCAACACTAAGCCTTGCAGCAGCCCTGAAAGGTAAGTCAAGGCCATGATTCTCACTGAAGAAGCAGAGGGCCTGGTGGGCTGGCAGGTTTGCCCAGGAGCACAAGGTCGTTGTGCAGGGCTGGGATGCAGAGGCAGGCCATTCTGACCCCTGAGCTGCTTCTCTCCCAGAGGTTTCTCCACAGAGGTGCTCTTGGTGCTTTTCCAAACAGGGTGCTCCTTTGCTGTGCAGGGATGGTTCTTGGGTACACTTGACACCCCCAGCCCTGCCCACTTAGTGACTGTGGACACTAGTCTTGGTGTCACTACAGTGACACGTGAATCCCCTGGGAGGTAGCTCACCCCCCCCCATGCTTCTCTAGCACTTGCCAGCTGCCAGGAGGGGCCTCAGCTTTCTGTAGATGTTAGTATCTAAAGGAACCTGAGCCAAGGTATCCTTGTCACTGGAACCTGAGGCCAAAAATGATTCCTGAACCAGAAGTGGGTGGGCTCTGGGTGACCCCACCTGACTGTATCTGATGTCACACCCTTGCTATGCTGGGATTCCCAAAGAGTTCTCACCCAGTGAGGATGGGACAAGACTTGTGACAAAAGTCTCCTACTAGAAGGAGCAGCTAGCCCTACTGGCCTTTAGCTGGTGAGCTTGGGGGGTTACATGCTGTTCAGCCTATGCCACTGGGGAAGGTCAGGTGGCTCATTCACTCGTAGGGTGCCATATTCTCTGGGAGCCAAACAAGCTGGCGCAGGAGCTGCTGTCCTGATTGACAGCAGGTAACTTGACCCATCATGGGAACCTGCCCCCACAGCTGCCTCTGCATCTTGTCCCTGAGACACCACCAAGCAATGCCCAGTGGAGAACTGCTCCAGCCTTGGGTTTGGACAAACCTTGTGTTTTCCTAGATGGCTTTATAGTGAGAAAGCAAAATCCTTTGTCCCTCCTGCTGGCTGTATAGTAAAGCATGATTTTAACTCAACAAAACTCAGCAGTCTTGGATAGACATGGGCCCAGCCTGCCTTGTGCCTCTCCTGGCCCACTGTGAGTTCCTGGAAGGTACCTGCTGTCATCACTCAGTTCTCAGTGAGCTGTTGTGTTCTGAAATGTGTCTGATTGGTTTAGAAGCCTGACCAGCACTGTAGCTTTTTCAAAAATTAGTTACTCTCGCATACCCCATTTGCATTTCCAACACATGATTTCTCATAGTCATCTTCCTTCTCCCTTTGTGAAGGTAGGGTCTGCATTTTTAAGGCTTTCCTGCTCAGAGTCAGGAGGGATGTAGACCCTTGCACTGCAAGTCCTCCCATTGGTGAGGCTGGAAGATAAAGTGTCCACTGGTGTCTGAAGTGTCAGGGAGCAATCCATGGGGAAATGAGGTCACATTGTACTATATAGTTTGCCTCCATACCTGTGGCTTCCATGTATGGATTAAAACAACCTAAAATTGAAAATATTCAGAAAAAGAAATTCATCTGTGCTTAAAATGTACAGACCTTTTTCTTTCCGTATCATCATCCCCTAAGCAATATAATACAACAAGTTTTTACAGGGCATTTACATATTACAAGTAATCTAGAGATAATTTAAAGTATATGGGAGGAATGTGTAGCTTATATGCAAATTTTATGGCTCCATTTTATATAGGAGATGAGAACATCCTCAGAATTTGTTATCTGAGTGCGTCCTGGTACCAAGGGAAGATTGTACCTGAATTGTGATTCTCAGTGTGTACTCAGGACCCAGCAGCCATAGCTTGAAAGTTGTAAATAACACAGGTCCTGTGAGATGGGGCCCCCCAGCTGCTGATTCGGGCACTGTTGAGTAGGCAGGGAATGGAGAGTGTGTTTCTGTAAGTGCTAAAGCATTAGAAGTGCCGTACAATGGCAGTCCTGCCCCAGGCTGTAGGTGGTTATTCACAAGCAGAAAATATCTGCAGGTTGCGGGTAGTATTGAGTCCAGGGTGAGATTGGGGAGCAGAGACTAACATTTCAGCCTTGGCTTTCTGCTCATATTTACTGAATGTCTTTGTCCAAGCAACAGACTTTGTTTTGCAGCTGTCAAAGCCTGGGGGGTCCCAAGGTCAGCTCAGAATACCTAGTGGGAAGGAGTGGGAGCAGCTTAGACTCTGACCTGTGCTTAGTGGGTTCTGGTGTCCTCCTGCTTCCCTGATCAGGTGTTTCTTCCTTCCCTGCAGAAGTGCATCCGCTTTAACCCAGACGCCACAGTGTGGGTGGCGAAGCAGCGGATCCTGTGCACACTCAATCAGGGTCTGAAGGATGTTCTGAACTACGGGCTCTTCCAGCCAGCCAGCAACGGGCGCGATGGCAAATTCCTGGACGAGGAGCGGCTGCTGCGCGAGTACCCCCAGCCCGCGGGGCCGGCTGTGCCATCCCTGGAGGTACCAGCAGCTGGGCAGGTGGTGGAGGGAGACTCCTTGACCAGACTCTTGATTTGCCTCGGATCAGGAATTATACCCCAAAATAAAAATATTACTTGGGGGTTATGAGGCCTAATTTTGCTCTGAATTGTGCACTGCTGTGTAATTTTTATATATTTGTTTTCTTGCTGTAGATTTTAACAAATCTGTTAGGAAGAAGTCTTGGTAGGAATGAGCAAAGGGTCCCATTGAAGCTCATGTCACTAGGACTCATGAGTTGCCTTGCCTCGTGCCAGCCAGAGGGCTTTGGGTTTCTCTTTCCCCTTTCTGACACCAAACGTGTGGCACCCCACTGGTCCCTCTATAGGTGATCATCACAAGTCCTGGCTCTACAGGTTACCCATGCTTCTCTCAGACTCAGTCCTAAATTGGGGTCCTGTAAGCCCCTCTTCAGGTGTGATAACATGCTAGTGTGTGTGACAGAGCTCACTATTTATCAGGCAGGATGTAGATGGAGAGGTGCCCAGGAAAAGCCTAGAAGGATCCCCAGCTCAGCGCTTCTGCCCCTGGGAAGCTTAGGTGCCCCTCCCTCCTGGCATGGAGATGTTTTTGCCAACTTGGGAGCTCTTCAACCTCATTTTTCAGGGACTTTCCTCGTAGGTATGATTAATGAAATCATTGGCTGTTGGTGATCAATGCCGTCACCCACCATCCTGGTCAAGGATGAAGCTGAAAGTCCAGTTCTGCAGTCACAGCCTTCTGGCCACCAACCCTGTCCTGAAGCTGACTCAGGCATCATCTCATTAGCGCACCAAAGACACCCTCATCAATCGGAGGTTCCTAGGCTTTGGGGCTCTGTGCCAGGATCTGGGAACAAAGACCTAACACGTTTTCTATGTCACTGTCCCCAGGCCAGCCTCTCTGGCACTGGAAGAAGGAGACAGTGGCCACCCAGCTGTAGTCAGAAGGACAACCTCCCACTAGCAGCTGGCCCATGAGTGACCAGGGCTTGTGAACTGCCACACCTCCCCCTTCCCAGTGTCTCCCAGTCAGGCTCATGTAGTGGCCCACATGTAACTCCACAGACAGCACAACCCCATCCTGCTTTCTGCCCCTCGCTTGATGTACTGGGGTTTATACGTAGTGTTTCCAACAGTTTAGGCATGGTGGATTAGCTGTGAAACTAGCTGTCAGTGTGGCTGTCTGTGCGGTCGTGTGGAGCCATGGAACTATTCTTGAACAAGTGTACGTTTCTCAGGGAGAGGCAGCCAGCATGGAATTGTAGCTGGTGCCAAGTGGTCTAAGTGGTTCTGGCAATCTCTGCAGAGTGCTCTGAGGTCTGAGATGACACCAAGGTGACATTCAGTGGATATTCCAAGGTTCCTTTGGGGTTCTAAGGCTAAGGTCACTTGAATCCAGTAAATGTGGAACATGTGTCAGAGGGGTGGAGGCTCAAGGGAAGGTAAAGGTGGAAGCCTTTTGGAAGCTGAGTGGTTTTGGGCGTATCATCAGTTGTTCTGATCTCAGTTTGCCTATCCATAAAATGGGTATCCATTAGAAACATCTCTCATTGACAACCCACTGTTTACCAGACAATTTGCAATTATCCAGCCTGCCCGGAAAGTCAAAGTTCTAGCCTCATGGAAGAGGTACAGGGCTAGGAATGGTGAACAGGCACTGTTCACTCCAGCTCAGGTGCTCAGGCCAGGGGCTGATAGTTTCTATGATGACAATAAAACTAGGAGTCTGGGAGCCTACTCTTGATATGGTCCTGGGCTCATGAGCAGGGTGACTTTGAGCTGGGCCTCTCTCAGCTTCAGACTCCTGGCTGTAAAACCAGGGCCATTAGCAGTGACTGCCTAAAGGGGTCATGTGTCCATGGAGCAGTGTCCTAGGTGAGCCTGGCTGCCTGAGGGAGGCTCCAGGTGGGTGCTGTGGCTGCTGCCCTAACTGGCTCTCATTGTGAAATTGTACTTAATACTTAGGTTTATTCTCCCTGGGCACCATACCAGCAGAGCTGAGACAGGGACAGGCTTGGTCCAGCTCCTTGCTGGAAACACGGAGGGAAAAGGATCTGTGCTCTGAGCTGTGTCCCTCTGAAGCACAGGGTGTGAGCGTCTGTGGACCTAGGAGCTATCCTGCCCTCTTGCTGAGGCATGTAACCAGCTCCACTATATTGTTTTGTAGCTAGAAGACTTGCTCTCCGCTTTCCTGTTAGCTGTGGGACAGTGAGCCTCTGTTCACCCTGTGTCCTTCTCAGTGGCTTCAGAAATGTGGGCCAGAGGCGTGTCTAATGAAGACCCAAATGAGGGGAATGTTGTTTAGTGGTTCCAGGACATGGGACTCCTGTGACATGGCTGCCCTGATGGAATCTAGAGGAAGGGCTGGGAACCCTGTAAGGGTCTGGAGCCCCCCAACTCCATTTTGGGAGCTCCACAGGTGTGCTCAGGTCCGGCCCCTTTCTCCAGCAGCTCTGGGCAGCCTGGGCTATGGGGAGCTTTCTCATTCCACTGCTGGCTTATTTTGCCATTTAAGAAGTGAGCTGTAGTCTGTGGTGAACAAGCATTTTTGTCTGTTGGGTTGCTGCTTTTGTGGAATGGGGGGTGGTGCCATGTGGGCTCAGACTCCACTCAGGACTGGCTTGCCACTCACTGGCTTGCACCTTCCTCTGTCCTATGCGCATCTCTGCTCACCCTGAGCCTGTGAGCTCCTTGGGTGTGACAGTCTCCAGGGAAATGGGGAAGGAGGGATGAAGTAGTCTGTGTGTGCTGCCGGCTCTGTGCTGAGAGGCCCACATTCCCCCCTTGGGCCACCCTGGGAGGTGGTGTTGGTGTCCCCTTAGAACAGATAAGGAAACTGAGGCAGAGATGAGAGTGTCTAGCCCAAAGTTATTGAGTGGATAGGGCAGCACAGGGCTGGACCAGATTTTCTACACCGAGCTCAGTGGCCCCCACGTTCTCAGCATCCTGCCCAAACTTCTGCAGTGTCCCCAGCACCCTCAGCTGCAGAAGGACCCCGGGTGGCCCGGACAGGGAGGCGCCCAGGGGCCACAGTATTGGAGGGTTGTGAAGCAGACAGTGACAAATCGCCTTCCTAGGTGCTGCGACCACATCCGAGTAAGCAGGCCCTTCGACTCTAGCATGATTTCCAGTTCAGAGGAGGTGCTGCTGTTTTGAGGGAATGAGGAGGGGCCCCAAAGTCCTAGGCAGAGGGCTGTGTGGGGGCACCAGGAGCGGGCTGCTCATGCAGGTTCCGACAAAGGCAGAAGGCATGAAAGCCACAGTGTCTGGGGCTGTGTGCTCACCTGCTGAGCGTGCTGCATGTAGGGAAGGTGGGCTCCCACCGCAGGGACTGACTTGCCACATTAGCTGAGAGAGCCGCTTTCCAGGATGCCGCGTGCTCTGCAGTACAACACGAGTCATTTATCTAACACTCGGGTTTGCCACCGAGATCCCTTCTTTGGAAAAGCAGCCCAGGGGAAGACCACGTGAGGTGCTTACCTGTTTGTCTTTGCTTTTCTATTTCTGTGCCAGTTTCGGTATAAGAAGCGGGTGTACAAACAGTCCAACCTGGATGAGAAGCAGCTGGCCAAGCTCCACACAAAGGTATGCAGGGAATAGCCACGATCACATTCTTGCCAATTTTTTTTTTCCCCCTGTGGTAGTATCTTTGGAGTCTCTTCGTCCTGGAGCACCTACTGCGTACCTAGGTCTGTGTGGGGCAGGTTGAGTGGACGGATGGATGGGCCTCATGATGCATCCGGGCTACCAGAGAACCAGCCATCCAGGAGGCAGCAAAGCCACTTGGGACTGGGGCAAGGGTTGCTAATCCTCCTGGGTGCTCCAGGGAGGTTCAGAAACGGTGTCTGAAGGTGAGCTTTGGACACATGGAGTGATGGAGGGGAAGGGGCATATGTGAGCACAAGGATACTAGGATAGATTTCCATGATTGTCACATCAGAACAAACCTTATGAAGGTGTGTTAGTGTGAACGACACTAGGGGAAATGTATAGGTGAGTAGTGGGTGGAAGGTGCTGTGTTGCTGTGGGAGCTCAGTCCCCAGCTGAACGGACTATGACCTTTGTGCCCAGTGTGCCACCCAGCTGGGCAGGTAGGGTGCTGGTGTCAGGGATAGCCTACTCCAGAGAGGCTTCCCCTCATACTGGGATTTGAACCCAAGCCATTCACACTGAGCTACATTCTCAGGTTTTTTTTTTTTTAAATTTTATTTTGAGATAGGTTCTTACTGTATCGCTAAGCTGCCCAGGCTAGGCTCAAACCTGTGATCCTCCTGCCTCAGCTTCCTAGAGTTCTGGGAAGCCAGGTGTGTACCACCGCACCCAGGTCAGGACACAAGGATTTTTACTGTGTTCAGTGGAGTCTAATATGTTATTTTTTGCTTTTGTGCTTAATTTGCAACCGCCTTTCTACCCCCTGTCTAGTGCTCATGCTCCTTGGTGCCCTGGTGACCTCTTCCCGGCACAAGATGCTCCAGGCTCTTCTGTCCCCTGCCTCATCCCTGGAATCCTACTATCTCAGTGCTTCGGAGATTTTTTAAATTGCCCTTTGATGCATAGATAAAACTGTGTTTGTGAATTTAAAGAACATCATTAAATCAGCACGAAGGTTTTAAGTGGCACCCTGGGTTTCCTGTGTTTGGGGGCATTTGTTCTGGTCCTAAACTGTGCAGAAGACATTGAGATAGAAATACAGCAGGAGGCAGGGGGTCTCTGTTGGGAGCCACTGTTGTTCCCATCTGTGTTTTCGGAGAGGTACAGAGAAGGGCATGGACTGAGCCTGTGAGAAGTACTGGACTCACCAGAGGGTCGTGGCATCTTGCGGTCAGGATCCAGCAGCACAGGGCCTGCTCACTAGCAGGAACCAGCCCCCTCCTAACTGATGCGGCAGGCGGCACTTAGGGAAGGTTCTCCCTGCCAAAGTCAAGCAACTGACCAGGGAGATCGCATGTGGCAGGAATGTGCCTTCATCCTGAGCCCAGCAGCCAGGGATCCCTTGTGGTCTGGGGTAACCAGAAAAGTGGCAAAGCTGAGTGAATCATGGCCTCATTTGGTCTGCAGCATGGCGGCCTCTTTAGAGATCAGATCCTTAGGGGTCCCAGGGACAGAACCTGGGTGGGTCCTAGGAGCTACAAATTTTCACAGCAGTTCCAGTCCCAGTGACCCACGACAGTGAAGGAACGTCCTGTAGCTCTCAGTGAAGTGTAATCTGTTCCTGCTTATGTAATGGAAAACTTTGGGTAGGTCACAAACCACAGGCATCTGCTGCTCGTGGTTCTAGAGGGCAGGGCATGCAAGGTCAGAGTGTGGCAGATTTGGTGTCTGGGAAGGCCCTCCTCTTGGCTTATGTATGGCATCTTCTCATCGTCCTCACATGGTGGAAGGGCTGACAGCTCTCTGGAGTCTCTTTTATAAGGGCACAAACTCCGTTTGTTAGGGCTCCACCCTCATGATCTATTTACCTCCCATAAACCCTACCTCCATTGGGAATTTGGTTCAACATGTCAATTTTGGAGGGACACAAACAGCAAACTGTGGCCCAAAGGTGGTCAACAGTGAGGAACTTCTGAAACCTTCATATAGGAAGGTCCCATAGCTTTAGCCAAGTGCTGACCTTAAGCCGCTGCTGCTAAGCAAGGCTGGGGTCACAGTGGCTCAATGTGAATGAAGCCAGCACACCCCAAGTGAGAAATTGCCCTTGGCCTATGGGAACAATTCTTATAAAGACCTTTCTGTTCTATTACTTTTCTCTCTAGACCAATCTGAAGAAGTTCATGGATCATACTCAGCATCGGTCTGTGGAGAAGCTGGTCAAGCTGCTGGACCGAGGCCTGGATCCCAATTTCCATGACCTGGAGACTGGAGGTGGGTCCTTGTCAGAGAGGTCTTGGCTGGGCCTCAGTAGCTGTAGAAATTCATCCTGAGGTTGAGTCACACATAAACAGTGAGAAACTTACAGCATCCCTGCTTTGTCCTGGACCTTGGGAGTGTCCTCACTCCTGTGACTCCCAGGCCATCCTGGCCTGTGCAGCTCACCAGGCCACCCTGCCTCCGACATGAGGCCTGGCATGCTGTAAGACTGGTGAGCACATGTACAAATGCATGCCAGTCTCCAGTGCCTGGCAGAGCCCTGCTGTGGTGGGGTTGTATCAATTAGTACACGGTGTTTTTCTCCCTCCTTTGTGGACCTGAGTTCCTTGGGCATAGAGCCTCAAGTACTCCACAGAGAATTCGTTCATGCCCTGGTGGTTCCACCGTGGTGAAGTTTTCCAGCCTCAGCACTTTGGGCCCTGTCTGGACTGTTCTTTGGGATAGTGACATTGTGGGGTGCTTACCAGCATCTTTAGTTTCAACCTCCTGGATACGAGCAGCAGCCCCCAGTTGGGACAACCAAAGTTGCCTCCCAATATACTGTAGTCTGGTGGGACACAGCCACCCAAGGTGAGCTCCCCATGACAGTGGACTCCTGCTGAACTTGGCCAGCAGAGGTCAGTGGCTGTGAGGAGCTGAGGATGGCCCAGGTGAGAGGTTATGTAACAAGCTCAGGAGTCCACCCAGTTGGGTGGGTTCTTCTGAGCAAAACAGTATTCCTCTTGGACTCAGCTGTGGAAGTCTCTCTGTCTCTGTCTCTCTCTCTCTGTCCCTGTCTGTCTGTCTGTCTCTCTTTCTCTGTCTCTCTGTCTCATTTTTCTCTCTCTTTCTCTATCTCTGTCTGTCTGTCTGTCTGTCTCTGTCTGTCTCTCTGTCTTCCTGTGATGCAGTAGGCCTGCTGTGGGCTCCTGCATGATTTCAGGTCACACCTCTAAATCACTAAGCACACGAGGAATGGAGTATCTGTGGTACTTGCTAGTCATCTCTGGGAGGCCCGGCTAATCCATCAGCCCGCTGCTAGGTGCTGGGCATATCCCTTTCTATGGACTGCTTGGGGATATGGTGGCCTCTTTGTTCCTGGGTCTCTTGAGTTTATTGTGAGCAGCATCTGAGCAGGGACAAGCTCCTTTCTGATGGCGGCTGCAACATCCAAGATATTAGGAGGCAGAACTGCATGTGGACATCCTGGGGAGAGGACTGGGCGGGAGAGTCTGAGTCTGGGCAGGCCCCAGGCCCAGGGTGGACATCGGGATGGAGGGAGCCAGGGTGTCTATGCAGGGAGAGGCAGGAGGCACTGAGTGCCCACCGTGTCGGACCATGCTTCCCCCGCCACACTAATGTGGAGGCTTCTCTCCTGCATCAGCCTTGGGTCTAGGACCTCTCTAAAAGGGCAGGGCCCATCCTGTCCCTGAGCACTCAGGCTGTATAAGTAGAGAGACCCGTGAATTCCTGAGCATGAACTTGAGCCTCCAGGTATATCCACAGGTGACCTTCAGTCAGGCCTGATGTCAAGAGCCCCCAGCCTGGATTTTCTCCTCGGGATGAGCCATGGGTTTCAACTCATACTCCCTGGAGTGAGCTGCTCCTGTGTCTGTCTTCGCTGTTTCCAGATGACTCCTTGGAACCTGGGCAGTGTGGGCTACCTCTCTCCCTTGCCTGGTCAGCAGCCCAGGAGGTCAGGGCTCCACTCTGGGATCCTCTGTTCTTCTCTGCATGACCTCCTCTACGCAGCTCCATCCAGCACAAGCCCGGTCTCCCCACGCTCCCTTCCCCAGTGCTGGTGTTGCTGGGTTTTAAGAGTTTAGGAATGACTGGTATTCCAAAGCAGACCCAAGCATTGCTTCTAAAAACACAGTGACATAGACCTGAACTGCTGAAAGAGGCAAACATGTGATTACCTCTTGTAGCCCTGCCTGGAGGTAAAGCTGCAGTTGTGGTAATCATGGGTCGAGTCCATAGGAAGATTAAGCCCTGGACTGCTGTGAGCAGGTACAGAGCAGTGTAACTAAGAAACAGGTCCTTCTCAGCTTCCCTGCTCCCCACTACATGGAACAGCCACACCCTGGACTATAAGCAGTGGAGGCAGCTGTGATCACCTGTATTAGCCAAGACACAGTCTCCTTCCACAGCCAAGGTTCCAAGTCCCGGGATTCAACTGCCTGGGAATGAAAATATTCAGCAAAAGAGATGGTGTCTGTCCTGAACATGTAAGATACAGTAAAATAACTTTGCATAGCATTCACCTTGTATTACAGGTAAACATATGGAAGGAGATATGTAGTTTAGGTACAAATAGCATACTGTTTCATATGAGGAATATAAGCAGATGTACATTTTGGTGCCTTTGGGTCCTAGAATGGATACCCAAGGGCAGCTCTATTCCTGTGACGATAGTCTGGGTTGGTTGATGGTAACAAGCTCAGGGAAGAAACAGAGCCAGTTTTTTGGAGGCACCTCTGCTAAGTGGCTCCTGGCAGAGAGTATAATGTAGGACAAGTGCCCCAGAGGCTCCAGCAAAGGCCACACTCAGCAGGACCAAGGGCAGAGACAGGGCCCCGTCAGGGCTGGGGCTGTAGCACAGCACGCCCAACGTGGGAAGCAGGGCTGCCCTTTTCTATGACGCCTTTCTCTGCTTCCCCTGGGAAGTTAAGAGTGATCCAACAGAGTGGTTTAGGGGCTTGTTTTGTTTTTGTTTTGGTTTTGATAGAAATCATTATTTCCAGCTTCAAGCGAAAAACACTGCATCAGCCCTCACATTGTGACTGCCAACTGGTTATTTCTCCAAATCGATTTTCTCCTTGTGATATTTAGTATTCCTCAGCAAAGCAGAACTTTCCACTCCCCTCAGCCGCCACTCACTACTTGTTCTTTGAAGTTAGTAGACTTTCTTCCTTAGAACGGCTCTGGAGTACAGAAAATCGGACACAGAGCATAGAGTTCCCACACGAACCAATGCCTTTCGCTCCCTCATCGCTGATGTCTTGCTTAACATCGTACATTTGTTATCACTGATGAGCCAACATGGTATATTCTTATCAACTAAAGTTCATCGTTTAGGGCTCACTCTTGGAGTTACACATTCTTTGGTTCTGTACAACTCTGTAGTTCATGTATCCACCACCACAGTTCCCCTACCCTAAACATCCTATGTGCCCCACCTGCTCATCCCTTCTCTGCCAGTCCCTGGCAACCACTGATGTCACTACTGTCCCCGTAGCTTTGCCTCTTCCAGAAGTCAGAGTTGGAGTCACATGGTATGAAGCCTCTTCAGAATGACCTCTTTTGCTTAGTGATATGCACTGAGTTTTCCTCCACGTCTTTTCGTGGCACCATCATTCAGTTCTTTAGTGCAGCTGGTTCCAGCTGGTTCCAGCTACTTGCCCTTTCCTTCAAGGCAGGCACTTCCTTCTTTATCTTTTTACCTGCTAAAGATACTAGGTTGCTTCATGTTTTGGTGATTACAAGTACACCTGCTGTAGACATTTGTGAGCAGGTTTTTTTTTATAGGGACATAATTATGAGAGATGAACCATAGTGGAGATTTTAAGACAAAATTAAGTATTTGGAGCCTGGTGAAGGGAAGAGTGAAGGTAGAAAGTTCTGAAGATGTGTGTCTAGATGCAACTCTGGGGCAGGCAGTGCTGCCTTCCCTGCCATCCTCCCACCCCACTGCAATGCTATTAGTGTCGTAGGGATTTTCACTTACTTCCCTGAAGCCAGAGAAGCTACTGGTTCTAATGGGGCAGAGAAATGGGACCAAAGGTGCTGAGTGAACAAGGGAAGTAAGTGAAGGATGACTGACTGTCTTGGAAATACACAGACACTATGGGCAATTCCCAGAATTGTGGGAAATTCCAAGATGGCGCACACAGCACCCCGGCTCCACATGGTGAGACGGGGAGAATACACATCTGGCACTGGCTTAACTGAGAGCCCAGAGCCAGGTGGTGTCACGAATGCTCATCTTCACGTTTCTTTGGGCAAAATGAGATATCAGGACCCCTGTGTCCTCGCACTCAAAACACACACACACACACACACACACACACACACACACACACGGCCCTGTCATGTAGGGAGGACAATACTGCTGGAGACTTGGGGCTACAGTGGTGTGGAACCATCATGCTGAGCCCTACAAGCCAGCTTGGCACCCAGGTTCAGAGAGCCCAGGGAGACCTGCTTCAGTCCCAGCTTTTCCACAGCTGGCTCCAGGAAGACCAGGGTCAGGGACCACTCTGAGTTCTGGCTTCTCAGCTCCTGAGTCAGATGATGTCCCCATAGTCCAAGACACAGGAGCATTGGATAGCATTAAGTGTATCAGCACTGGTCACCCTTGCAAGGTTTCCAGAGTGCCCCTGTCATCATCAGCTGCAGGAACTCAGCAGATGCTGTGTTCTGCTAGTTTTGGATGCAGAGGAAAAGAGATGCAGGTCACTTTGACGGTCTCCCTCCAGGCCATGAGCAAGCTATCTTGTATCTCACAGGCTTCTCACGTCTCCTGGAGCTGCTCAGTCCCAGGGAAGCAAGTACTGTTGTCCATGCTGAGATGATAAAGGGACTTAACACAGCTGCATTTAAGGGACAGATGACCCTGCCAGCATGATGTACCTGGAGCTGTACAAGCCTCTCCTCTGTAATCCTGCTACATTCCAGTGAAGTGGGTCCCCAGTGGGCACCTTGTTCTTGGAGAGGCCTGAAGCTGTGGTGTGAGGTGGCACCTCGGTGGTCTGAATGCCGGTTCTCCCAAATCCCTGCACTGAAACCTACCCCTAGGTGGTGGTGTTAGCAGAGGGCCCTCCAGGAGGTGACAGGGGCAGAGTCTGTATGAATGCAGTCAGAACCCTTATGCAAGAGACCAGAGAGATCCCCTGCCCCTTCTACTATGTGAGCATGCAGCAAGAAGTTGCTGTCTCTGATCCAGGA
This sequence comes from Chinchilla lanigera, assembly GCF_000276665.1. Classification (NCBI taxonomy): domain Eukaryota; kingdom Metazoa; phylum Chordata; class Mammalia; order Rodentia; family Chinchillidae; genus Chinchilla; species Chinchilla lanigera. Next base: position 15,408,933 of record NW_004955422.1, read on the forward strand.
AGCAGGGCCTCACCAGAGATGGACTCTGCCGGCATGGTGAGCTTGGAATCCAGGCTTCAGAGCTGCAGGCAGTGTATATCTGCAGCTTGGGAGCCTCCTAGCCCCCGGATCTTGTTGCAGCAGCACAATCTGAGACAGTCGCAAGCAGCCAGCAAGGGAGGAGACCTAGCCTGGGCTCTGCAGACTCTTAAGTGTGAGTTTTCACCCTGGGTCTGCCTTCTGCCTGCCATGCTGGCTGGAGGTGACCCTGGCCCCGGACAGGGTCACAAGGATGGCTCTGGTCTGGGACCAGCTATATCAGCACTACCAGGCAGGGCCGGTGGGTGGGAAGAGTGCCCTCGCTTGCCCTTTCCTTCAAGGCAGGCACTTCCTCCTGCTGGGATCCGGCAGCCGTCGCATATCTCCATCCTGTACTGTGGGGCTCCACGCTGGGTTTGGTGATTTCCTACCCACTGAGCAGCAGAATCTGGCTGCAAAGCAGGCTTCATTTCCAGGCACAGAGTCAAAGGCAGCTTCCTTCTTAAAACCAAGAAACAATACATCACCCAGACCTGTCCAGTGTCCCTGACTCGGGGCCGTACTAGGGCCACAGTCAGGGGAAGCAGAACCTCCTGGATTGAGTGCCATTTGAGAGATAATTAAATCACAGTGAAACGACCTGTCAGTTAAAATCAAACAGCCTGTGTTATCACAAGCAGCTGTCTGCTACCTGTTGAGAATGTAAATTTCATTAAGTAGCAATGATGAAAATAGAATAGAAAAATAAAAGAGTTAGTTCTCCCACTGGGGACCCAGGCTCAGCTTTTGCTTAGGTTGGAATCTGGGGAATCAGACCAAACCCCGGCAAGGAAATAAAAGTGACAGTTTGAATGGGATATTGTCTAGCATTTTTATTTTACCCTGTGACTTCCAAACTTGAGAAGCCCCGTGTGCAACAAAGGAAGGCTTGGTAATAAAGCCAGAAGTGCTTTCTGGTGCTTTAAACATCTTGATGAGAAGAAGCTGGAATATTCCTTTATTAGGCCAAGTTTTGCAGGACCCCGTGATGTGTGTGGAGTCATTTGTAAGATCCAGTTACCAAATGACTTCCAGGCAGTGCTGCGTCCGTCACCTGTCAGGCTGCGGCTGCCTCCGAGTTAAGCTGATCATCGTCTGTGCTGGAGGAGCTGCTTCTGCCCACGTCGCTGTGGCGGGCTCCTGGGGGAGCCTCTTCTGGGCTCCCACATGGTCCAATTAGAAGGTTTTGTGGACCTTCTGGTTCCGAGTATGCTGAGCACCTCCTTGGCTTGGGAGCGGAAGGGGCTTGTTTGATGCATGTAGTGATAGATGGTATCTAACAGTGTCCCCACAACCCCCAATGAATCACTGCCTGTAATTCCCCAGGAATAATAATACTTGGGAGAATGGGGGTGACTCTAGGGAGCAGCATCCTGGGACCTCATAAACATCAGCCTGCAGAGGGTGAGAGGTGCACAGATTACCCAGTGAAGATGAAGGCAGGCTGAGGACCACAGGCAAATAACTCCCTCTGCCACGACAGATGTGTGGATGTATTTGGTTTGTCGGGTGCTGGCTCCTAATAAACAGAGACTGGGTTTTAAGTGAGAGCTCACATACAGAATCCAGTTAGGTAGGGATTGCTCTTATTGATACCTGGCTGTGTTCTGGCAGAGAGAAGAGGTGTGTCATAGAGGTGTGTATAATAGAGCAAGTCACAATACAGATAGGGATGCAGGAAGCAGGGTAGCAGGGAGGTGAGCCCCAAGCCAGGCCCCGGGGGTGGAAGGTGGGTGTTAGGGTTGGACACAAGGCCAGGTTTAGGTTTACAGAAAATCAAGCTAAAGGAATAAAGAGTTCCTGTGTGTTCTGCCTCTCTCTGCCCTGTTATTAACACGTGGCAGTGGTGCGGTACCTCTGTTACAATAAATAGCTGGAGTCCATGGCTTGAACACAGCTTACTCTTGGTGGTATGTGTACACCCTGTGGGTTTGGACAGAGAAGCCTTACGTCCTGTACCCATCATCAGCATCATGCAGGATATTATCACTACTCTAAACATCCTTTGTGCCCTACCTGTGTGTTCCTCCGTTCCCCAGCCTCTGGCAACCACTGATCTTACTATCTCCATGGTTTACCTTTTCTAGAATGGCATAGCGTTGGAACTACACATATAGAACCTTTTCACATTGGCTTCTTTTGCTTAGTAATATGCATTCATGGTTCCTCCATATCTTCTCATGGCTTGATAGTTCATTTTCAGGACTAAGTAATATTCCATTATCTGCATGTATCACATTTTGTTCACCCACAGCAGGACAGTGGGATCTATGCAATTCAAGGAAATTGGGAATAAAGCTGCTCTAAACATTAACATCCAGATTCCTGTGCAGACATAATGTTTTTGACTCATTTGGGGAAACATGATTGCTGGCGTGCATGGTTAAGAGTGTGTGCTGTGTTATTCTGTTGTTCTGTATACTTCTGTAATGCAAGTGCCTCTCAACCACAGCCTCACCTTGCTCAGCAGTGCAGGTAGGGATATGAGGAAGATTAGGATCAAGTAGAAAGATGCACCATAGCAAATACTGATGCCCCCGTCACAGGCAGCCACAGAGAGTGCTAGGTTCATCTGTACAGGCCCTCCTGACCTTTGTGCCCACACAGGAGGACCTCACCCTTCTGGCTTCTTTCCCTTTTTGATGGAGCCATCCTAACTGCATGGCCTGCTGGGCTCTATGGCTGGGTGGGGGCATTTGTACCCTGTGGGTCCATTTTTTAAGTTCAGTTTTTAGCCTTTGAACATGGCTCAGTGAGCTCAGCCTTCACAGCAGCCCCAAGTGTTGTTGCTAACATGTGTGTGTTTGGGACCCTCAGAGACTCCCCTGACCCTGGCTGCCCAGCTGGACGACTCCATGGAGATCATCAAAGCCCTCCGAAATGGCGGGGCTCACCTGGACTTCCGCGCCAAGGACGGGATGACCGCCTTGCACAAAGCCGCTCGAACCAGAAACCAGCTTGCCCTGAAGGTGCGTCCAAGCCTGTCCTGTATCAGAGACACTGCCCTCCTTGGTCCCTTGCAGCTGTCCCCACTGGAACTTGGAGGGTTTTCTGCCCTGTCTCCTTGGCATTGCTGCTTCTAGAATTTACTGTCCACAAAGCCATCTTCTCCTTCTGCTTCAATAAAGGGTTCATGCTGTGACTCCCTAAGGCTGTTGCTGAAACCCACCCCTGCTCCTGGAGCAGGCTGCAAGACCAGCAGAGGTCCCTGTGCCCACCTTGCCACCCAGAAAGTCTGTGTGCACCGCAGCGTCTTGCTCCCTCGGTGATCTCCTGCTCCTCCACCTGCCCCAGCTGTGTTTGAGAAGCACCCATGGAGCACAGGGGTTCCCAGGCCCATTCTCCACCCGAGCTCTGAGGGAGGTGAGGGAGGATGGGGTCACTGCTGCAGGCTCACCTGAACATGGGATTTCTCCCCCAGCTCTCAGCTGTGTCCTTCCACTGGCTTCTGCAGAAGTCACGTGCATTCCCGATGCTGCTCCATAGTTTGCGCCCTCAGTGTACAATGCTGTCCTGTGTGTTCTGTTAAATGGTACAACCTCCCGCTCCTGCAAGAGCTGCCTTCCCTTGGTCGTTCTCCATCATTGCCCGCCAGGACACGGGGCTGCAGCCCCACGCCTCTCTCTCCGTCTCCCACATGAGCTGGTCCTGCATGCCTGAGCACCCAGCGCCTGCTACCTCAGGCCTAGAAATGTCGCTGCCTACACTTAGGACCTGCTTAACTCTGAGTTAGGGGGAAAGCCATGGGACCCCAGGGCCGTCCTGGCCTGCAGGACAAGGGGTGCATGCTGCTTTGATTGTTGCCCCCTGTGCAAAAACCATTGCAAGACCAGTGACCCGGACTTTGGATTTTTTTCCCCCAGACCCTGTTAGAGCTTGGTGCCTCCCCAGATTACAAGGATAGCTACGGTCTCACGCCGCTGTATCACACAGCCATTGTCGGGGGCGACCCCTACTGCTGCGAGCTGCTGCTACACGAGCACGCCACCGTGTGCTGCAAGGACGAGAACGGCTGGCATGAGATCCACCAGGTGTGTCTGCGCCTCCCAGTAGCACCTGAGCCCTGCCCCACTCCCACCTGGGGGCCTCAGTCATCCAGGGCAACCACAGGTCGGTTCCCACCTTCGGTCATTTTGTCCAACTGCCCAGAGTTCCTCAAACATTTAGATCGATGGTCCGCATTCACACAAACGTTCCTGGCTTCTCTAGAGAAGTTGGAAGAGGGCATGCCTTTCTGTATGGCTCAGTCCTCTGCACTTAGGGTGAGCCATGGATTCTCCAGACCCCACTGTCCTGCAGACCCTGGTGCAGGTGGCCTCAGGAGCCTTCTATGTACTGGTGACCAGGGCACAGGGCCAGCTTTAGAACAAATCTTGTGTTGTTCAGACCCAACCTTACAGTACGGGATTCAGGATGTCGCCTATGGTCTTCAAGGGCAGAAGCCACCTGGTGGCACCATAAGAAGTGTTCAGTGGCCAGGAGCAGGTGTGGGCAGGACCAAGCTTGGGGCCCCACAGGCTAAAGCCTGGACAGGGCTGTGTCCTGAAGGCCACACTGAGGAGGAGGGAACTAGCAGGCACGCTGCCACCGGGGCCAGAGGATGGAGGCCCCACCAGAACCCACAGTCAGTGCGGGCACCGCAGGTCCTGCCCTGGCCTGGAGGTCACAGCTTCTGCTCAGAGTGGAAAAGGGCCCTAGAGGACAGAGAGAGATGCCCAGGAGGTCAAGGGCAAGAGGCTGATATGCACAGAGGAGGCTGTGGGGGGAGAAGGCTTTGGAAGGTGCTCATACTCGGCCTCAAAATAGTGCCTGTCACTGTCCTTGGGCTACCTGTGGTTTCCCAAAGCCACCATCACCTCACATCCTGCCCTGTCCTGGAGGCCACGTCATGCATGTGGTCAGGGCTGAGGGCTGAGTGGGTGCAGCAAAGTAGGTAGTGGCAGCCTCACTGGCCCTGCCCACACCTGGCCTTTCTCCAGTGGGGTCAGCTCTGGACCGCGGTGTCCCGCAGCTTGAAGGAGGCCCTGACCCTCAGGTCTGAACAGGGGCTCTGAAGTGCTCGGGGTACCCTCAGTGCCACAATAAGCCGGGGACCGCAGAGCTAAGAGTATAATGAGTATCCTGCAGCAGTGACTTTCCATGTCTCAGCAAGATATCTGTTGCCACTCTGGCACTTTTCTTTATAACAAAGAAGGAAACGTTTTCCCCTGTGATACATAATTTCATGTGACAACTCGGTAGGTACAGATACTTGATTCAGTAGTATTGTAAATATGGCTGTGAAGGTGTTCTGCAAGACTGGGAACACTGCATCAGCCAACTGCAGGGGAAACAGATGACCCCCTATCACGGGGTGGGCCTTGTCTAATCAGGTGAACCTCAGAAGAGGCAGGACTGACGTCCCCTGAGTAGGAAGCAGCTTTGCCAACAGCTGCCTTCAGACTTGAGCTGCAGCACTGACTCCTGAGTGGGGCTTCAGCCACCCTGCAGACTCCAGACTCGCAGTGCAAATAGTTGCATGCACCAGTTATTTTAAATATTTTTATTTGAAATTTAAATTTTTTAATTCTTTTACATTCTCTCTCTGTTTGCACTCTCCCATATGCATTTCAAGGTCATCTTTACATCCACTGGGGACCGGTTTTGGGGTCCCCATTGATACCCAAATCCTCAACATGGCGTAGTGTTTGCATAGCACCTCCCCACACCTGTCCTTGTACTTGAGATCCTCTCTGGGTAACTGGTAACACTTAACACAGTGTCAGCACTGGGTAGATAGTTGTGATACTGTATTGTTTACAAATAATGGCAAGGACAAAGTCTATATGTAAGTCAGTCCAAACTCATCTTTCAGCCCAGGTATTGTCCCTGCATGATCAGAGGGCTGCATGTACACACACGCATGCACGCACGGACACACACGTGCGTGCATGCTCACACACGCACACCCCCTGCTGGTTCTGTTTCCTGAGAATCCTGACAGGCATAGCTCAAGTGGAGGAGGATCGTGGGCCCAAGGCTTGGGGTGCTCGTTGGGTCCGGGAGCTGCTCCTGTGCTCTACCCTCTGATCTGTCCCTCCCCAGTCCTCCTCTTTCCGTCTCTGTCGTGTCCTCCCTGCGAAAGCTCCCCGCTGCTCCTGGCGCTCTGCCCATGTTCCCTGTGCTCAGGCCTGGCCTTTCAGAGTCATCTGCAGCATTGATAGAGACAGTGGCCACCTCCCACAGGGGTGTCTCTTCACCCCGCCTCTGGCTGTGAAGAGACGTATGTAGGCCCCTCCTCCTACCAGCAGCATGTGCAGATCTCTCAGCCACACTGCAGCTCTCCTCCCACCTGGTGCCCAGGCAGCTGTGGATGTCACCGGCCGAATGCAAGCTCAGCATCCCGGACACCCTGGAGCACCTGGGAGCACAAATGCCCGGATGCATGTGCCTCGTGTTCTCCCGGGGTGGGGGAGGGGAGCAGACACAAAGCAAATGGATGTACAGAAATTACATGTACAGGCGCACACTCACCCACAGTACTCACGTATCTGCACTTACGTGAGCATGCATGGGGACCAGGTGTGTGCATTTCATGTTTGCCTGTACTGGTGCTTCTGGGCTCATGTAGTGACCAGCAGGCGTCAGTGCGCTGAGCCAGGGAGGGGTGACTGTGGCTGCTGTGCCCATGGCTGTTCATAGCCGCACCTGGCCGTCGTCTCCATAGTGGGGTAGAGACTGGACAGTGGAAGGCGATTCCCAGAGAGAATCTTGACCATCTTGGAGTGAGGCCCCGAGGGCCTTTCCATGCTCTGAGGCCCTAAGGCTCTGAGGTACCTGCTTGGAGGGGGCAGTGCTGGGACATCAGTGCAACAGTGAGCTAGCTCGCTCCCTTGCTTGCTTGCTTGCTTCTTTCTTTCATTTCATTATCGGGCACTGAACCCATGGTCTTCACACTGAGCTTTATACTCAGCTCTGTTTTTAAATTTTGAGATAGGGTCTCCCTGAGTTGCTAGTTGCACAGACTGGGCTTGAACTTGGAACCCTCCTGCCTCAGTTGCCCTGAGCTCTGGGATTACAGGCCTGTGCTCCCACACGTGGATCGGTGAAGTGACATCTTCCCCTTCCCATCCTGCCTGGTTTTCCTTTAGAATCCGAGGGTACAAGTGCAAGATAGTGAAAGTGGTGCTAAGGGCGGCTTTGAGTCAGGGCAGGGAGGTGTCTGCCTCTGGGCCATGTCATACGCCATGCAGTGCCTGTGTCCTCTGAATGCTCTGGACCATGGCCAGGCACAGAGACAGTGCCCAGGAAGATTCCACAGTCCTCAGCTCTCCACTTGGGCAGAGGCACGTTCTGGAAGACTTCGTTAGGGACACCGCACTCCCATATGCTGGGCATCCACTCCTGAGCCCGAGTCTTAAGACGCAAGTTTTCTTACTGTTCAGATGTTCATTTGTGGTGAGGACAGTGCCCACCTTTGGAGACAGCTTGTGGCTCACAGGCCCCAGGAGGAGAGGTCACTGCATGTGCAGGGCTTCCCTGGGGGCAGGTGTGGCCAGGAACCAGAGAGAGCACAGAAGGGAGTGAGCAGGAAGGTGGGCAGGAGGAGCTTTCCTCGTGGTTTTCCGGGCTGCCAAGGCTGCAAGCAAGAGCAGGCCTAGGACCACTGGCAAGAATGGCTTCAGAGCTCTGGTTGCCTTACTCCTGCCTTGAGGTGATGAGGGTAGTGGGGTGTGGGAGTGTGGGAGCTGATGGTGGGGGTGTAGGGGGTGCAGGCTCTGCCCTGGGTGTTTCCATAGGAGAGGCCAGCCTCCTACTCCCTAGGAATCAGCTGGCCCTGGGGTAGGGGGAGAGTGGGGGATTCCCTCCAGGATCTGTGAGACCCCAGGAGCAGGAGCACCAAGAACTCAGAAAAGAAGAAAGGACCTGAATCCAGCCCCGCCCCTTCCCGAGGCCTGAGCATCTCTTGGTGTCGCCACCTTGAGACCCTGTCCCCTCCCCAAACTGGCCCTCCTGCCCCCTTCCTTAACTAGGCCAGCCTTTCTTTGGCAACCAGTGACATCACACTCACAGGTCCGGTCTCGTTCATCTACAGCATGTGACAGTGGCCCTGCTCTGGGTGGTGGGGACCCTGGTATCACTATGAGCCTGGCTCTTGGCTGTGATTTCTGCTCCCCCCACCCCCACCCCAAGTGCAGAGTTTCATGTCTGAGGTCCTGAGCTTGGATCCAGAGCATTTCTGCCCTCATGTCTGCCTCTCACCCAACCCTTTAGCCCAGAGTGTGTGGTAGTCCTTCAGAGCTCAGAGGCACTAACCGGGGTCCTTGTGTCCTACATCTTTCTGTTAGGCTCTCAGCTCAGTGAGAGTGCCGGTGTGGACTGCCCTCTAGTGGTCGCTTTCTTTTCAGCGCCGTCTGAGAAAGTGATTTAAACTACCAGGAACCTGTATGACCTGTGCTTCCCCATCTCTTGAGTTCTATTGGATTAGGCTCCACCCTGATGACCTCATTTTACCTTAAATTTTTTTTTCTGGTATGGGATTCAACCCGAAAACCAACACAAAACTACATCTGCAGCCCTCATTTTATTTTGATACAGGATCTTGCTAATTTGCACAGCCTGGCCTGAAACTTGTGATCGTCCTGCCTCAGCCTCCTGAGTAGCTGAAGTTACAGGCATGTGCCACCATGTCCTATTCTTAGTCACTTCTTAAAAGGCCCTGTCTCCAGGCACTGCAGTCACATCCTGAAGCTAGGACTTCAGCATAAATGTTGAGGGGACACTTTAGGTCATAAGTTGGTCAGGACAGAACTATCCACCCTCTGGTTTGTGCCACAGCCCGTGCACTGGCTCGGCTTCTCCATTCTGCCCACCTCAGCATCCTCCTGCCCTGGAGCTGGCAAGAAGACCGTGGGGTACAAGGCCGTAGAGCAGCTGGTGGCTTCAGCCAACCTAGAGGTGTTTGTAGGAGTGTGGACGAGAGTTCTGTCTCTGCTGACAGCATCCATTTCCTTCCCCGTCAGGGCTGATGTGACAAAACTCATGTCCCCCTGGGTCCTGATATCCACAGGTGGTAAATGAGGCCTGTGCTGCCGGAGAGATGCCTGTGTGTTTGGATTTAGTTCGCTGGGGCACAGAGCAAGGTGGAAGTAGGGAAGGTCTTGTGCGCAAGGGTTCGCTGTCCCCTGTGGAGCTGTGCAGTGAACTCTGTGCTGCTCTGATTGTACGTGTTGGACGTTGCACAACCCCAGGGCACTGTCCCGCTGCTGTAATTTTAGGTGTGGAGATTTATCCCACACGCCCAGCAGGTGGCAGCAAAGTGCTTAAAGGAAGGAGTGCCCTGTTTCCTGATTTATACCCAGTCTGTGGTTGGCAAGTGGTGAGTGGGCTTCCCGGCATAGCTGGGGTGAACCCAGAACCTGCGGGGAGCATCTCCATACACATGCACACCCCCACCCCCAGATCCTAGACGGTGTGGATAGACCCCCGGTACATGCATTATCCACAAAGCACCCTGGAAAACGGAAGGATGCAGATGTGGAAGGCAGCGTTCCACCTTACATGCTGGGTGCTGTCGGACCTCCGCCAACCCTCTGTCCCCACTGGCCAGAAACTGCCTCAGAGAGGACACATTTCTTGCTTTAACCCTTTGGTAGCTTTCCATATCTTTGTGTCAAGTAGGTATCACATTCTTTTTTGAGGTGTAAACCGACTGTTTCCATTTTCAAACTTCGAGAGGATCTGCAACAGTGGCACAGAGAACGCCACACACCCTTCCCTTGGAGGCCACATCTTGCGGCATCCCTGTGGTGTCCCTTATGGCCACAGGATCCACCAGGGGTCCTCCCAACCCTTACCCTGGGAGCACGCCTGTCCTCCCTGACCCTCCTGCCTGGGCCCTCGTGGTGCTTGCAGGGCAGTCACTGAAGACCATCTTCAATCCTGCTGTGTCTGATGTGTCCTGTGGTGGGATCCAGGGTGTGCATTGTGACTGGAGTATCCTGGAGCCAATCGCTGTGCTCTTGGCGCTGCTTCCTGTTGGATGGTCGCTGATGGCCACTTGCCCGTTACCAGAGATGCTCCTGCTGATCACCTGGCCCAGTGATGCCTGCTGAGTTTCCAACGTGCTCTTTTCCCTGTTTTAACTAAAAAGTCTTCATTGGGGGAGGGTGTGTTTGAGCCTAGGTACAATCTGTTTCCTCATTTGCTTCCTCCTGCTTGTACAAGCTTCAGTGCCTGAACTGATTATGGTTGCCACGACTGCCAAGTGGAGATTTTCTGATATCATCACTGCTTCTGCCTCTGTTAGCTGTCTTAATTTGATTTTATTATTATAGTATATTATTTTATTACATTATTATATGATATTTTATTTTTTATTTCTTTCTTTTATTACTTGTCTGTTTATAGCAAGGTACACTCATGGTTTTCTACTTATTGGATAGGTAACACTTTGTGGTTGTTATCCCAGTTTTGGCCAGTGGGGGGCCCTCAGGTTGCTCCCTTGTCCTTTACACATCTCCATCCTTTACAAGCCTACCCCTTCCTCCTCCACTTCCTTCCTTCCTTTCTCATGCAAGGAGGTAGTCCGTGCTGCTCTTGTTCTTCTACCGCAGCCCTGAGACCAGCCACTTCCCCTGGGGACCCTGGATCCTTTCAGTGGGGAAGGATATTTCGCAACCAAGATCTGGTAGCAGGCGTGCTGATTGTCACAGGGCTGCTACTGGCTCTACGCACTCTTGGGAGCCAGAGTTAGATGTGTAGATATGTCTTTACAGTCGTCCCTGGGTATCCACAGGGGATCCCCTCCTGGATCCCACACCAGAATCCATGATACTCTAGTCCCTGACACAAAATGTCATAGTATCTGCATCTAACCTACATACATCCTCCTATATCACTTAAATCAGCTGTAGATTATGCATAACACCTAGTACAATGCAAATGCTATGGAAATAATTGTTACACTATATTGTTTAAGGAATAAGAACAAGAAAATGTCTATATGTGTTTAGTGCATTTTTTCAAGTATTTTCCATCTGTGGTTGCTTGAATCCATGGCCATGGAACCTGAGGATGCTGATGACCAGCTGTATAAACTTCCGGTTCTGTTTCTTTATCAAGAACCATGGGTCCATCTACCCCATAGTCCCCCGAGCTGCCTTTGTCTTCGGTCTTCCCCAGCAAAAGCGCAGCCCTCACTTTCCTGTCTTTATGCACCCTTTTGGCTGCAGCCGGTCTGCCGACCTGGTGGCCACAGCTTGCCTTGGTCCCCTCACCCTGCTGGCTCCCTGTCCTTCAGCATGCAGTCTCCCCACTTTAACAGCTGGGGGTGAAAAAGAAAAAGAACAGCAAAGATGGTCCTTTAAAAGCACAGTTACTGGTAGAATAAAGATCATTTGGAATATATGAGGTGCTCAAAATTATAGATATTTAAATTTTTAAAAATTTATTATTACAGTACACAGTACATTACCATTAATCCCCCTCAAAACCTTCGCCTTCACTTCAGACACCTTGCACTTCCCAAAGTGGTTCTGGAAGTCTTCTTTCATAACTGTGATAATTTTTGCATTTTCTGGTTTTATTTCTTGCAAAAGGGCAAGTAAGTAAAAAAAAAAAGCAAAAAATAGAGATGTCCTTGGGGACTTTCGTTCCAAACTGTCTGCTCAGGTTACTGTTGCTAACTTGTCTCTTTGCACTGACCCCTGCGTGCTGGCCCTGGGTAAAGAATTGGTGACTTGATCCCACCCATGTAACTTGCAACCTCATAAGTCCTAATTAACTGGGGGAAGGGGAGTGATGAGCCTGGATTAATTGCTCAGTGTGTTTATGGTAACATAGTTCTCTTCTTTATTGACTACAGAGCAATTAAATTAAGCTATAACAGTGTTGCTCCTAGGAGTCCTTCGGGGAGAGCCGATTAGGCAGATGGTTTCTTCAATTTAAGGAGCAGATTTCCCAACTTGAACTGGTTGAAGGGTGGGGCTGGGGTGGGGAATTCAACCAAGTCTTTGTGTCTCTAGCAAGTTCAGGGACAGTGTGGCCTAGAGGAACCCCTGCGTATCACCTGGCTCAGCCTGTGTGTCTATCTCCTTGTCCCTTTCTCCTCACCTCTTTTCCTCTTCCATACTCTTCCCTTCGTGTACATGGCCCCAGCACCCCCAAGGTCAATAATTGTCCTGCAGTTCTGACAGATATTCCTGCCTTGGGGCTTCAGGCCATCTGGGTCCCTGAACCATGCCTGGGATGTTAGAGTGACAGCCTCATCTGCAGGAGCGAGCTACGCCCTCCCTGCCCAATTGCTGAGGGTACAGTGGCAGCCTCCCAGGAAGGCAGACTCTGTGCAGAGCTGGGCTATGGGGTGGGCAGAACTACCAGCACCAACAGTAGGACACAGCCCCTGTAAATGGCTTCCTTATTTAATTTAATTTTATTTTAAAGCTCATCCAACGAATACTCTCAATATCTTCCCTATTGCCTTTTCCATTAGCTGTCGAGGTGTAGCTCTTTCTGGTAGACCTTGTAAAGTTGATGCTAGCTTCTCAGTGATCAGAAACATGGTCACTGTATGGTCTGCGCTTATTGGGGGCTGATGCTGTCACCACCCGAAACTGCTGCCCTTGGTGTGGCCAACCTGCTGATTTCTGGGGTGGGAAGGGTTGGGTCAGGATGTGCGTTTCTCCCTCTCCTGGGCCACCGTTCTGAGTGTGGGGCAGTGTGTTTTGGATAGAACTATCCTGGCCACCGGCTCAGGGACTCCCTACTCCTATGAGCTGGAATGGGAAGGGGCCATACTGTTTTCTGGGTCCTGATAAGGTGCCCAGTCATCTGAGGCCTTCGGGGGCCTTGCCCCATGTAATTCTCATGCAGACCTGCAAAGGGAGTATCATTTCTGTTTACAGATGAGGTCAGAGCCCTGATGAATGGAAGGTCAGTGGTTTGAGTCCAGTCCATTGGACTCTGGACCCTTGATGGTTCATCAATCAATCAGGCTTGGCAAGGGGCAGGTCACGTTGTGGGGCAGCCCTGCTCTGGGCTGTTGCCACCTACCCAGAGGCTGTTATACTTGAAACAAGCGCAGGACCATTCCTTGCACATAGAAGGACAGTGGAGCTCTTCCCCTGGACACAGCCCAGGATGAGAGCTGCAAGTATGTTCCCTGGCTACTGCATTGGGGCTTGGGACACCAGGCAGGCTACGTGCCCCAATTTGCATTTTGTGGAGCTGGGCACTGAGGTCAGAAGAATGATCTATGTTTGTGTGGCCCCCTAGATTTGCAGAGAAGAAAGACTGGAGACCCTTCCTAGAAACCCTGTCTAACAAACCAAGCAGACATCCCTGAATTGGTCATGAGTACTCAAAGGCTGGGCCTCAGCCCTGCTGGGTGGGCAGTGGTCTGCATAAGCCCTGTGCCTGCAAGTGGGTTTGGGTGGTTGTGCATGAATAGCAGGATATTTTTCATGGATGCACAGCCAGACCAGAGGAAGTCACCCTGCTCATTGCTCCCTCTGTGTCTCAGGCCTGCAGGTATGGACACGTGCAGCACCTGGAGCACCTACTCTTCTATGGCGCAGACATGGGCGCCCAGAATGCCTCGGGGAACACGGCCCTGCACATCTGCGCCCTCTACAACCAGGTCAGTGACATGCAATCCTCTACCCAAAGCCTAGGGTGCCAGGATAAGGAGGGCCTGGCCGTGCTGTCCCAGATGGCCCTCCCTGCTGCCTGTGTGGAACCTGTGCCCTGTGTCAAAGGGGACACAGAGCTCTGGAGAAGCAGAGTGAGGCCCAGGTCATGCTGGATACTGTAGGGCTGGGCCTAGACGCGGGCCTGCTTGACATGGTGCCTGCTGGCCCTGCAGAAAGCATGCCAGAACAGGGCTCTCACAACCTCCCACACCTGAGGTGCCAGCTCTGCTCCATCCCCGAGTCTCACAGTGATGTGACCCCAGGTGCTTTATTTCCAGTTTTGGTGAAATATACATAACCAAAAGTCACACTTAAATCATTTTAGGTGCACAGTGCAGGGGCATTATGTATGCTCACGTGTGTCTAACTGTCACCTGCATCCATCTCCAGACTTTCTCATCTCCCCAAATCAAAGTTCTGTCTCTGACTTTATCCCTTCTCCAGGCCCTGGCACCCCCATCCTACTTCTTGTTGCTGTGGATTTGAGGCCTCTGGGGACCTCCTAAAAGTAGAATCCTATATGTGTCCCTCTGTGCCTGGCTTGCTCTGCTCAGCAGTTTTCCTCGAGGTCCTGTATGCTGTAGTGTGTGTCAGAGTGCCCTGTCTTAAGGGTGCATACTGCTGCACTGTGTAGGTGGACCCTGTTTTGTTTATTCACTATGGTTTATATCTAGATGTCCCCTCAAATCCTTATGTGATCATAGGCAGGGCTTTTGAAAGGTGATTGGATTATGAGGACTCACACCCGACCTGCTATTAGAAGGTGAGATTGCGTCAGAAGAGGTGGGTTGTGGTGTGACCTAGAAGGGTACATCTCCTTCCCTGGCTCCTCTCTCGATCTCCCTCTGCTTCCTGTCCACCATGCTGTGAGCAGCTCCCCTCTACCATGTCATCCTGCCTTGGAGCCAGCTGACCATGGACTGTACCTCTACAAACTGTGAGCTGAAATAAACCTTTTTTCCTTTAAGTTGTGGGTGTCAGGAGTTGTGTCTCAGCCATGAGAATTCACCAAGATACCACCCTTCCATGAAGGGACAGTTGGATGCCATCCTCTTTTTAGGCTCTTGTGGATGCTGCTGCTGTGAACATGCATGTGTGTGTGTCTGTTTAAGACCTCACTCTCCCTCCTGGGTGTGGTCTGGGAGCTGGGCCTTCATATGAGCAGACCTGATGACGCACATACTGTCCTGTGTCAGACCAACCATGGGAGCCAAGGACAGTGGGTGACAAGCATGTCTGGGAGACCCTGAAGGCTCATGGGTCTGTCTGCTCTCTGAAAGAAGGAACACTTGGTGGTAGGAACGAAGCACCCTGCACCGTGGGTGCACTGGGAAGGACAGGGGATGGGAGGGAACACAGCCAAGCTACTACCTCACAGGAGACCTGAAAACACCCAGGCTCAGGGATGCAGGTGAATGGCAGGAATTGCTTCAAGAGAACTTTGTCTTTGGTGCTCAAGGTCAGGCCAACCCAGGCCAACACCTCTAGAGGTCTCCTCTGCTCCTCCTTCCTGTTTTTTTTCTCTGAGTTCAAGGAAGCCCCATTGCTGAGGGTGGTGAGGGGACGATGCTACATGTAGTGGCCCAGCAGAGTGGGGTGGGGTCGGGGCTCCTCCTGGAGGAGCAGAAGGGCTCTATCAGAGAGCCCAGGGTTCGTCCTCTGTCAGCCACCAATGTTCTCTTCCCATTCCAAATCCTTGATCCCATCCTCTTTCTCATTATGGCGCAGAGTGACAGCTCCAGCTTAGCCCACACCTAGGTCTCTTCCCAGCCCTGGCCGCTCTAAAGTCCCATTTGCTTCTAGCTATAAACCTTCCCGGATTCTTTGCTTTGGAAATATCCTGCACATCTTTCAAGACCTAAGACAGACATCCTGTATCCAGTCAAGCTCTCCCTTATGACTCCTTGATAGTATTTATGGGTTTACTACTCTGCAGTCCTTTGTGAAACATAATCAGGGAGAAACACACAGGATCAGCACATCATGCCTCACCTGTGTTCTCTGTGACATTTCCTCCTCTTACCCCAGCTTCTTAGGGGGCATAAACTACCATCATTCATGGTCTACCCATGCCTGACACAGGAGAACAGCAAGGCTGGATGGGGTTGAAGGGGCATTTCTGCCCAATACTTTGCAGTACATTTGCCTCCTGTGGAGAGCATGTGATTTGCACCCATGTGATTTGCATATGGTGGTGTTTCTGGGCACGCCGAGTATGTGGACACAGGATGACTATGAGCACAGAGTGACTTGCTCAGCTGCCTTAGAAACACCCATCATGAGGCTTAACTGTGGCTGCAAAAACATCTGCACCAACAGCTGCTTCTTAATTACTGCCTTAGATGGGAAAACATTCCCTAATTTTTCCCAGTATATTTCATCATAAAAAAGTAGGAAATCATGTTTTCTGTCACTTGATATAATTGTGGAAAAGATGGTCTTTCCTGAAAGTGCAGTTTGGTTTGTTCATTGGGAAAGGTTAAAGCATTTTGACAGTTTGTGCTCCCAGTTCTTCGTGGGTCTGGTTCTGCTCCATGTCACACCGCATACCCGCATCTGTCCTCCCTCCTCATTCACTGGCTGTAGGAAGGTCCCCAGCTGGCCAGTGCTCTCAGGAAAACCCTCACTGCATTTCCTCTGAATAGGGATTAGTTACATATTTTCTATAAAGGATCAGTTAGTAAACACTTTTGGCTTTGAGGGCCACATGGGCCATGTCAGAACTATTCAGCTCTGTTCATAGTGCAGAAGTAGCCATAGTCAGTGTGTCAGTGAAAAAGTGTGGCAAACCTTACTTGCAAAATAGCCAGTGGGCCAGTATGGCCTGTGGGTAGCAGTTTGCCCAGTCTTGGAATAGGAGGCCATGCTGCCCCTTCCCAGAGTTGGGTGCCTTCTATCCAACAGGCTAGGGAGCCTTTGCAGGTATGCAGAGAGCCGTCCTTTCCCTAGAGACATGGGATCATCATGAGCAACCTGCTGCTGGCCTAGCTGCAGCCTGGATGTCCCTGTTCTGCATCTTGTGGAGATACACCAGAGAGGACACTGTGGGGTTTTCACTGCCTGACTTACCTCCAAGGGCTATGGTTAGGTTCACAGGCTCTGTGCTTGTAAGCCCTATGGCCACCATGTCCATCTGGAATGTAAGTGAGTATTCTAGGACCTGTCCTCCTGAGTTTCATGCCTTCCTGGGGTCCTAGGATGGTCTTTCCTTTCCTCCCATAGCCTCCTCCAGCTTGCTGGTGCGTCCTTCTGATATGTTAAAGAGGTTGGTCCAAACCTCACTTCAAGGCATTTCCAAGCGAGACTGCTTCATGCATCGTGCAGGTGTGTGTAAAAGACTGTCCAGAGGAGGGAGCATCCCGGCCCCTGTCTGGCACACATTGCACATTGTACTTACGCAGTGTTCTGTTCCCCATTGCCACCACTGTGCTGAGCATCCTGTGTCCGTGTCCCCTTGCCTACACACATGCTATGTGTGTGATTGCACCAGGCTCAGGTACAGATGACAGAGACCACTCTGGCCTGTTAAGTAGAATTGCGGGTTATACGAGGCACACTGAGGACTGTCCCAGGGATGGGACAAAAGTGAATCAGGACAAGCTTCATGAAGGTAAGCAGCAGTCTGAGTGATGTAAGGAGGCCGAGTGGTCTGAGGCCACTGCATCTACACTGTCACCCAGCTTTGCTGTTGCGGGTAACTCACTATCTTGGGTCCTACGTTTCCTTATTGTCAATGACTGGGTACTTCCCTAACTCACAGCGCTTCCAAGAGGCCACAAATAGGAAGCCAACATGCACTGTGCTTGGTACATAATATGTGCTCAGAAAATAGTGGCTGTCATGGTGGTGGTGGTGAAGGTATTGATGATGATGGTGGAGGCAGTGGTGATGCTGATGATGGTGAAAATGATGATGATGATAATGGTGATGGTGGTGGTGATGATGGTGATGGTTGTGATGATGATGGTGGTGATGGTGATGATTGTGATGTAGTGATGGTGATGTTTGTGATGGTAGTGATGGTGATGGTTGTAATGGTGGTGATGGTTGTGATGGTGATGATGGTGGTGATGGTAGTGATGGTGATGATGGTGGTGATGGTAGTGATGTTGTAATGGTGGTGATGGTGGTGATGGTTGTGATGGTAGTAATGGTGATAGTTGTAATGGTGGTGGTGGTGATCATGGGGATGGTGGTGGTGAGGATGGTGACGGTTGTAATGGTGGTGATGGTGATGGTGGTGATGATTGTAATGATGGTGATGGTAATGATGGTTATGATGGTGATGGTGGTGGTGGTGATGGTGACAGTTGTGATGGTAGTGATCATGGTGATAGCAATACAGCTACTGATGATGACTGGCCTTAACAAGACGCTTTCTATAAAATCAAAAAGCATCCAGGTGCACAGAATGACATGCATGCTTTATCAATTTTATTCAGACCTCAGTTCTACATTTCTAATAAAAAATACTGTGATCAGAATATCCTCTCATCTCTTATGCAATCAACTAATTAGGACTTTGATTGTAAGCAGCAAATTGTGTCTAATCTGCTGACTCCCTCAGCCTCACACTGGCTTTCTAAGAGCTCCAGAGGGAGTGAAACAGCCTAGTGTTTGTTTTTCTGCCCTGGATAATGAAGGATCAGAGGAAATTTTAAATATCAAAGGTGAGTAGGCCAGACCAATTTATCTAGAAGTTACACACACTTGCACACATGCACACAAACTTGCATATATCCTGCCTCCTGGGAGCAAGTTTTTTGATTCTAAAGAGAGCCAAAGTAAGATTGGGTGGGGTGCTGTTTGTACCTCTGTGCCCTTGCTGGTGTCCCATGGGCACTTGTCAGCTCTGTGCCTGCTTCTGTGGGGCTGACGGAAGGCCACTGTCCTCCTGAGCATCGTGGGTAGAGGTCTCCCCAAGGCCCCCAGCGAGCCTTGGTGGATACTGCCAGCTGGCGTCTCTGCCACAGGTTGGAAGCTACCACCCCCTGAACCCCACACACAATCGAGGGAAGAGACCCCGAATGGGCTAGCATGGGCTTGGTGTCTCTTAGGGTCTGAGCAGCTGGGGCCCAAGGCTAGCAGGGTGGGTGTTCTTATGAGGTTGTGGAAGTATTTGATGCCTACTCTGTTATAACAATCAGAGGCCTCATGGCAGGAGCCATCCTCCTGGGCCCTGGATAACTCCAGCACCTTAGGAATTGTAGTGAGCCTCAGAATCCTGATCCTAGGCCACCAAGTACCAGTAGCACTGCTGATTGTCGTAAGATGATGCAAAGAGATTTCCAGACACTGACAGGAGTCCACTAAGGGACAAAAGCACCCCCATGAGAACCACCACTGGAGGGGACAGGGAAACCTGTGTGGGTTTCCTTCCCACTGGAATTGGTGCAGAGCACTGTGGGAGTGGTGTGAGGTGGATTCACCCTGCCTTTGCCCCTGCCCCCAGCCACTCTGGCCTTCCTGCAGTGGGGAGAACACCTCGCGGCACAGCGTGCCCTCCAGGCCAGGCTAGGCAACTCATGCCCAGCAAAGGGGATTCTGAACATCCCAGGACACAGCCCCTCTGCCCAGAGATGGCCCCAGAGGGGACTTGAGGTGGTATGTGCCAGGCATGTAGGTAATGTCCTGCATAGAACCGGGCATGAGTGCAGCCAGGGCCCCAGGTTGGTTCTGTAGCAGTGGCCTCCCTTCAGTGCCACCACTGGGAGCTCACAGAGAAGGTTCTGCCTGGGGCTTCTGGTGGCTCTTTCTGCAAGTGGTTTCCTCACTGACTTTACCATTGGTCCCAGGTCCCAAGAGGGGCAACCCTGCCTGGCTCACAGCTACTTCCTATGCTTATGTGGCCTTCATAGCAGGGCACACAGACCTCCTGCCAGTGTAGCTCACTGTCTTTCTTCTTTGTAAATATATAGCATCTTTATTGAGATGCAGTGCACACTCCACTCACTTCACTCTTGTGGGTTTTGGCCTACTTGTAGAGTTTTGCACTTATCTCCACAGCTGATATAAGAACATTTTCATCACCCAAAAGAAAGCCTGGACCTGTGAGTGGCCACTGTGATGCATGGACCCTCCCAGGCCTAGACAGCAATCAGTCTACTTGCTGCCTCTGGATTTGGGGCGTTTGTGTTAAATCTGTTCTGCTGCCAGGCTGAGGGCCTATGCAGTGTCCCTCCCTGGGCCCTGCCATTCCCTAGGACAGGTGCCCTTCTGCGCTGCACGTCTCTGACTTGTCATTTCCCGCAGCTAACACCAAGTAGGAGTCTCTGGCTAGTTATTTCATTTATTCCTTCACTGAACAATTATGGGGGTATCGAGTCTGGGTAATCCTTCCTGTCCTCCACACCTAGACTTATGTCAAGGTGGAGCCTTGGAAATGTGCCCAGCTCAGGGTTGGACTGTGTCCTGCAATCAGCAAATAAGAAAAAGTGCCCTGGGTTAGGGTAGGCTGATTGCCCTCTCCCTGGTCTCAGAATCCTGGGCCTGAACCCCAGCCTACACTGATCATTTAATGCACATCTTAAACCCTAATTTATTCTAAATAGCCAGCTGCATTCATTAGGCAAAGTGACTGTTATGTAATCACGCACCACACAGCGAATTTTGGTTGGTGACAAACCACACATACAGCGGTGCTCCTATCAGATGATGTCACTGGTGGCACTGTAGGCGACTTGGTTTGCGGAAGTCCACTCTGTGAAGTTCCAGTGATGATGAACTCACTTGAGGACGTGTTTCTCAGAACCTGTACCCATTAATGGACACATGGCCCTAGCCAGTACCACTGCCAGCACTGCTGTCTGCCTTTGTATTTGTAGTGATCCCCTCTGCCTGCCTCGCTGGGAGCTTAAAAGGAGTCAACAAGTGGTTCTCACCCAGACCAGTGTGCAAATAAATGGACAGGGTTAGATTTATTTTCACTATAAACATTCATAAAAAATGACTGCCTGCCTGCTCGTTTACAAGGATGAGAAAAGTACATTTATCTAGAAAGACCCCTGCTATTGTCACCCTGATCCTTTTCGTTCCCAGAAGTCAGTGCCTGCTGGCACCTGGAGAGTACCCCGCTTTCATGCCACTCAGATTTGCACTTGATCTTAGCCAAAAGGCCGAGAAGGGATTCAGATTTGAAACTTTTAAAATGCAAAGGAAGTTAAGCCCACCCTGTTGGTCTGAGACATGCCTTTTCTATCTGGAAGTGTTGCTTGTCAGTTTACACCTGTCTCCCTTGTTTGTCCTGCAGCTTCCTAGGCGAAGGATTTTCTAGAATGCTCCCCCCAGGCCATTGTTGTAGTACATTTATGCTATCTGTTGATTTTTTTCTTTCTTCCTTTCTGTTTGCATTTTGCTTATGGCATTTCCCTTGTTACATGTTTTACAGATATGTACAAGACTCTCTTTCTGTAGAGTACCATCTTCCAGAGTGGAATCATTTGTTCATGGAATGGACGCATTTTAAATATTTTCTAGGTTCTGCCAAGCTGCTGTCCAAAGCATTTGCAGCAGTTAACCCTCAGCTGACAGCACCTGAGAGCCCATTTGCTCTTAGACAAAACTTACCACCCTTTTAACTTTGCAGGCACACATCCGAGACTTCTGGTGAGGGTGCATTTCCCCAAGGGGCCTTGTTTGAACAATGTCCATGCCATTGTTTTACAAGCAGTTTTCTTCATTTCCATTTGCAGGACAGCTGTGCAAGAGTGCTGCTATTTCGGGGCGGAAATAAGGAATTGAAAAATTACAACAGCCAGACGCCATTTCAGGTAAAGAAAGCTTGAGACAGCCTGCAGCGCCTGTGTGTGAGCCACTGTGGGCCACGGCTGTTTCTGCACGCTGCATGCGCCGCCTGTAGAACATGAGATTGCTCATTGTGCCGTGGATGTTCCCCGTGTTGGAGGTTGGGCTGTGGCTCTAAGCACCCCAAGTTGTTGGTGATTCTGGGTTTGCCTGTGTCTTGCTTCCTGCTGGGTCAGGTGACACGAATAAAGCAGAGGCTCCTGTCATGGAATATTCTGGAAAGGCAATAAAATCATGGCTGCTTTCGGTTCTGCAGCTGTGGGGAAGTGCAGGCTCTGACATCCACTGACTGAAGTGGACAAGCTGAAGGGGTTACTCAGTCTATGCCTGTACTCTGTGCTGTCCCAGAATGTAGGAAGAACCCCTGCACCTGGTGTGGCCATGAGATTCCAAGGTGGAACACACCACCAGCTCCTAATTTTTTAAAACATTGGGCAAAATACATATAACACGGAAGTTCACTATTTTAACTATTTGAACATGTAACAGCTTAGTAGCATTGAGGTTATTCATGACGTTGTACAGCCAATCACACCGTCTAATTATAAACTCTTTCCAACAGGAAACCCTGTACCCCAACCCATCACTCCCATTCCCTCTCCTCCCGGCCTCTAGACATTCACTGATCTATTTTCTGTACAGATCTGCCTGTTCTGGACGTTTCACACAAGTGGGACCATAGAGACACCTTTTGATATTTTACACAGTCAGTGGATATATAGCCACTTAAACTGAGGAGACCAGGATACTACTCTTTATTTAGAAATAACTGTTATATTTTAATGAGCTGAGAGAAGTCTTTAATTTAGAATTGGGTTGCACAGATGATGTTTGGAATGCTGTTCTTAGACATTACTAATATGTACAGACTTGGTGCCTTGAAAATGAATGAGTTCAGGTCAGCAACTGGATCCAGAGGTTATCACTGCATTCAAGAATTTCCTGACTTCTTCAGTCTTGCTGGGCCTGGACTTTAATGTTGTGTCGTGCTGTTTGCAAATGTTTTGTGCACTGGGGCTGGCGGAAGTGGGTTCTTGCCTTGCTGATGGGTCTGTAAAGTTTACAGGGACCCTCCAGGACAATTTCCTCTTCCTAATGGTGGATGTGAGGTGCTGCAGGCCCACTCACTTCCAGCAGTAACTACATTTGTCCCCTGGGGTTAGCTATGGACTAGTGGACCTGGTTTACAGATCTTTTTCTTTTCTTTTTGTGACTAACGTGTTTCTTTGGTTCTTTAAACAAAAGTTTCTTAAGTTGCTTATTAATAGCAGCTGAGGCAGGCATTTAGATAGTAAAAGAGAGCTGTTTCTGACTCTTTACACTGGCTTACAACTAATGCATGATGCTCTGGGGAAGCGAGCCTTCTGTGCCATTCAGAACAACAGGCCAGTGTACACGCCCCCTTCCTGTCAGTCCTCTGCTGTACCTTCACCACAGTGAACACGTGAGATGTCATCCTTCACGCCTGAGTCCTGGAAGGATACCTAATACACCCTTATGGCGGCAAAACTGCACCAGCACAAACCCAGGACCACCGTTGCACTGTGGCAAATGCTGTTGAATTGGTCTGACTTTGTACCCTCCAAATGCTGCCTATGTAACCAGTGGGGTCCTTGTCCAGCTGCTCTGTGCATCTGTAATGGGCCCTAACTGCAGCTCTGGAGCTGTTTTCCTCCTTTGTATCTCCCAGTCTCGTGTTTTAATAATGTGTAACAAATGAGTTCACTCTATGGATCTTTGCCCATACAAGTCCTCCTTTTCCATTTGCCGTTCATAGTTCTTCCCCCAATTATGAAAAAGGAACTTTGGTACTGAGTTTGTGAGGGAGAGAATGAGTGACTGCCTCACTTAAGAGGGATCAAATATGCTCACCCAGAAAGTAGTGGTGCTGTTTGCTATCACTAGGAACACAGTTGTTTTGTGTGCGTGAGAAATCATGGAGTTTATCTGGCTGTGCCTTTGCTTAATGATTTGATCCTGATACTGACCCAGCAGTGCCAGAAGGATATAAGATCTTGAGAAAAATGTCAGTTCTCAGACTTCACTGCACTCCATGGGATTAGAGCACCTGCTTCAGGGAGGCCTCCAGGTTTCCTGATCCTGCTCAGGTTTGGGAATGAAAAGACAAAAATAATTTAGTTAAGGACAAGAAAAAGGAGAAGAAGCACTTAAAGCATTACTGGGGTGTATCTTCAACAGCAGTAGTGGTGCTGGTGTTAAACAGCGATGGGAACCCTTTAGCGCTTTCAATGATGCAAACAGCCCATTGCAGCACGAATGCCATAGGTTCACCACCACTGCTAGTAAAGATGATGACAGTAATGGTGGCAGTGATGATGGTGATGGCGGTGATGACCATGAATGTGGTGAGGAGGCCACTGATAATGGTAGTGATGGTGATAATGATGGATCTTTCCACTTGAACAGTTTTCAAAGCTTCCAACCGAAGCTTTTTCTTTTTTTTTTTTTTTTTTTTTTGGTTTTTCTCCGGTACCGGGAACTGAACTCACGACCTTGCGCTTGCCAGGCAGGCGCTTTTCCGCTGAGCTAAATCCCCAGCCCCCGCTTTTTCTTATTTGAAAGAGAATAAAAATAACAACAACAATGAAGACAAAAACAAAACAATACAAAAACAATAAAAATAATACAGGATTTCAAAACAAGATGATAGGAATTAACAATGGTTGTTATAAGTTCATCTGGAACTAGAAGAGGCCTAGAATAGCAAAAGCAATCTTGGGAAATAAAGGAAAGACAGGAGGCATCACAATTCCTGACTTAAAATTATATTACAAAGCTACTATGATAAAATCAGCATGGTACTGGCACAAAAACAGACCTGAAGATCAATGGAACAGATTAAAAGATACAGATACAATTACAAACACACTCAGTCACCTTATCTTCAACAAAGGGGCCAAACATATTCAATGGATGGAAGATAGCCTCTTTAATAAATGGTGCTGGGAAAACTGGCTTTCCACATGCTGAAGACCAAAACTAGACCCATGTCTTTCACCATGCACTAAATTAAAGTCAAAATGGATCAAAGATCTAAATATTAAAACAGAAACAATTTATTGAAAGAGAAATTAGGTAAAAAATCTTGACGACATTGGGGTAGGCAGAGAGTTCATGAACAAAAAACAAACTGCACGGGAAATACTTCAAAGAATCAGCTACTAGGATCTCATCTTATTGAAAAGTTTTTGCACACCTAAAGAAATCACCAATAAAGTAAAAAGAAAACCCACAAATTGGGAAAAAAATTTTAGCCACAAAGGACTTCTATCTAGGACGTATAAAGATTAAAAAAAAATCAGGCCCCCAAATTCAAAGACTCAATCCAAAAATGGGCATCTGAGATGAATACACACTTCTCTAATGAAGAGATACTAATGGTGAATAAATACATGGAAAAATGTTCAACATCATTGGTCATTTGAGAAATGCAAATTAAAATGACACTGAGATTCCATCTCACCCCAGAAAAAATGGCTATCATCAAGAAATCAACCAATAACAAATACTGGAAAGGCTGTGGGGAGAAAGGAACCCTACACCACTGCTGGTGGGAGTGTAGATTGGTGAAACCACTGTGGAAATCAGTTTGGAGATTCCTCACAAAACTAGGATTGGAAGTCCCATTTAACCTAGCTATTCCCCTTCTGGGTATTTTCCCAGAAGAATTAAAGACATCATGCCACAGCAATATATGTGCACCTATGTTTATAGCAGGAAAATTTGTTATAGCTAAATCTTGGAAACAACCCAAATGCCCATCTACTGAAGAATGGATAAAAAAGTTGTGGTATTTTTATACAATGGGGTATTACTCACCTATTAAAAAGATAGACTTGAGACTTTTGTAGGCAAATGAATGCAACTAGAGACCATACTCATAAGTGAAATAAATTGGATGATGTGTAAACATCATATTGTCACCTTGGTGTAGGAACCTGAAAGAGTAGGTAAGACTCAAAATGTACAATAGATGATAGGGAAGGGAAAGAAATTGCTCAAAGGAAGGAATGACTGGGATGAAGGAAAGAAGATAAGGAATGCAAAATATAAATATATATATGAATAGCTGTGATGACTGTATTGCTGATGTCTGATGGTGTATTGAAATGAACAGTTACAATTTTTTGTGTTCTGATCAACTTTACATGCTTGTGTCTGGTGGTCTGAGCAACTGACTTGAAGGTAACAATATGCAATAGAATTATAATGGTGAACTCCTACCATCTGGTCTAGGGAAACTCTGTATTATCTCTAATGTTTTATCAAAGAATTATTTTCTTATTCTCTTTAATGGTTTGAGCAATCTTTCATTCTTACATCTGGTAATCTGAACAATGTAATTGAGGATAGTGATATGTAATGTAACAACCACTGTTGATTCATATTATTTTGTCTTGAGACTCTGTTTCACTTTGAATGTTCTTGCTTTGATTTGTTTATGTTTGTGATACTGGGATGCTACTACCATTCTATTTTGTTTGTTTGTTTTTCATTTGCTACTCTCTTTAAAATAAAAAAGAGAAAAAACAATGGTTGTTATATTACATATTGTTATCTTCAGTGAAGTTGCTCAGATTACCAGATGTAAGAATGCAGGATTGATCAAACAATTAAAAACAATAATAAATAATAAAAAAATTGAAACAATACAGAGCTTCATCAAACAAGGTGGTAGGATTTCAGCAATGGTTGTTTTCTTGTGTATTGTTATCTTCAAGTTAGTTGTTCTAATTACCAGATATAAGCATGCAAAATTTGTCAGGAGAAAATTAAAAAACAAAAAAAAGCATTAACTGTTTCCTTCAATAAACCAACAGTACACTTAGACATCAGCAATACACTTAGCTAGTATATTTTTTCTTTAATTTTAAAGAGAAAACATCAAAAACAAAGGCATAAACAAAACAACATAAGAACAATAAAAATGATACAGAATTTCAAACTAAAGCAATAGAAAATCAACAATGGTTATTATCCTACATGCCACTATCCTTAGACAACCAGACACAGGCATGCAAGACTGATCCCAACCGAGCCTTTTTAACTGTCCATTTATGGGAGAAGAGGCGATAAAGATGCACAACTTGATGTTATGGTTGGGATCTAAAATGTCCCTGAGAGGGTGTGGTGTGTCAAAGGCTGATAGGTTTTTGAGAAGTGATGGGACCAAGAGGGCTCTAACATCATCAATGAGTCAATCCATTGATTAATTCAGAGCACCTTAGTCAATCCATTGATTAATTCAGAGCACCTTAAAGGTAGAGATGGCAGAACTGAGCACCTGATTTGATGAAGCTGGTTACAAGGCTGTGGCCATAAGGATATGTTTTGTCTCTGGCCCTCACTCTGCTTCCTATCTGCTGTAAGGTGAGCCACTTTGTTCTACCATGTTTCTGCCTCACCAAGGGCTGAAGCCTCTGAAGCCATGAGCTAAAATAAACTCTTCCCCTGCATTTTGTCACAGTGATGGAAAGCTAGCACACTGGAATTTTAAAAACAGTGATGGAGTCAGTGGCCTCAGGCCTCCTTACTTGCAGCCCAGCACTCTGGGTCCTGGGGTAAGGATGTTGCCTCCTCCTAACAGGGAATAAACCTTGCATCCTGACATGGACTAAGCATCAAGATCCTTCCATAGCATTCAACTCGACAGAAAACATCCTAAAGACAACGAGAAATGAGAGGAGTTCCAACAATGGGGGACCAAAGTCAAGGTGGAGCCATAGCAAGGGAGAGAGATAGAGGTGGCAAAAGTGAGCAGTGTGAAAAGTTGTCACACGACGAGGTGCTAGCACCCAGCTGCCTACCTGGACACTAATGTACACATTTCCACAAGGGTGCTGTGTACACATGGTAGAAGTACAGAACGTGATTCTCCAACATGCGCACGGGTCTCATTCAATCTATGGGAGCACAACAGAGGAAAAACTGAGAAGAAATTTTGCTATAACACCACAGTGTTATAACCAGCCTGAGTGTCCACCTGCTGGCCTGTCCTATGAATGTTAGACTTGCCAGCCCCACAGTTCTGTAACTCAAGTCCTTAAAACAGGGGTCCTCAACCTTGTTGGCACCGGGGACTGGTTTTGTAGAGGACCATTTTCTGTGGGTTGTATAGGGGTAGGTGTGTGATTCAAAGGAGCATGCAATCTAAATTGCTCTCATGCTCAGCTCACAGCGAGGTTCGCGCTCCTATGAGAATCTAATATGGCCTCTAGTCTGACAGGAGGTGAGGCTTAGGCAGCAAGGAATGGGAAGCAGTTAATAAATACAGATGAAGCTCCACTTATTCATCCACCGCTCACCTTGTGCTATGAAGCCTGGTTCTTTATAGGCCATGGACTGATACTGGTCAGTGGCCCAGAGGTTGGGGACCCCTGCCTTAAAATAGACCTTCAGTATATTTGTGTGCATGTAAAAGTTATGTATATATAAAGATCTGCACATAGATCCAGATATACACATTGATAGATTTGTCCACGTAGACATGCACATGCACTTGTGCGTGCATGTGTGCAAACAGACACACACACACACACACACACACACACACTCCCTCAACCAGTCTTTCTGGCCATCCCTGGTTGACACACAGGAGAGCTGACCTGAGCCACTCCTGCCACTGTAACCACATCAGGAGGGGCTGCAGTGTGCGAAGCTGAGCCCTCAGCCCTGGCAGGGCACATGTGGAGAAGGCCACCTGCTTCCTCCTAGTGTCACTAGCCACCTGTCTCCAGGATGCAGCTGGCAGTTGCCAAGAAGACATTCAGAAGCAGAGAAGCAGAGAAGGTGGAGAAAATGCAAAGAGGAAATGGCAGTGAAAGACATCCAGAATGGCTTGAAGTCCAGGCTCACATGGCTCAGGTGGCCGGAGGCTGGGATGGGGCAGAGCAGGCCTCGCAGTGGAAGCCTTGCAGTGGCTGTGGTGTCCAGAAGAGGGTTCTCACGCCTTCTCTGGATGCATTCCCTGCCAGTACCCTGTGTTGTTCCCACGGAAGTTTGTGGATCTCCATCCTTTGGGTTTTAGGGAGACCTCATTTTCTAGGTGTGACTGATCGCATCATTGCCTGCTGGTGACCAGCCCAGCCTGCAGAATGTTCACACCCTTTAGCCACACAGTCAGCTACCCTGGCACCAGCCCCATTTTTAGGGATGTCCACAAGTCCCTTGATGTTGACATCAGCTCAGATGTAGTCCAAAGGGGGTTGTTAGAAATAACCAAAGACAATCTGGTCACCTTCACAGTGTTTAGGGAATGCCAGGTGCATTAGGAGCTCTGCACCATGGCTGGGAACAAAGACCGCACTTCTATTTCTTATTTTCAGTCCCAGCAACACAGGGCAGAGCAAAACCTTGAGTTGGGAGAGAACACGACACGTGGCAGCCCATGGTCCCTGCCTAGTCCTGTGCTCAGGGAAGACGCTCAGTTCTGAAGAGTTTCTTCTAAAAGTTCTGCTGGTCTTATTTGGGATTCAGGCTCTGTTCCCATAGAAACAGGGAAGTTGGGTTTCTAGATGAGGGGAGAGAAAGCCGAGTAACCCAAAACGTGGTGACAGACGATGCATATTTATGATGAGCCACAAGCGGGGGTCAGAGTCATTCTCTTACCTGATGCACACTGAGTGTCAAGCGAGAGCCATGCTGCTCCTGGGTCCTGGGAGAAGACGTCTGTGAGCCCGACAGCACCCCAGAGCGCACATTAGATAGGTTGCAAGGAAATAGACCTAGCCAATGTCGGCGTTGTTAAATATCATGAGAAGTAAAGCAGAATGGGAACAGTAGAGTGAAGGGGACAGTGTTGCAGAGACCCAACTTTTCGGTGACAGGCATATTGGGGAGGGCAGCCTCTGGGCACCCCAGACATAGGACCTCTGAGATGTTTGAGCAGACACCAGGAGAAGGGAGGGCGTGGGCCCTGTGGGTCTCTAATGGAAGCAGTTCAGTGAATAGAACTCTTTCTCCAAGTACCTGTGGTTCAATTGCTCAGTGAAAACACCCCGAGGGAAGCCCCCTGTTGACAAGACAGTCTTAGTCCCTTTCCCATTGCTGGGACAAACCCACAACACCCACAACTTGAAGGAAGAGAGGTTTATTTTGGCTCATGGCTTCCATCCATGGCTGCCTGGCTCCAAGGCAGAAAAAGGATGGCAGAGGGGCCTGGCAGAGGAAGAGGTGCTCAAGCTACAGCAGCCAGAGGGTAACAAGAGAAGGGAGAGCTGGGGACAAAAAGATACGCTTCCAGGTCACACCCCCTGTGACCCACCTCCCGCCAGGCCCCCCTTGCAGCACATGCAGCTGTGCACTTCTCAGTGGATGAGTCCCTGGGTGAGTACAGCGCCCCGTGATCCAGTCTCCTTCCACACACATGAGATTTTGTGGGGGCCTTTTAGACCGAAACCATAGCAAAGACCCACCGATACCGACATAGTTTGTTTCCATTCTGAGAGCGAGCGCTTCACATTGAAAATGACAGGTGACCCTCGGTGAGAGGAAGCTGTTAAACAGCAGAAGAAAAGACGCTGTTTCACAAGGAATGGAGCCAGCTCAGGGGACAGAAAGGAGCTTCCAGTATGTACACCCAGTGTCCTCTGAGCAGTGGGAGAGGATGTGGCCATCCAGGCATGTGACGTGGAAGAAAGGAGAAATCTAATTTCACTCTTCAAAAGCAAATCCTTAATATCCTTTCCATTTCCGCTCCCGCGACCTCACACAGGTCCCTATGACTTTGGGCAAGTCTGCAGCTTTTCATTCCAAGGTCTGTGGCATTTGGAATCAGTGACCCTTTAGCTTAGATCCTTCTGCCACTCCTCAGCCCTGTCCCAACTGGGCTTGGCACCTGCTCATTCCTGAACCCAGTGGGACCCTGCATGAGAGCCAGCTCCGGTCTGCCTCAGGTTTCTGCCTGTTAGTGGTATCACAGGAACCCTGCATTTCAAAGTGAAGCCTGGCTTCCAGCTGGGCTCCTCCTGCACCCAGGCACAGCAAAGTGGCCACAAGGTCCTAGAAAGCTTGCTGAGCCTGGCGCCGGAGGTGCCCTCCTGGCCACAGCATGGCCTCACTTCCCTAGTGTTTTATCCAGGAATTACTCTGCACTGCCATTGTCTCCAGCAGGGGGCGGAACCTCCCTTAAACACAGACAGCTCCTTTGAGCACTCAGGGATGGGAGACTGTTCAGCCAGGTGGGCAACATACCCTGCCCCCCACCTTTGCCAGGGGGATTCCTTCTCACTCTTCAGAGCCTCTCTGAAAGCTTCCTTTTGGTTCCCATATTATCTGCTATGCACCTCTTACCTACTTTATTGTATTATAGTCAATAGGTTACACTTTGATCTTCCAACCTGACATTTAAAGTCCTTGAGGAAACAGAAGCATTAGCTCTTCCATCTTTGCATCCCTGATGCCCAGCCTCAGACCTGCGACCCTCAGTAACTGGAATTTGAAGGGACAGTGGCTTGAGCAAGGGGAGCTGCCTGGTCACAGAGTTCCTTGTAACTTCTTGTTCCAGCCACTAGGTGACAGTGTTAACCTGGGGCAGCTTGGTGCCAGGTGGGCAAGTGGGAAGCGGTTTGTAAAATGCAACAGGCTAGGAAGCCATGGTGCAGCTGATGCTTAGCTAAGACATTTATAGATCTGTTGCTTCTATCCTGAGGAAACATCTGTCTTAAAGTTGTTTGTTATTTAGAAATGAAGATGTCTCAGGCAGCTATAGCAAAACTCCACAGACAGGGTGCCACAAACAGTAGACAGTGACTCTTGTAGCTTTCTAGGTTGAAGTCCAAGATCAATGTTCTGGCTGATTTGGTTTCTCCTGGCAGCCTCTTCTTGGCTTGCACACAGTGGGGAGAGAAGTGGCTCTGATGACTCTTCTTGCAGGGGCACTATTCCCTTCACAAGGGCCCTACCCGCATGACCTCATTAGATGCTAAGGTCCCATCTCCAGATGCCAGCATCAAATGCCAGTGGCTGGGGCTCTGAGGGGTCGTCTGAGCATACTGTGATGCTTCTGTTGTTTGTGGAATTTCTTATCCCTGTGTCACCTGGAAGGAACTGGGTGTATTTGTGTCACTCCTTCTGTGCTGGTGGCATGCACATAGGCCAACATCTGCCCAGCTTGAGAGGGAGCACTCTAGCAGCTTTGGGCCACCAGGGAGGGCCTTTTCTGAGTATCCACTGTGACACCCAAGGACCGAGGGCTCCATTTCTGTAGCATGACCCTAATGCTTTGTACATGTAAGCATCATCAATCAGTCTTCCAGATCCAGCAGGAAGACGGCTGAAATTGGGGGTTTTCACACCGCAAACAGGCATCCCCTGGCTCTTCTCCCTCAAGCAGGGATTCAATGTAGTAACACCCCATAGATCTTGGTCTCCCTGTCAGACAATGCTTCAAGCTTCCTGAGGGCAGAGACCACATCCCCACTGTGCCCACTGCATCCCTATCTGTAGACAGGGGGTCTTCATTCACATTTGAGTGAGTGAAGCACCCGTGGTCCTCCCTGGGGACAGTTTGTGCCTGTGGGTGTTTCTCAGCCTTTATCCTAACTGCCCCTCCCCTGTGACATTCTGATGCCGTGCTGACACTGTTACTTTCCCCATGCCTTCTGGGCTGTCTGTCTGGAAGGAGTGAAATATTTTCCTGCCAGGAACCAATTTTCACTTCCAGAATGTGGTTCTGCCCCTTCTGAGGCAATTAAAGGCATTACAGCTTTCTGATTTGGGGAACTTTCCAGATTTGGTATAGTTACTTATTGGGCAATGTCAGAGAGCAGATAAAAAGCTTATTGGGAGACCCAGGGAGATATGTTTGTTTCCTGGGATCTTCATGACCAGTGGCTGCTATCTGGGTAGATGAAGTAGACGCTTGGTCTGTCACAGTTCTGGAGACTGCAGTTGAGGTCAGATGTCAGCAAGGCTGAGGTGCTTCTGGAAACCAGGAATGAAAGCGTTGTGGCCTTGTGTCTTCCAACCTCAGTTAGGTGCCGGCTGGCAGTCTTGGCATCCCTGAGCTTGTGGCTACATTGCTTCTGTCTCTGCACCCCACCCCACCCCCAGCCCCACGTCACAGTTTCTTTTCCTCCTCTGTGCCAAACTGCTCCTCTTTTAAGGACATGTGTGATCACACTCGGGTCCATCATCTCAGGATCTTTAACTTCCCCTCCCTCGGGCACACCCTGTAGCCCTGGGAGGTTCCTTGTCAGAAGTTCCAGGGTTGAGACCTGGTGTCTTTTAGAGAACATTATTCTATCACCACAAGAGGTCAGGAGAGCAGCCAAGCAGCGTAGAGGTGGGGACAGTATTGTGCCTTCCCTGGCTGTCAGAGGGAAGGGAATGAGATGGGATGTTCTGTAAGATCTAGGGACCAGGGAGGCTGTGTCAGCCAAGTCAAGGGAATTGAGCTTTTCGGTTGAGGGCCAAGTGCGTGCTGTCTGCACCCTGATGGGTACAGCTGGGGGCTTCTTAAAGTGAAGTGTGCAGACCCCAAGAAGTTTCCAGCGATGCCAGGGCCAGGGAAGGGGACAGCAGGAGCAGCCCGGCCCCATTGTTGAGGGGAAGGTTGGCAACTTTCATTCTGTGGGGTGTGGCATCCTCTCCCCTTGTGTCCTAGCCACTTTCATCACTGCTGGGATGAAATATCTGACACCCACAGCTAGAGGAGAGATTGATTTTGTCTCACAGTTCAGAAGTTCCAGTCCATGTTCACAGGCCCACAGACGTGTTTCAGCACCGCAGGGGCATGGCAGCATGGCCTACGTGGAGGGAAGCTGCTCATGTTAGGGCATCCAGGGGGTGAAGAGAGAAGAAAGATACACCCTTCCAGGCCACGCCTCTGGCAACCTGCCTCCCATCAGGCCCCACTTTCCAACAGGTCCAGTCCTCTTCCAAATGCCCTGCCTACGAGTGCACAAGGCTCTTGGGGGACATCTAGATGTAAAACGTAACATCTAGGAAGGTCTCTCCAGCCACTGCCTCCTCCCACCCTGTGTGCCGCACTTCAGTCCTGCTTGCTCTGCAGTTAGTCCCAGTGCCCTGGGTGTCTCTCCTAGGTTAGCTACCAGCCCCAGGACCCCATCCCTGCAGTCAGGTGCCTTTGCAAAGGCACAGGTTAATGAGGCTGTGGCTCGCTCATCCCCACAGGCCTTTGCACTTTGTGCTCAGCCCTGCGCAGTGGCCATTGACAGCTCTGGCTCTGGCTTGTGACATTTTGCACATGCTGTACTCACAGTATTTCTCTGCCTGGAAGTCCCTGCCGTATAGCATGGTGCCCTCCTGTTCACTGACCCCACTCCCACCGCAGCTTATTCCCCCCGGAGCAGCCCCACCATACTATGACTGCCTCTGGGTCTGGTCTGTCTGCTTGTAAATGGTGAGTTTCCACAGGCAGGGACCGCATATGGGTCGCCAGGGTCCTCTTCTTGGACCCCCACGTGAGCAGTCATCAGTAAATACCTGCCCACCAGCTGGCTTTAGTGGACAGGATGATACTTGAGTGAGATTTTACAAATCCTCTGATGGCCTCTACCCTCTTGACTTCTCTAGTGGCTCCTGAGGTATGATGTGCATGTAAGTTTTCAGGAATATGCTCTTCCTCACTGGGGAGGGAGTTGTGTGTTCCAACCAAATCCCAAGGATAGTAACTAAATTGGTGACATTCAGGAAGCAGTCCCTTATGCACCCGGCCCTCTCCATGTTCTGTGCTGATTCTCAGTGTCCTCAAGCCCATTTCTAGTCCTGGGCTGGTCCCAGCTGTCCCCTGGCTGGAATCTGCCAGTGCATTTTGTTCAGGCATATGAGAACCAAGGCAGGCCTGACCTTGGAGAGCAGCAAGGGTGGAGGGCCAGGAAGGACGCAGCTAGTAGAGAGCAACAGAGGTGGGAGGTCTTGGTCAGGAGACAGACACACACACACACACACACACACACACACACACATCATACACATCATACCCCTGGGTCCCTGGATCCCAAAAGGGGCAGCTGGCAGTGATGTTTCAAGAAAAATTCATGCCAATCATGAAATCTCAGCGTTGGCAAGGGACACGAGGAGAAGGGCTGATTCTGCCACGGAGTCCAGCGTTGCTGGAGTCATTGGAGGGCTGGGATCCACCACTGCAATCTGCTACCACTTGGGTTTCCGGTGTGTGTTCACGGCTCTGCCTTTGGCTCCTTTTCTGCATAGAGGGCTGCTGGGGACACTGTGTGGGCCACTTGGGTGGGACTGGACATGATAGTGCATTCCTGATAACTCACCAGGCCTGTTCCTGTTCTCTGTGAGGTCATCAGAAACCAAAACTGTTATCAAAATGTAGAGAAAGAAACAGCAAAGATACATATGCCATCTTGCTTCTTTTGGCTGTGGCTTTAAAGTATATGACAACTCTGAAGCTCTCAAATTGGTTTTAGTCTGAGCCTTCTCCGTGTTGTTTTTTTTTTTTTTTTTTTTTTAAATAACACTTTAAGAATAAGTCCCAAAGGTTTGGTATTTAAGGAATGGCATTTATTGAAGAGAGAGAAATCTCAGCCAGTCATGACATTAATAAACACAAGTTGATCTCAATTAGTGGAAGACTTCAGCCTGGAATCCAGGAGTGGTTCTCACCCATACTTGAGCAGGTGCTGCTGGGGTGAGGGATAGTCCCCCTTGGATGTGAGTGCCAGACTATCTGTGACAGATGCATCAAATCCAAGCTTTACCTAGAGACATTCACAAGATGGGGAGCACCAGAAAATTGCTGTTAGCATCACAAAGAACTCTTAACAAAGATTCTCTCTGCTTTTCAAAGCTGGTGAGGTTTGAAAGACACTATCCAGCTTCCTTCTCTTGGAAGAGACCTTTCAGGTCTTGGAAAAGCATGTCTTAGGACGCAGCCTATTTTTCTTCATCTGTTAATTGTGGTCAGCTACTGAGCTTGGAGCCTGACACATGGGAGTTGTGTTTGTTGATTAAAGTAATGGAAAAAAAAAACCAGTTAGCATTTCAGATTTAGAGAAGACCTCATTTTCACCCTGAAAAGGATCTAGGATCATTTTAAAGTTGAGGATGTTGGAAGGTTAGCATGACTCACAGTGGCCTCTGAGGACCCTCAGTGGTGTCCTGTATGACTCTGCTTTTCACCCTCAGCTAACCGTGTGACAGAGGCCAGTTAATGACTTAAGCCTCATTTCTTCTGCCTGCAAGAAGGGACAAGCATGCATGGAACTATGGGGGATATCAGCAGGCCTCAAGCCAGGGATGCTCTGTCCCTTCCCCATGTGACAGCCACCATTGTATTGGCCTCATCTTGCTTCCTGGAGAAATTCCTGGAAGGAGCCAAGATTCAAAGTCAAGCCCAGTTGTTAGGAAGATAGCCCTGACTGAGTAGGACTAGCTTATCTACTTGGTAACGTCTTTCTAGATTCAGACCTCTTGTCTGCCCCACAGTGATAGACCTTCGCTGCTTGGGTGCCTGGGTGACAATTTGGATCATCCATCCATCCATCCATCCATCCGCTTTTAGGATGAATCACTGCAGTCATTGCATGACCCGTGGATGAAAGGACACATTTCATCTCCCCAGCTCTCCAAAGTTAGTCACTCTCACAGGACCCCTGCAGGAGCCTGGGAAGCCCAGCTGGGTTCTTGGCATATAGCCATGCCCCTTGGCCCTGCAGGTGTGGTCCACATGACAGAAAGATCTGTGTTGGCATTCATCCGTGAGACACCAACCCTCTTTCTGGATGGGAACGTCTTGTCAGGTCTCCCATCTCTGACCTGCTGGTCCCCAACCTAGCAATGGTCCCCAACCTAGCAATGGTCCCCAACCACTGCCTGCTGTTCCTGGTTCATACATCATTCAACACACACTTGTAGACACTGGGGGCCAGACACCCCACGTTGACAGGGTGCAATTGTGTAACTACAATCCTCATGGATTGTAAGGCCTCATGTATTCTAAGAGGCTCCCTTTTTATATGGTATAAATTATAATCAATAGTATTTGAAAGATCT
Source organism: Chinchilla lanigera (assembly GCF_000276665.1). Classification (NCBI taxonomy): domain Eukaryota; kingdom Metazoa; phylum Chordata; class Mammalia; order Rodentia; family Chinchillidae; genus Chinchilla; species Chinchilla lanigera. Next base: position 15,445,469 of record NW_004955422.1, read on the forward strand.
ACTGGAATTGTCCTTTCTATAATTGGGCATATAAAATAATAAGATTTCTTAATTGATAGTGGCTTAGATTTGATGAGATTTGGTCCTTACAGTTGTGGATACCAGTGGAAGATATGTGGGGTGACCCACCTGGGACCCAGCACATTTGCCTGGGTAGTGATCTGACTTCTGAGATCAGGATTGGTGGAAGGCTCGCCCCTCAGTATTTAAAGGTTCCACCAGAATGGGGCAGCTGGACAGGGTGAGAAGGAGGAGGGGAGGCTGCCAGGAGCATGGACCTGGTCAGTCACATGGACCATAGGTGGATTTTTGGTTTGCAATGAGAAGAGACCCTTTGGTTTAATGTGCTGTATGTATTGTTGTTGTTGTCATTGTTGTTTTAAAAAATAAATTGCAATAAATATACTCATATTTTCTTCAGTTAAGATATGTGTATAACATAAGACTTTCAGTTTAACTGTTTTAAATGCACAGTTCAGGGACATTAAATATGTTGACATTGCTGTTCAACCATCTCTACAAACTACCTCCAGAACTTTCTCATCTTTCTGAACTGAAACCCTGCCTCTATTAAACACTGACTCCCATCTCCTTCTGGCCCCCAACTTCCCATTCTACTTTCTATCTCTGGGGATCTGAGGACTCTGGGGACCTCCTATGAGTGGAATCGTGCAAGATTTGTCCTTTTGTGACTGGTTTATCTCGCTAAGCGTAATGTCCTCCAGGCTTTTCCAAGCAGTAGCGTGCATCGAGATTCCTCTCTCTGTCTCTGTCTCTCTCTGTCTCTCTCTGTCTCTCTCTGTCTCTCTCTGTCTGTCTGTCTGTCTCTCTCATTTTTGTTTTGTTTATTTTTACTGGGAATCAAACCAGGACCTTGTACTTACCAGGCAGGTACTTGTGCCACTGAGCTATATCCCCAGCCCTCCCTTGCTTTTTGAAGGCTGATAACATTCCATTGTCCTGATGGACCCCATTTCCTTAGCCATTCATCAACAGGTGGACACTTGGGTTGCTTCTACCTTTTAGCTATTACAACACTGCTGCTGTAAATATTGTACAAATATCCAAATCCCTACTTTCAGTTCTTTGGACAACATACTTAAAGTAAAATTGCTGGATCATACAGTGATTCTGTGTTTGGCTTTCTGAAAAACTGACCTGCTGTTTCCCACAGTGGCCGCACCATTGGACACACTTGCTCACCATGGGCAGGCAAGGGCTCATTTCCCCATATCTTACGTGATACTCATTACTTTGTGGGGTTTTTTTTTCTTTGAAATAGCACTGAGGAGTATGAGGTAGTGTCATTTTAAGTAGCTTTAAATGTGTTTTTAAATGGTTTTTGTGCCGTGGCCACCACCAGGACCATATTGCCGAGAGGAGATGAACCTAAAGGGGTGTAGCGAGGAGACCACCAGGACCCAGGCAGTGGACTGCCCACGGGGTCCTGGAGGCCAGGCCACCACTCAGCTGCCTCTGGCTTTGCACCTACACTTGAGAGTGCACCCTGCTCGCACTGTAGAGACATGCGGTCCAGACCGGGCTCACAAAAGTGGTTCCAATTTTTGTAAAGCAGGTTCCTTGTTTCTCGGGAATTGGCCCAAAGTCCTGGCAGCAAGGCTCCATCTGCTGACTGGATGATTTTTCCGTGCCTGCTTCCCTGCCCAGGACAGCAAGTGCACTGACCCAGGAGAGCCCTGCGCTAACAGGAGCTGGTGGTGCCTAACTCCTCCTGGTTCTCAGAATGTCGAAAATGAGACCTCACGGTGCATGGGCTAGACATTTAAAATAAAGCTGGGTGCAGATGGGAGTGAATACTTCCCATGGCTCTTGTTAGAGCTCACCTGTGTTTCCACCAAGGAACTGTGGATTGTTCAGGTTTCTGAGGGGAAAATTTCCCCACCCTGGCAGAAGCAGCACTTTTGTCCAGAGCCACATGCCTACAAAATGTTTTGTTTTCTTCCAAGAACATCATAGTTTTGGCTTGAAAAAGACATTTCCACCCATTTCCAATAGAAGACACGATGTCATAGAGATTATGGTAATTCTGAGAAGTTGAGAGTGGGCTTATGGAAATTGGCAATAAAGAGTGCATATAGAGACTCTTCCAGAGTTCCTTAAAATATTTGTTATGCTAATTTTGAATTGCCAGGGTTTCTGCAGGCGTGAAAATGGATGGTGTTTTTCATTCTTTTTGTAAAATGTTATGAGGATGATTTTCACTTTGAAAAAATAGCAAGGGTGGTTGGAAACATATTATCTGTGAAAAAGAGATGGGCCTTCATTGGCCCACAGGTAGTGGCTTACAAAACACTAGAGCTCATGGTTATGGTGGGGTGTGAGTGCCTGTGCCGCATGGCCCCGTGGCTGGTGCTTCACATTGCAGCTTTGGTGTTAAAACACCTCTTCTTCCTAGGTGATCTTAAAGATGATCTAACAAAGACCGACCCTGGTGGCAGATTGACAGCATCACCACCAGGAATGGGTGGACAAAGCATCTCCACTTGCCCTTGTCCTGGCTAGGCCAGCAGCTCTGTCCAGTGGGCCATAGCACCCGTGTTCCACGTCTGTCCATTGGCCAGGTAGAAGGGAGGCTGTGCTCTTGTCCTGAGTTTTCCAGTGCTATAAGCGGTCTTGCTTTCCTTTTAAAAAACAGGGTTTTTTGAGATATAATTCACATACCAGACAGTTGACCCATTTAACATAGATAATTCAACAGTGTTTAGTGTATACACAGAGTTGTATGACCACCATCATGGTCAATTCTAGAATATTATTATGCCCTCCCAAATAAATTTTTCTCTACTCTGGGAGATGGAGGCAAGAGGAGCACAAGTTCAAGCTTAGTCTGACAAGTTAGCCACTTAATGTAGTTCCCCAATTATTAATATTAGGGCTGATTGCTGATGACTCATGTCACACGGTGAAAGAAGATTGGGGACACAAGGAGCGGACTGACGACCACGCTGGTCATTAAAGGGATGCTCTGTCTTAAGTACATAAAGAGAGCGAAGCCATTCTTTGAAAAGTCCGAAGGATAGCTGGGGAAAGTACATGTTACGCTTGAGCTGATAGCATTGGGAACTGGGCTGATAGGTGTGAGTGGGTAGGCTTGGGAGCAGCACCGAAAATGTGCCTACATGCTGTAACTACGAGGCTATGGCTTCCCTCCAACTCACGCCATACTCTGTCTGCAGAGTCCTCAGCTGACCCTTCAGGACAGGCCACATCTACAGTTTAGATGCAAAGTGCTTCATACACTTAGTTTTAGTGCTAACTCCCACAACTTAGTAAGACCCTGTCTCAAAAATTGAAAAAAGGGGTGGGTTTGTAGCTCAGGGCAAAGGTCTTGGTTTTAATCACTAGTACTGCAAATGAAAGGAATGTTAGGGGGTGCTAGGAGAGAGACAGACAGACAGACAGACAGACAAAGATGGGAATTCTTGCTGTCAGTCCCATTCCACGAACCTACCTCACCCCAGCCATGTACCACCACTAATCTGTTTTCTGTCTCTTATCGGTCTGCATGTTCTGGACATTTCACACAATGGAACCACACAGTGTGTGGCTTTGGCGTTTGTGTCCTCTCGCTGAGCACAATGTTTTGGGGGTCCATCTGTATTGTAGCACTTGTCAGTATTCCGTTTTGTGGCTGAATCATCCATCTGTATGGTTGCCACACCCACACATCCCCTCATCCATTGATGGCGTGTGTTCCTCTTTGCTGTTAGAAAATGTTTTCAAAATCAGCTTCTGAGGCCAAGTAGCTCCTCCCAGCCCAGACCTGGGAACATCTTAGGTTCAGTGTTTCGTGTTGGTTGAGTGGGGAAATAAAGAAAGAGTTGGAATAACACAGTAATAACATTATTACACTGCAGTACAGTAATATGAATAATAACACAATAATAATGACTAAAACTTACTGCTTGCACTGGTCACCATAGACTAGGTTATGCATGGTAATAATCATCCTCATACCTTGAGTGGCTTCCAGCCATCTGGTGATGACGAAACAGACAAGAAGCACCTGCCTCACCCCTTTTTCCTGTGATGGCCTAGCAGTGGCCTGGTTTGGCTGATAGCTGTCACACTTGCTTCCCTTCACTCCCATTTCTTCTCCTGAGGATAGACTGGGTCCTTTTGCCTCAGTGTCTTCTCATCACTCCTAAGGTCACTTTGCAGCTCTTCTCTGGGCTGCTCTGACAGGAAGTGTGGCTCTCCGGTCAGTCACAGTGCCCCTGCTCCTCTCCTAATATGGAAACCCCTAACCTGGCAGAGATCAGGGAGGAATCTGGGCCAGTGAACATCCCTAAGCCCTAGTAAGTCATGATGAACACAGCTAGCCTCTAAAAGATTCTCCAGTTTTAGCATTTGCATGGAAAATGACAGCTGTCAAACAAGCAGCGGCATCTCCTGATAGTGAATGGTTGCCAAGACAGCTGAATTGACCCTGGACTTCCCACACCCACTCCAGGAGATGTTTGCCCAGACCAAAGCGGGCTTGAGTTTGAACTAAGCAGTGTAATTGAATTTGGGTCATCACTAGGCACCAATCAGAAGCCTTGAGTGTAGACCAATTTGGACTAATCAGCAGGTTCAAATTCAAACAATTCAGTATGCACAATTTGGACCAGTCACAGGCCTGCAGCTTCTAAGTAAGCAGCACTCTCCTTACACCTCTGTGGCTGTATGTTAATGCCACCATTGTGTGGCACAGGTCCTATTCAAATAAAGTCTCACTCTGATGGTCCTATAAATCTACCCATGATTTATTTCTTGGATATTTTGGTTCAGAAGGCCCTGTCAATCCCCGTGGAATTCTCATCCTCAGTAGTTAGAGCAGTCACTTTAAGAGGCTGTTAAAACCAGCAGCCAATAAAAAGAAGTAACAGAAAACAGCACTGACCAGTGGTGCCAATTGGCATTGACTGGCAGCAGCAAGCAGCAGCAGAAATCCACAGTGGGCAGTGTTGATCAATGGCATGATCAGCATTATATCCAGCATTAATTAACTTGTGTTGGCTGACAGCATCAGGGCCCAGAGCTCTAACGCTGGGCGCTAAGTCCATCGACATTCAGAGGCCAGGGAATGTAGCAGAGCTACACTTTACTGAGTCATGATTTCTATCTGAATTGAGAAAAAGAACCCTCAACTGACTGGCAATGACTATGTCCAAAGGCCAGCTGTGGATTTCTCCCAGTTTCATCTCTGTCACAGAATCCAGATGGAAGGAGATGTCACTGTTCTCTGGGCAGTAGGAATTGAACATAAGTGGACCCTAACATCACTGCTAGATGGGGGGCATGCTTCCTTCCACATGGAGACACTACTAGTTGCAGAACAAGTCAGGGCTGTCTGATCTTGTCTAGAGAGAGGATGAGTGATTGGAACTAAGAATGCATTCTGCATTGAGGTTGGCAAAATAGGGCCCTGCCTTTGTCAGTAAAGTTTTATTAGAATACAGTAACACTCAGACATTAACATCACCTGCAGCCACTTTTGTCTACCTCAGCTGGGCTGAGTAGCTACAATTGGGACCATGTAGCATTCTGAATCAATGGCATCTGCCCTTGGCTTTCTGCACAATTGTGCTTGTGGCAGCTCTGCTGCCTCATCACATGTTCACCATTACATCATTGTAGTGACTGTCCTGCAGCACACACAGCTCACATTTCTGTAGCCAGCCAAGACCTGACTTCACTGTGGATAGGATACCTTCCCCAGAATGATACCTTCCCCAACATGTCTATATCCTCACCCCGCAAACTGCAGGAGTATGACCTTTACTCCTTTGCAGGAGTAAGTTAAGGATCTTGAGATGAGACATGACCCTGGCCTCTCTGGTGGCCCCACATAACCACAGGGTCCTTATAAGAGGGCAAGAGGGCCAGAGGCAGAGGAGATGGGATGCTGTAACATGCTTCAGGCCTCGAGATGCAGGAAGGGGCCATGGAACATGGCAGCTTCTGGAAATGAACAAAGGGAGAATGTGGATTCTGGACATAAAGGGAGGATATGGAACCTCCAGAAGGAACGTGGCCCTCCTGATGGGACACCTCTATTTGAGGACTTCCAGCCTCCAGAATGGAAGAAGAATAGCTTTGTACTGTTTTACACGTCTGTGCTGTGGTAATTTATTACAGCAGCAGTTAGTCACTCATACTTCTATTGTAGCCCCTGAATCTTCACAACCACCCTTTGAGGTAGTGCTGTTACTGTCCCTGGAAACTGCAAAGGGCCTAGTGACCACCTCCAGGCAGCGCCCTGTGCAGACGCAGGCAGTGTCCACTGTATTTGTCTCCAGAACACTTTCTGGCCACTGTCCAAGCACAGATACTGAATGGTGACCACAGGCACAAATTCTTGCCGTCACTCTTGAGAAGATTAAGGAAAGGAGACACATCACCCTCTAATGGATGTCATTCCTTCCTTTGTTGAACTAGATGTTCCCCTCAGCTCTCCCATCCCATGTTGCCCCCATGGCCTCTGTGGGCTTTGGCTGCTCTCTCCTGCTGCCAGCCCCACCCTCCCAGAAGAGATGGGAGCCATTCTGGGGTTGTCCTATCCTCATCCTCAGGGTGTGCCTCTTCCCTGCCGCAAGCTTGGGGTGGGGTGTGAAGGCAGACACCTGCTGGCCAGGGTCAGGGTCACAGGGGAACCTCACCCACAGCACTATGCAGCTTTGCCCATGCCTTTTCCTCCCTTGGCCCCAGTCCTGCACCATGGGTGTGACTGATTCCTCCCAGGGACAGAGCACCCCTCGTATCTCCCTACCCCTTAGGATCAGCTCTGGAACAAATGCCTTCCCCTGACACCAGTGCTCTTCTCCCTGCCAAGGCCTTGTGACCCTGCTCACTGCCAGATAGAAGCAAGCAAGAGGCTCTTCATTTCATCCCCAGGAGGGCCTTTCTGGGGGTAAGGTTGCCATGGTAACCACACTGTGCTTGCCCTCAACCAATCCCCCAGGATCCCTTATTCCCTGAATCAGCCTTCATGCCTCAACTTTCACCCTTCAAACAGATGGGTCTTTCCCTTAAGATGTCTGGGGAGCACAGCCTTGGAGGGGCGGCACCCTAATTCTGGGGCTATCTTCAGAGACAGGAACAGATACAGACAGCAGTGCTGTTGTTCTTCTGGGTTTCAGGGCACGTGATCTGTAGTGCTGAAAAGCCTGGTATTGATCAGAATTCTCCAGAAAAACAATGTTATGAAATGTATATGTGCAAATATATGAATTGATGTAAAATAACTCTATTTTGAAAGAAACAAGAAGATAGTTTATTCTGAGCCAAATATAAGCAACCATCAGAGAACATAGATTCTATTGCCCTGGGTGCATTCTGCGGGGAATAGTGTCCATGGACATTTAGAGCCATAGAGCAAAGCAAGTCATAAATCACTACCTTTACCAAACATATTGGTTGAAGCAGCAGGTATAGGTAGACCACAGCAGAGCAGGAGACCTCGTGTATAAGTCTTAGATGTTATCTTGTGAAATTCTTAGCATTAGTGCTGCTGGAGGCTAGCGATATACTTTGAGGGGCTTTTCTAATAGTCACAAGGTTGTTAGGTCAGATACAGAGCTGATAGTAATTGGCTATTAAGAGGACTCAGCCCAACATGATTTTTGCCTCTTGACCTACAGCACTCCATTCTCTCCACAATCATAGTGTTCCCAGCCAAGGTCAAGGAGGCTGCAAGATCTTTCAGGTACTATAGATGTAGCTTCTTCAGAGAGCTTCAGTTCCTCTACATATATGGAGATGGAGATAGAGATTTATTGTAAGTGTAAGTGGCTCGTGATTACAGACTGAGAAGTCCCACTGTCTGTAGTGACAAGCCAGAGACCAGGAAGAGTGGATGGTTTAAGTTCAAGGTCAGGAGACCAAACCTTAAACAGTCAGGCAGAGTGACTTCCTGTTTCCTCTGCCATCTATTAGAGTCTACCACTGAAGTGTTGAGTTCATCCAGCCACCCAGAAGCAGTGTTTAATCTGGGCATCCCAGGGCTCAGTCAAGTGGCATGTAAAATTAATCATCCCCAGAATCATAGAAGGTCACCTGACCCTGCCAGTGTCTTCATGGCAGTCAGCACACCCTAGTACCTGCCTGTCCTTTGCTTCCCCTCTTCAGAGAGGGGCACCAGTTCTCCCTGGCTCCTCGAGAAGGCCAGCTGTCTTGGAGTCTCCCCCCAGCACCATCTTGGCAACTCTCTCCCAGTCACCCATTAGTGCCCTCTGCACAGGTTCCTGTCGCAGAGAACAAGGTCACTCTCCTACTCCCCAAGGCTAGTGAGTCAGCCATGTCAAACAATGAGCCGGGCACACAGCAAGAGGGAGAACATGCACAGACTATGTGGCTGTGAATTATTTTCTGGAGCTAGGATCCAGAATCTTCATGAATATTTAAATGGCATTCAGAGTCAGTGTTCAGGGATTCTTGTTTTAACACTGCAGGAAATATTATTGTTTATAAAACAGATACAAAGAATCTTTTGTCTCCATGTGTTTCTTTGAGTCTACTTCTTATTATTGTGGGCCCTTATTTTTTTTTTAAACACAGAAGGTAGCATATTGCCATGCCTTAAGGAATGTACAGTTGGGGCCTGCCTGGTGCTCGCCTCCCACACTGCGCAGTGTGGCAGAGATTCTAGTTGCTGGTTTCTGCCTTTCTGCTTTAAGCAGGTGCACAGGGACTGGCCAGGAGACAGAAGAGAGATCAGTGATTAATGGTAGAATAAAGACTGCATGCTGTTGTTTGCTTCAATGGATAGACCCGGATACCCTAAATAAGGCCCTATGTAGAAGAGAGCCTCATTTTTCACAGATTCTGTACTTGTGAATTTGTCTACTTGCTAAACTTTGGTTTAACACCAAAATTAAAATGTTCATGGTCCTTCTCAGATAGGCCCAGGGTGCAGTCTCCCAGCCAGCAGAGTCCTGGCTCAGGTGGAACCAGGAGATGCACTGCCTTCCTCTTTTAGATCTCATACTGCATATATGTACCCTCTCTCATTCCCTTTCTTTTTTTTTTTTTTTTTTTTCACTCTCCTCATCCTGAGGATTGAACCCAGGGGCCTTAGCACTGAGCTACATCCTCCGACCTTTTTATTTTTTTAATTTTGAGACAGGGTCTTACTAAGTTGCTAAATTGCCCAGGCTGGGCTTGAACTTGCAGTCCTTCTGCCGCAGCCTTCCCAGAGTGTTTGGATTATAGGTGTGCGCCATCACACCCAGTTATAGGTCCTCTTTGCAATCTACATAGTGCCATGTTTTTTAATTTTTGTGCTTTTCAGGTGATGACTTTGCAATTCAAAATAGTGCCCTGGTATTGTGCTAATGTGAGGTCCAGGCTTCCTGAGCTCAGGATGGCTGCAGTGGGCCTTACACAGAATTCACACGTTAGAGAGGCCTGCTGCACGTGTGAGCTACAGTACTGTTGGCCATAAGCTCAGTGTCAAAGAACCAATGCTAACACACATGGCTTAGGAGAACTTAGCCCCATTATCCTCTTAACAGTGGCTCAGTATTCACTAATTTAATGTTTGTGGCCACTTTATCGTACATAACTTCCACAGATAACAAGAATTATCTGTACACATCTGCATGAGTAATAAATACTACTGTTGTCTGCTCCCTGCAGGTTGAGTAGTAGAAGCCCAGTGCCCTGGGTTTGTGTTCACATAGATCCAAAGGCTTGCTTTGTGTAAAGCCAGCTTCTCTTTCCTCAAGGTTAGACCTGCCTGCTGGTCATTTATGGTGGGTCTGGTTTTATATTTAAACTCTAATAAAAGTATAGAGTTCAGATCAGAAAGACCTGTCTCACGTGTTCTTCTAGCAAGATTTAAGTGTCTAGCTTTTACCCTCTAGGATTTCTACTTTGTATTGATTGTGGATGTGTGGTGTGGGGCAGGAGGTGCTGGCAGGGGTGAAAGGAACGTTCTGAGAACAAGCTACTTGCACATTGAATAGCTCGTTATCCGGGGTGCACCTGCATCTCTGGAGCCTTATCTACAAACATTAAAAGAGCTTTCTCCACTTTGGTGGGCAGTCTTTAATAAAAATACATGCTTTCTAAGCTCAAAGCCAATGTAGCAGAGAATCGTTGAGATGTTTATCTTATAAAGTCATTGATGAAATGGGGCATATATGTAGCCATTGCTAAAACATACAGAAACTACTGCTGAAGTCTTCACTGGCAACTGTAGGCTCCTAGTCCTGCAGATATAGCCCTCTATCACCGTCTTGCTAGGTGTGATGCACACTTGTAGTCCCAGTTATTTGGGAGGCTAAGGCAGGAAGATTACAGGTTTGGGGCCAGCCTGTGCAATTTCCCAAGACTGTATCTAAAGGAAGTAAGTTAGGAGGTAGGTTGGTAAAGCCAGGGATATAGCTTAGCACTCCTGGGGTTCAACCTCCAGCCTTGCAAAACAAGTAAAATAAATACCCACCCACCCCCCAGCCCTCCATGGACACTTACAGCTGGCTTTGTGCATTTCCTCACCAGTGAGTAGGGAAGCTTTGACTAACAGTCTGCAGTGGGCAAAAGAGTATTAACTCTCATTCCCAGGGAATCTGCCCTCCCATGAGAATGGTGGTTGGAGGAGAACCAGATCCAGCTGAACTCATGGGGTTGGGGTTGGGGTGGGCAGTGCCAGGGGACAGAAACCATGGAGGCCTCCATCTGTCCTCACAGCATTGAATTCCAGGCAGGCGCAGGCCAGCGTTATCTGTCAGGGGTGCCGTTTGCTAAGAAGACAGCAGCCTTCCCTCGTGGCAATGCCACGTGAAGGCTCAGACACAGAAGGAGACAGGGAACATGAGAGAGAAGTGACAGCCACATCCCCAGGCCAGAATCCCAAGTGAGAACAAGGTGATCCTTCAGAATCACCAGCCGTCTGCCTCGCCGTCTGTCAGAGGTGACTTTCTGGTTTTACTGCCCCACTGAAGCTACTTGATAGAGTAGAGAATGCTTCAGACTCAGGGCCAGCGCTTGTGCCTGCATCCCGTCCCTTGCTATGTGTGTAGCTTTTCCTTTCTCTCATCTCTAAAATAAGTCCCATCCTGTTTGGAGGTTCTTTGGGGCTTAAATGACATGGTGATTATTGCGAGCCTTTTCACAGTATCAATCCCATCATCTTCCTGGCTTCAAACCAAGCTCCAGGTGAGTTCAGCCCACACGCATGAGCCCTGTGTCCCAGGAGCATGACACAGAGGAGACCAGGTACAGCACCTCCTGCTCCTGCTGATGCAACTCTTGTCTGAAGAGGGACGCTCTTGAGCCTGTTCTTCACCCAGTGGGTCTGACACTACCTGTCCAGTTGGATGGGATCCTCGGGGACTCTGGTGACAGTGAAGGGGCTGGAGATCAGAGCAAGGGGTGCTGAGTCCAGGAATTTGAGAAGTGAGTGCTTTAGTCCTGTGCAGGTGGTGTGGGTCATTGACTGGCCTCTTGCCTCCCTTCCCATGATGTCTCACAGCCAGCTTGGGTTGGTCATGGGGCAGGGACTGACAGCTCTTTACAGGCTGGGTACCCACCGCTGGAAGGAAAGAGAAGCCACCTTGTTAAACTGGTCATGGTTCAAACAGTGAATGTCCCCCTTTGTGTGACAGCATCCCCTAGCCTTACCATAGACATGTTCCTGCCCCCACTATATGCTTCTTAACATTCTTCTGAGCCCTGCGAGCACTCAGATAGGAGAAGCCCTGTTGGGTGTTCCCTGATTGGGATTTGAGTTCAAGTCTCTTTGTTATAGGTTTACAATAGTATAATAGGTATTGTAACACTTACCAATCTTAGGGTACAGATGTGGGGTTCTCGTCTCCCAAATCTCTCTCTTTGCCTTTGGCTTTTCTTAGTTTTTAAAGAATAGAACATTTTTTTGTGTGTATTTTGTTGATTTTTCATATTACCAATCAGCTAGACCCCTCCATGTCTTCTGGCGCTGGAAACACGGAAACTCCCCACTCCAGTTTTGCTGCTCTTGATCACTTACTCTCATTTATTTTCCATTTGCTTTTCATTTCTTCCTGAATTTCCATATTTTATATGTGATCACTTTTGTCGCTCTAAGAAGTCCTTTTTAGAATTCATGCCAGTGACAGATTCTTTGCTTTGATTTTTTTTTTTTTTTTCTGAAAATGTCTTTATTTCACTGTATTACTGGGAAGATGTTTTATTGGGAGCAGGTTCTGTATTGGCAGCTGTTTCTTCTTATCATCTCTGTGTCTCTGGTTTCTTTAAAAGGCTACTGTAGATGTAATTGTAGGTAATGACCATTTGCTTTGGCTGCTTCTGAAATTTTCTTTGTCCTTGGTTTTCATATTTGTGAGCCTAGAGATAATTTTTCCTGTATTTATCTTACTTGAGCCTCAGAGAATGTTCTCAATCTCTTTTTACTAGTGCCGGATTAATGGAGAATAATCTTTTTTCCATCTTTTCTGTCTCTGAGACTCAAGCCACACACAGCACAACCTTCCAGCATGTCCTTACATGTCCTCCATCCTTTCTTCTCGCTGTGCTTGGGAATATCCATTTTCATTGACCTGTTTTGCAGTTTTCTTATCCATCTTTCATGTGCAGTCTCAATCTAATCCTAAGTCTACCTTTCCTTTTTTTGGGAATATGGGAGATTGATCCCAGGGGTGCTGTATCACTGAGCTTTAGCTATATTCCCAGTCCTTTTCACTTTTTGACATAGAGTCTTGCTAAGTTGCCCAGACTACCCTCAAACTTGCCATTCTCCTGCCTCAATCTCCTACATAGCTAGTTTATAGATATGTGCCAGTATACCCAGCTTTAAGTCTTTGTTTTGAGTCCTTAATTGTAGATGCTGAATTTTCAGGTCCAGTAGTTAATAATTGATATGTTTTTTCTGCAGTCTAGTTCTCTGGTGAAATTATTCATCGTTCAGCTATTTTCTCCAGTTTTTCCTGTATCTTTTGTCAGCATCCTCATTCTAACATGCTGGGAAGCTTGCGCTAATCATCCACAGGTCTCTTTGTATTGCCTGGCTTTTCTCTTTGTTTTCTGACAGGGGTGCTTTCCCTGGGATCGAAAGGAATTGTGATCAGGCAACTGGGATAAAGCCAAAGCCAAAGAATAGCAGACATTACATAGAGAGTTTATGGAGGGCCCTCAGTAAGGTGGTTTTCTGTCCTTCCTTACACTAGGGAGACAGAATGAGGGCTTCACCATCTTGTCAGAGACTGAGTGGAAAGAGGGTTGGGTTATTCATTTGGGAAACTGATTCTGATTCTCCTTCCTTTGTAGAATGTAGCCCCACTGCTCTTCTCTGTCCCTTCCGGACAGATCTAAGCCTTGTACTTTGGCCTCTGCCCTCTCACTGTCAAAACTCAGCTGGTATCTTGGAAAGAAGAGCACCTCATTCTGCCTCCCGTTCTGCCCTCTCTCCATGCTTTGGCCCTGCAGAGTTTGCTGCCTGAGCCCTATTTCCCTCCTAAAACTCCAGCAACTCCCTGCCTGCGGCAGAGCTGGGTCTGAAGACCAGCTCTTGACCCTTTCCCAAGTCTAGAATGTTCCAGGGACCCCAGAGGAGGAGCAGCTGTGGGTCTGCTTACCTGGTCAGCTGTCCCATCTCAGAGCCTGGGCATCACTGGTCTTCTTAGCCTGTGTAGCTCTCTGGCACCTGCAGAAAAGTGTCTTCCATTGCATTTTCTTGTACAGTATCTTCTTGGTAAGCACTCACCTACCTGTAGCTGCTTCATTCTATTTTTCTGTAGCCACGGACTTTACTCATGTCATCCCTTGTGTGCCTTTGGCATAATCTCAAGGTCATTGACAGCTTCCTTAGTTTCTGGTGTAGTGAGATGTTTCATACTGTTCTGGGAAGTTGTTTCTTGTCTCAGATATGTACTTGGTACTTCCTGGGGGGGGCCTGGTTCCTCTCAGTGGAAAGCAGTATCTAGAGGTCACACCTAAATGCAAGGGTGCTTATTTTAAAGGTCATATACATCATGAGTGTCTTAGCCCATTTTCTGCTGCCATAGCAGAATACCTGAGCCTGGGTACTGTATAAAGAGCAGAATTTATGGACTCACTGCTCTAGAGAAAGATGGAGCTGAGGGCCTCAAACTCTGTGGTCTCTGGAAGAAAAAGGAGGACAAGAGGAGAGAGCAAGGAGGGCTAGACTTGTTCTTCTAACAAACCCACTCCTGAGATCATGAGCTACTCTGGAGGGAGGACAGTCATCTGTCTGTGTGGGCAGAGCCCTCCTGACCTGTTCAGACGCCGTCTCCTTCCAACACTGTCTGACCACATTCAGACCACAGCAAGGTGTTTAATCTCCTGGATTTTAAATCTTAATCTGCATCTGCATCTGCATCTCCTTCCAATTGTGCTGAAAATCTCAGGTGGATTTTTTTGTTGTTTTGGTTCTTTTTGGTGGTACTAGGGATTGAACCCAGGGCTTCATGATTGCTAGTCAAGTGCTCTACCACCAATCTATACCTCCAGCCCTTTTTATTTTGTTTTGCTTTGCTTTACTTTGTTCGTTTTATGAAACAGAATCTTGCTAAGTTACCTAAGCTGGCCTTGATGATCTCCTGCCTCAGCCTCCTGAGTAGCTGGGACAAGGGGCATACACTACCATGCCTGGCTAAACCCTCAGCTTTTAATGAACAGCATCACTCTAATTATGATTTACTCTACCACATTTTCACAGAATCCTCTAAATACTAATGCTGACACTTCCACCAACAACCTGGTGCTAAAATGGCTTCAGACTTTGATCTGTGGTTGTGTTTTGTCATTGGAGTCGGTCCCGTTAGGGATATGCAATTAAATTACTGTGCTGGAAATTCATTTGCAATAATTTTCTCTATTTGTTTATGCCAGCAGCCATATGCATGCAGAAATTCCTTTAATTCTAGTTTCAATTTTTAATGGTCGCTTCTTAAGTTTTTAATTTTGGTTTATAATTGTGGAATATTTCCACCATTTTAAAGTTTAATATACAAAATGAATTATGTACATAAAGTCCAGCGTTCTCTTTCTCCTTTCCACTCTTTTCCTTTGCCCTGGGTGATTGTTTTTAAAAAAATTTCTTTCTGCCATTTATAGAGAGTGCTGTTAAAAATAATTATGTCTGGCAGGAGTTTCTGTTTAGTGAAGGCTTTGTATCTGGCAATATTGCTAATTACTCTATACCCACTATCTTACTTTAATTGACAAAATACACTACAAGGTAGAGAATATTACCTCTGCTTGTATTTACCTCTGAGGCTCAGAGGTGTTAAGTAATGCAACCAAAGCCACACAGCTGGTAACTTTGAACCTGGGACCAGAAGCCAGGTCTTATCCCAACAAGCCTGCTACGCCATGGTTTCTGCAGTTTGGAAACTGCAGATTACCAAGTTTGGGTTGTTTGCACTTGGCAATTTAAAAGAAATCCATGTCTTGAACCTGAAGGACATTATGGTAGGTGAAATAAGCCCAGCACAAATGCCATATGTTGTCACTGGTATATAGAATCTAAGAAAGTGGAGTCCATAGGAGCAGCAAGCAGAATGGGGGTCCCCCAGTGTTGGGGGAGTGTAGTCAAGGGACACAAAGTGCCACTTAGAGGAGCACTTGTCTCTCATCTAAGAGGAGAAAGTTCAACAGGTCTGTTGTGCAGTGTGGTGACTATAGTTAATGAAAACCTATTTTTGGCTACTGGACATTTGCTGAGAAAGTAAATTTTAAGAGTTTGAGTCACACACACACACACAAAAATGTATGTGCAGTAACACATAGGTTAGATAGCTCCATTTAGCTGTTCTAGATAAGACTCATTTCAGCCAGGCATGGTGGCACATGCCTGTAATCTCAGCACTTGGGAGGCTGAGGCAGGAGGATTGTTGTAAGTTCAAGGCCAGTCTGGGCTACAAAGTGAGCTCAAGGCCAGCCTGAACTGCATAGCAAGATGCTGTGTCAAAAAAGACCAAAAACAAGGGGGGATGCTGGGCACTTAGCTTAGTGTAAAGCCCCTGGCTTCAATGAGATAAAGAAATGCTATACATTATAGGGAATTAATAAATAATGTATTTTTAAATAGACACATTTCAAAACATCATGTACATCACATGTATATGTATATGTAAATGTAAATGTATATGTGTATATATAGTGTTTGTCAGTTTAAAAAATCAATGAAGAAAGGCTCTACATGGATTTTGGCGCATTTCCCCCCAGTTGCTGTTTGGCTTGCAGGACCACATGGGTTGTTATGCTGGGACAGATGAGGACAGTAGGTAGGGTAGTGGCCTTGTGATCCTAGGACATGATCATGTCAGTAGCATTGGCACCAACTGGTCCCCCTTATGGAGAGAGAAAGCTGTGAGTGTTCACTGTGTGCTCATGGCTGGCGTGGGAGCCCTTGTTTGGGGGCACCAGGGAACTTTCTACTCAAAGCTCTCCTTCTTGGGGGAAGATGGGGAACCAGCTATGTGGTGGGATATCTGCTTTACAGCAACTGCTCATCTTCCCAGGGTGAGGCTTCTCACAGTAAATCTATGTTAACAAGTGTTAGCTTGAGACGTTTGCCTGGTGGCCTTTGTACACCCAGCTGAAACTTTAGCCCTGCATCTCCTTTGGAGCAAGCTAGAGGTTTTCATGTCCTCAGACTTGAGAGGTAACTTGCTCTCTATCCTCAAAGCAGTTTCTCATGATCATTTTCCATCTTATTGCTTTGCTTCTCCATTGAAAAAATGAAGCAGAGTTCTCCCAGGCAATGCTGGTGGCCCCAGCTGTATGCCATCAGCACCTTAGATCGCACACAGAGTGAGGAATGACTTGTTTGCTCCTGGAGGGAGGAGGTTGCACATCCCAGCCCAGAGCCTGCAGGGGCTTGGTCTCCTCCTGGGTTCCATTTGGCCTTGCTCACCTTTCCCCGGGCTGCTGTGCGAGCCCGAGTCATCTTGAGTGTTTGCAGCTGCTTTCCAGACACAGGGACATGCTGCATGCTGTGCCTCCTGTAGGGAGGGGTGGCCAGGGGACTTCTTGCCATCTGAATAGCACAGGTGGATAATTATATCAACGTCCTCTTTCCAGTGAATCATGCTCCATTAGAATTCTGGAGGTAATTCTGAAACTTGCTCTGATTCCTACATGAAAGGGTGGCGGATGGTGGAGTGTGTGTGGGGTGTGTGTTGGGGGGGTGTATTTCCAGGATTTAGCATTTCTGGTTTTTGTCAGTTTTGCATTCCAGAAGTGCTAAGTGCTTTTCCTGCCAAGGTCTGCTACGTGACCGTGTGACAGATGATCAGGGAACTTTGGAGGGGTCACTGGTCCCAGATTCCCATCCTGTCCCTTCTAGGTAGCCCCATGACCCCCAACCTTTCCTCAGGTCAGCTTTCATATTAAATCCCAGCAGGAAATGTTATGGGGACTCAGGTTGTCTTGACTCTGATTTGCCTGCCCCCTGCCCATAGAACAGGGGACAACCAAGGTCATTTATCCCTTGCATTCATAGGAAAGTGCATTAGCTGGTTTATAGCAGCTAGGGACAAACTGCTGAGAGAAGACATTACCCAGCATACACGTTCCTATACCCCTTGTCTGTGGAAATTCCGGAGACTTCCAAGGACATGCCTGGCCCCCAAGCCGAGAGGCGGCAGGTGCAACCATAAGGAGGCATGTCTACTGATCCTTGGGAGTATTTTCTGAAACACCAGGAAGTGGGAGTTCACATGTATTGGAATTTATGAAAAGAAAGAGAGATATCTGACATGTGGTGTCAGTCCAGAAGTCTTAAAGCAGGACCTCGAGTTTACAACAGGACAATGAACCTTTATGTGCCAGGCTTAAGGGGACTCAGGAGCCTCCTTTCTCATAGTCCTGCCCCCTCCTTCACCCATCCATTCAGCCTGGCAGGTGGCGTGGGTGCCCAGTGTGGGTGATGTGCTTCCTGCGGATTCTCCCTTCTAAGTCTGTTGCCTTTAATAATCTCCTGGGCCCTGCATCCACATTTTAGGTATTCTCAGGGGCTAGAAGGCAGGTGAGGGCTCACCACCCTCTGCTCCAATTTTCTGGGTCCTGCATGAGCCCTGGAGGGTGAGGCACCTCCTGGTGGCATCCGTCTCTTCCCCTGACATGGAGGCATCGATGCTAAAACTCTGCTGAACACATGCCTGATGGCTATTCTTGGATTATTGTCTCTCATTATCTGTCCACAGATGGCACCATGAATCATAACCGAAGGAATTAAAATGTTAGGCACCAGGATGTAGTTGCTAAGGGATTTTAGGGGGTGCGTACAGTCTGCTAACATGTGCTGGCAGATTTTGGAACAGCAGCCGTGTACATTTGAGACAAGATTCCCAGTGGCAGCTAAGTGTCCCTAAGAGACCAAGTTCTGTGTTTAAAAGAACATATCAGTACTTTTATCAGTCCTATCAGGACCCAAGGATGAACTTGTCACATAAAGCAGGAACTGCCCAGAAATCCTCTGAAAGGTGATCACAAGCAAACAGCAGAGAAGAATGAGCTCCACCCACAAAATACATTTGCAAGTGAAGCAAAAGCAGCCAACTGTGGCTTGTGGTATGTAAAGGACATTTCACAAGTGAATGGGTGGTTACCTGGAAGATGCTTGGTGTTGGCAGTTGCTGAGTGTCTCCCTTGTCATACATTCAGCCTCTCTTACCTGTTACAGGTAGTTGTGATGCTAAGAAGCCTCCTTGGAGACTTCCTCTGTGCTCCCATGGACTCCAGGATGAGCGGATGGATGGGCCTGGGGTAACCTCACCATGGCCTCTTGCTGAGGAGCTTCAGGTTCTTAGGAAGAACCTGTTCCCTCTCCTGGTTATAGATGGATTGTGTCAGAGGGAGACCAGAGATATGGGGAAGATCTTTTCGTAGTGCAATGCTGCCAAATCCTGCTCGTGTGGCTCTGCTGGCCCCCAGCTCTGTGTTGGGAATGGCTGTCAAATGCAGCTGGCAGGTCCTGCATTCTCAGGGCTCCTGAGAAAGATGCCACCGAGCTATTGTGCTTGTCTGGGACCAGTCACCTGCCCAGGGGCCCAACAGCCCCACACAGAAACTGCTACCACTGCAGTGTTCTGTGTTTGCAGCTCCCACGGGAATAAGTCAAAAGGTGATTAATTTAAATGCAATAAAGATCCATGTCATGGTGTCACTGCTCTGACACCGCACATGAGTGCTGGTGGTCTCCCTCCTCAGGTGTGGTCAGCAGTGTCTGCGCCTTTGGATGACCCTGTAATGCAGCCATGTTTCCCAGATGGGAGATGGAAGAGCTAATGGAACCAGGAACACAGCAGAACCGTGGCTACCCCAGAGTCCTGAGAGCAGAGAAGGATGGCTTTTAGGATGTTTCTGTGTGGAGCCCGAGTATTCACCCCAGAATCACTCCTTTTATCCTTCAAATCCCCAAGTGGGAACTTTGAGTCCTTGGCTTATGTTTTTAGTAGTTTTAAATTATTTTTGAAAAATTGATTTTTAAAAAATGTATTAACATATATAAACTGTACATATGAGTGGGATTCAGTGCGCTCTTTCCACACATGCATACAGCATGCACTGATCAAATCCAGCCTTCCCGGTCCCTTGGAATCACTGTTCTACTTTGAGATGGACTCTTCTTAGCTTTCACCTGTGAGGGAGAGCACGCAACCCTGGTCTTTCACTTTTTTCACTTCATATCATGTCTGCCAGCTTCATCCATTTTGCTGCAAATGACAGGATTTCATTCTCCTTTATGGCTGAATAATATTCCAGTATGTCTACATATGGTGTTTTCTTTATCCATGCATCCCTTGAGAGGCATGGAGGTGAGTCCGCATCTTAGCTGTTGTGACTAGTACTGCAGTAAACATGGGCGTGCAGATGTGGTGGATTGACAACTGGTGGGTGGTCAACTTGTAACACCCAGCCAAACTGAACCAGTGTGGTGCTGGATGTGGAGGCCCATCTGAGGATTGTCGCCAACAACATAGAAAGGAGAACTGGAAAGGAAGAAATGAAGGCTGTTGGTTCTCCTGGAGCTGCTGATTCTCCTGGAGGAGCTTGTCATGCTGGGTTTTCGGATATGAACTTGGAGTTTTCATCAGAGGAACTCAGGACCTTGTTGTCACTGAGGATGGCTGTGTCACCTTTCAGGGGAGCTCTGGTCCTTGAGTGTTACTTCCTGGCTCCAGTGCAGATTCCTCAGGCAGCTAGCCCAGATCCTTCATCCCGCTGGCACAGATTTCCTAGCTTCCACCACTGATCTTCTGAGCGCAGATCTGTGAAACAGACTTGCATGCGACGTGGGCTCTTGGCCTCCAGTTGAACTCATGGGGCGCATTTCTATGGGCTGTAGGTCTTCAGCTGGACTCATGCAGGACATTGCCTTGGGACCCAGATCTCCAGCTGTGTTCTTTGGGTCTTTAGTGGACAGATTTCCTGCACTCCTTTGTACTTGACTCTTTGGGTGACTATTATAAAATAATCCTATAAATTATGTGTGCTGTATTAAATTGTTTTCCTTGTAAACCCTGACCACAACAGCAGGTATCTCTTTGATAGGCTGATTCATTGCTTTTGGATATACAGTATATGAAAAACGGTCAGTATCATTAGCTGTCAGGGAAACACAAAACTACAATGAGATACCATCTCATTCCAATTAGAATGACTATAATAAGAATATATACATGCATAGCCAGTACTGGTAAGTATGTGGTGAAAACAGGACCCTGAGACAAGGCTTTAGAAGCCCCTTTAGTAAAACTCACTGTGTCTTTTCCTCTTTTCCTCCCTCTCTCCTCCTTCCTCCATTTTCTTCCTCCTCCCAAACTTTACCTGCTGATTATTAGAACACTATCCCCACATATTTCCTAATAAAGTATATTTTTATTCCTAAAGGTATTGAAATGTAATTTTATGTTATTCAGTGGTGTAGAATTTAATTCACATACATCCCCTGTATCTTAGCAGCTAACTGCCTCTGGGTGTTAGTGTGTCCCGAGTGGGCCACGTTATTTTAATGGGTCTGCAATTTAGGGTGAATGTGGGAAAAGAGGGGACACAGCTCTCTTTACATAATAAGTTTTTTCTGTGGCTCTGGGATTAATTACAAGTGTGATGTCGTTTTCTCCAAAGGACATGACCTAGCCAGAATTTATTTATAAATACTTGGAGATGGTGCGATAATGAGGAAGGAGGATGAGGCTGGGGATGGGTGTGCGCTGCTTTATTTCCTTTTGTTTGCTGGAGACAGTGGGGGAGGGGCTGAACTGAGTGACGGTATCTCCAGTTAGTTCAGTAGCTGAGATATCTCCAGTTCAGTTCCCTGAGACTGTGAAGGGGCCAGACCACAGGACTAAAAGAAATGAGTTGGTTTCTGCAGGCCATTTTGCTTTTGTGGGTGAAATAACTTTGAGTTCATCTTTCATACCCCACAGTGACATGTGACAGTAATGTCAATGAAATGGCTTATTTGGTTCCTTATTGAATAGATCAAATAAAATGCTTTTTAAATACCAAGTTGTATGTTAATTCATGGGTATGACTTCAGTTTATGTAATTTAATTTATTAACTTTCTTTCCACCATGGAATGAAGTGAACTATTTTATGTGTATATAAGGTAAGCTAAGAACAACAGTAATCCCATTTCTCTGCAACTTCAGTTACCCCTGTGAACCTCTGTCCAAAAATGTTGAATGGAAAAATTCCAGAAATAAAGTCATAAGCTTTAAAATTGCCTCCCATTCTGAATAGCATGAAAAACAATCTCATCTATCTGCTTCCTCCTGCCCACGACATGAATCACCATTTTGTCCAGCACACCCACACTGTATGTGTCACCTGCCCACTGGTCACTGCATGGCCATCTCAGCTATCAGAGCCACAGGGATAATAGGGTCCAAATGATGCTTATTTCACTTAAGAATGGCTCCAGAGTTCACAAGAGTAGTAAGCCTGGAAATTTAGATATACCAAAGAAAAGCCATGAAGTGTTTCATTTAAATGAAAAGGTGAATTTCCCCAGTACATGTGAAGGGTTCAGTACTATCCTAGTTTGTAGCACCCATTGGGTCTTAGAATGTGTCCGCATAGATGAAGGGGATGACTGTGGTATGTGGTGGCAAATACTCTGTCCTCACCTTGTCACTGGGTGACAAATGCTGTTCTCGAGTGACAACATTTGTGGTGGCTGAGCCTGATTAGCAGCAGTTTCTGGGGTGCTACGGTTTTCCATTCTTGGTCTGAGTCTTCTAGTCATTGATTTTTCAAAGTTATGGGAAAATCTGAAATTAATTGCTGCATCTCTAGAACATAATATAGAGCAAAAGAAACCAGACACACAAGAGCATATACCATAGACCATAGGAGTTCACATGTGTGACATGCAACAGGTAGATATGATTGATTTATAGTGAGAGAAGTCAGGATCTTGTTACTCTGGCTGATGGAAGGGAGAAAATGAGGTGGGGGAAGGAAACACATGGGCTGATGGGAATATCCCAGTTCTTGACTTGAGTAATGGTAATGTGGGCAAATAATAACCTCGGACTGCATCACGTTATATGCTTGAGGCCCATGCATTTCACTGTATGCATTTTTTCCAAATTATGGCAATGCAAAGCATTGTAGAAAAGAGGCCTCTGGAGAATTGTAAGCATGGGGTGGATCCTAGAAGCTATGTGGAAACAAATGCTAGTGCTCTGATTGTGACATTAGGTGTGGGAAGATACCCTTTGTTTCTGCAGATGCTGAGGGACTTCAAGAGGAAAACATCAGAGTGGTTCAGCAGGAAACGTGATGAAATCTCACACCCTCTTGCACACACACAGACACCCACATAAACAAGTGAGTGATCTAGTTAGGTGCTACACTGATTTTTATCTCTGTTTTTCAACTTTGAGATGTATGTAACATTTTTTATAATGAAGTCTTGGGGAGATCAAGGATGCAGCTTCTGCGCCTGCATCTCTGTGTGTGACTCTTATATCTGCAGTAGCTCACATCACCACACACCTGAAAAGAGATTGTGGTGTGTGGAGGAGTCCGCAAGCCTGTGGAAACAGCTCTGTCTGGTGTTTGCTTGGTGATCTTAAGTGTCCATGAGGAAGGCAAGGAGATTCCCTGCTACTTTTGTGCAAAGCAGTTGTGGGTCAAATCTGCATGGATTTGAGGAGAGGTCCTTTATAGAAATGCTGTGTCCTTATAAGAAGAGATCAGGACACAGACACACACAGGGAACCATGTAAAGACACAGAGAGGAGATGCCATTTGCAAGCCAGGAAAAGAAGCCTCAGGAGGGAACATCCCTGTGACATCTTGATCTGGCTTAGACTTCTAGTCTCCAGGATATGGAACAAGGACTGTCTGCTGTTTAGGCCACCTGGCCGTGGCACCCTGTGTGGCAGCCCTAACAAACCAATACACACATGTGCATTGATCTCGGCTGTCATTGCTCTCTTTGTCTTCAGAAAATGCTGTTCCATTTCTGCTGTGAATCACATGTCAGTATTAATCTCCCTTGCGGCTCTTTCCAAGCAGGAAGGCTGTGCCTGGTTTGGGGCACTGTGGAGATTTCTGCAGTTAGAGACCCAGGAAGTTATGTGCAGTACCCACGCTACCCTGGCTTTGGAATCCAGTAGACAAGGTCTACCTTTGTGGAACTGGACCACTCACTGAAGCTTGCAAGGCCTGCCTCCTCCTCTGTAAAGCAAAGGTCACAGCAGCTCTGCCTCCTGTGGGCTTGAAGATGGAATCAGATGCTGCTCCTCAGGGCTTGGCTCTATGCACATGGTGAGAAAACATGAGCACCCAATGCTGTGACCAGCCTGTTCATGCTTCTCATTGTCACAGCATGCCAGAGCCAGTCTAGGAACATCTGCATCTATGGGTCTCAGTCTCTCTCACATAGAGATCTCACTCCTGCCTACGAGTTGGAGGACCTTGAGGCAAGTAGAGGGATCTTACTGCCCTGTACCTTACTTTGCACACTGAGGCTCTACCTGAGCCTCTGTCTCTTGAAGACTGCTTCTCTGCAAATGCTGGAGAATTGTCAAGATTTCTCAGAGGAGGAGGAGATGTCCTTCAAGCCCATTACTGTTTTAAAGGAGAAACTTATTTTATTGGCAAGTCCATCTGGGAAAGGGAAGATGCATTTGATAGACGTGAAATTACTTCCCATTCTTGTATGTGAGTGCTAAACTTGTATGCCTCTCACTGGTGTTTTTCATGGAGTTTTTCCCTACTGACCACCATGAATATTTTCCAGGACAGGGAACTGGATATACTGCATGGACATGATAAGGGAAGAAGCTCCCTCCCCAGGGCTGGCAGGCTCTTACCTGATCAATATTTCCACATCTTGGATGCAGGAATAAAGATAGACCAGCTAGATCTGCCCTGTTGGTTAGATCAGAAATTTCTAGATGCTGAGAAGGTTTTTCTCCTTAATTATAATCTTCTAGTGCCAACTACTTGACCAATGAGACCTCTGTCTTGTGATCAGGAGTGGGACTAGAGGGAACCTAAGCTTTCTGGGATGTGACTTGCCAGCACGAGTGCTTGTCTTGGACCAGCCTTAATCAGATAGCACTGCATAGAGCTGAAGTGTGCAAACTGTGGAACCCAAGTTCAAACCCAAGTAATAATGTGACCTCTGGAGCTTCTATTTGATCCAGGTGCAAAGGACAAGGTATCTGTGGATGGATCCATGCTACTTCCATCTCACAGATGTGGGAGGATGAAGAGTATAGCTCTGCCACCAGCATGTGGTGTCTGTCCCCCACCATGTTCCCAGAATCCTCCTGTTCTTTGACCAGAAGTGATGTTATGCAAGCTCCAGAGCCAGCCTTGGGAGACTAGGTCCAGAGCCCTGTCCTGAGGCCGTGGTGTGAGGAAGCTGGGGTGGTATACTGGAGAATGGGAGGAGCTATGGATGAAGATGGAGGAGTCCATACACAGTGAGACCCATGAGGCCAACCTGCCCCTGCCCACCCGGCCTCCCTCTCCTCAGCAAGCCCAGAACAGCAGCACTTCTGATCAGGAGCCAGTCAGATGCAGCAAGGGGGAGGGCGCTTCTTTATGAAGTGATATGCAGTTGTTCTTAGGTCTCCATGGAGAGCAGCTCTGGGACCCCAAAAGACACCAGGAATTTGATGATGCTCAAGTTCTTATATAAAATGGCACAGTATTTCATAGAAACCATCCACATCTTCCTGTATATTTAAGCCATCTCTAGATTTATAATACCTAATACAGTGGAAATGCTGTGCAAATAATTGTTACACTGTATTATTTAGGGAGTGGTGATAAGTAAGATGCCTGTACATGTCCCATACATGCGTTTTCCTGAATATTTTTGATCCACAGCTAGTTGAACTCACTGCACTTGGTTACAGATTGGTCAAATGTGTTTATTGATGTAGTAGCAGGCTAAGTTCATTTAATTCATTTCTATTAAATTTTACTCCTAATCTATTGCATTTTAATCATGAAATCGGTATCATTATACCCAAAGCCTTTGATAAAACATCAAAATTGATCAGATGCTGCAACTGTCAAAGATAATTATGTAGCTGCCCCTTTTTCTATTAATGAGATGAATTGTAGTGATTACTTTTTATTCCTGAAATAAACCTGCCTCACAATGATATCATCTGATATCACAATGATATCATTTAGCTTGCTAATATCAGATGCTTTGCTAATATTGAATGACATGGTTTTAAGCCATTTGGCCCATGTTAGCTATTTTAATTGTCAACGATAGTCATAGAGAAGTCATTCTTGTGTTATTATTCCAAGGTACAGAGGAGGAGTGTGGGTACAGAAGTAGAGTAGCTTGTCTGTGCTCTCAGTGGTAGAATGACCCCTCTCCAGCCATCAGATACCTAAGCTATGGACTCTGCCTGCTGTCCTGTGTCACCAGAGGGAGACTGTCTCAATGCTTTGCTCCTCAGCTATGAGTGGAGCATGAAGGACTGGATCTGCCTGACTTCCAGTGGCATAGGGACACTTTGTTCCCCATGTCTAGGTACCCTCAAAGGGCATTAACTGGGCAAGTCTTCACATGATTTTTCAAAAGTGTGAGAGCACTTCCTGTGGGTTTGAGTTTTGCTTGCTTCTGCTGCCCACCAGGCGCTCTATCTAGGCAACACCATCATATTGCTGTGGGGTCCCCAAGCAAGCCAGGCACCTCTGGGTCATGTGCATTGATTTACAAAGGCTCTCAAGCCCCTTGAGTAATTTTGTGAAGCCCCAGGGCCCTGTTCCTGTTGGCACCTGCGGGATCATCACTGGGTCATCCACTGCCTTGCCAGATACCCAGCTTTAGCCCAGGAACAGGCATAGACCCCTTTAGAGAGTGTCTGTAGAGACCAGCGAACTTGACCTCATGGAGCCAGGCCCCAATTCTCCCTGCAGTATTCTAAAAATGCTCAGATGCTTGTACCTAAAACAACCTGACCAGGCGCCTGGCCTTTGAGTACCAGTTGCTGTCTAGCATAGGCATCTGGCACAGGTGGCACTGTGCCAACCCAAAAGAAAAACCAAGATGAGGAAGATGGAGATGGGTTCCCCATAGCTCCCTTGGTGTCTCTGTGAGGAACCATTCTCAGTGCTGGCAAGGAGACGTGGGGAATCACAGAGCCACCTATAAATAGCTCTTACTGTCGGAAGCATATTGCACTTTGGCAAGAGGAGGAAACTTCCTTGGGGCTGGCAGCGGGTTCCCCCGCACTCTGGCTGTGGATGCCAGGAGACTACTGAGCAGTCAGTGAGGCAGGTGTTGGCTTCTGCCCTCACCCTGGGTCTAGCTCAGCATCAGAGCAGGTGGCATTCAGCAAAGCAGTGGCTCCAGGGTGCTGTCACTGCTGGGATGCTGTGGACCCAGAAAGTGCATCCAAAGGCCACTCAGTCCAGCGCCTTGGCATCTTTATTGCTGTGAAGATGTTCACATGTGCTGCCATACCCCATCTGGCAGGATGGCTGGCTTTCTCGGCACCTTGCTGAGCACTGCTGTCACCCAGGTGACAGATGGGACGGGATGGACATTGTCTTGGTTTGCTCAGGCTACTGTAACTGAACACCATATAGCAGGCAACTTAAGAACTATAGAAGTTTATTTCTCACAGTTTGGGAGGCTAGAAATTCCAGATCAAGGCTCAGCCTTCATAAGCAGGACTGCAACTCTCAAGGGTGGGAAGCCAAGGGCTGCAGTGGCACTGGGGTTTGTACCAGACTACAGTGTGTGGCGTAGAGCAGATGTGTTGACAGCACCAGGAAAGACAGCAGGCAGTGCCTGATGTGAGTGGGAGGTGGAAGTTCACATTCCCTGTGGGCCTTTTCTGCCATACTCATAACCCCCATCCTTCCAGGGCACCTCAGAACACTCTGAGCCCCAGTGCACCCAGGACCTTTGCCACAAGACCTGTGTAAT
The DNA here is from genome assembly GCF_000276665.1 of Chinchilla lanigera. Taxonomy (NCBI): domain Eukaryota; kingdom Metazoa; phylum Chordata; class Mammalia; order Rodentia; family Chinchillidae; genus Chinchilla; species Chinchilla lanigera. The sequence goes on from NW_004955422.1 coordinate 15,472,870, forward strand.
CTTCAGGCCCCGCAGTGGTGGTACCAGCTCTTAGCAATGCCTAGTTTTTGAGTTGTTTGTTCTTGGATCTGTGGAGGATGCTGCACCATGGGCACTGGGCCAGGGGAAGGTAACACGAGTCAGTGGGAGCCCCTTAAACCCTCAGGTCTCCTTGATGGGGTGGGTGCAGGGACTGAAGGATGTCAGGACAACCTCATGCAAATCAGGTCAGAAGATTGAAATAAGCCCCGCTTATTTCAGGCACAAAGATGGGAACTGGGGGGAGGGGGGGTTGGGCCTGGACCTACCTGGCAGAGTGCTGTAAGTGCTGCCTTTGGGGTAGAAGGAGGACTCTGTCCACTGCAGAATGCAGGGGTTTAGGTGGACTTGTCCCCTGCATTTCCTCCAAGCCCCGTGGGATGTCTGCAATATAGGCATGCTGTGATACTCCAGTAATAACATGCTGAGATGCACAATAGAGAAGATAGCAGAGGTCCCAGCGCTGAGGTTTCTGTGGCCAGGAGGGGTGTGGACAATGTGTGTGGCAGAGCCTAGGCTCCAGCCACTTCTCCACAAGACACAGTCTCCAGTGTCCCTTCCCCAGCAAAGCCAAGTCCACCCTGCTTTGTCACTTTCCAACCATCAGTGTGAGCATCCTAACTCTTAATAGATTGTCATAGTACAGATTTTGATGATGTGCCTTGCAGAGCATGAGATTAGATTACTGTTAAGCATAAGCATTTGAGGTGCCAAGGAGAACCCAATTGTCAGTTTCTGAGTTATAAAAACAGATTAACCCCATCACCACCACTACTAGCTAGTTGATTCTGTGAAATGCGAGCTGTGCTCTCTTTGGAGTCTCACTCCAGAGACATGGACAGGACAAGCACTTCTGTTGGAAGAGGTGTAGCCCCCAGATAATGCTAATGTCCCTGCATCCTCAGGGGTCTCTGTGTCCCTGAATGTCAAGGGCAGAACCCTTTGGGCTCCAGGCATCAGGTCCTGTTTGCCCTTGTTCTCCGTGCAGTGATCTTGGTGTCTATGGACCTGTTCTATCAGCAAAGAGTCCCCCATCACAGACATCATGGAAAACCCCGGTCAGCGCATGGAGTGCTTATAATTGGGCATGACCACAAGAAGCACAGTACAGAGGCAAATCCCAGGAGGGGCCATGCTAGGGCACTGCAAGGTAAAGACTCCACCTGCTCAAAAGCCACTTCTGAGGCCTCCTCTGCCTTCACCCTGAGCTGGTCTAATTCATCTCCCAACACCTGCTGACCCATCAGGGTGGATCCCCAGCCGGGTCTCCTATTGACTTTCTCACCTGCTGCTCTGCACAGGTGGAATTTTGTCCTTTTAAAAACTTGTGTTAAAATACACATAACATAAGCCCCACTGTATTAGCCATCTTTAGGTGCACAGTACAGTGCCCCAGGGAGAGAGAGAAATAGTCCTTGACTTGCAGTGGTTCAACTTAAGATTTTTTTAGTTTTATGACAGGACGAAAGCAACATGCATTCAGCACAAACTATACTTCCGATTTTGATTCTTAGCCTATTCTCACGTTAGTCACCTGTAGTATGCTGCTCTCTGGCAATACTGGATAGTCTTGGTGAGCTGCAGCTCCCTCGCAGTCCCAGGGATCATGAGCAAGAACCTCTGATACATTCAGGGTGTGCTCATGCAAGGCTGTGATGGTTGGTGGGAGAGGTACATTAAATGCGCTCTTTTTTTGTTTTTGTTTTGGGTACCGGGAATCAAACTCAGGACCTCATGCTTGCCAGGCAGGCAGTATGCCACTGAGCTATATCCTCAGCCATTAAATGTATTCTTAAAATATTTTGATGGCTTTGTTGAGGTGTAACACATCCTAAATCAAAGTGTGTGTGTGTGTGTGTGTGTGTGTGTAAAAGTAAGACATTTACTATAAGGTGTCGGCTCACCTGAGTGTAGGACTGACAAGCCTGAAATCTGTGGGGCAGGTATGGGTGCTGCCATTTGAGGAGGGCTGCTTCTCCAGAAAACTTCAGGTCTTGCTTTTGTGGCCTCCAGCTGATAAGTTGGTCCCACCCACACTGTCACCTTGTGTGAACTCACTGCAGATGTGTTTGTCTCCCAGGTTAGCACCATGAGCTCAGTTCTTCCGCAGATGCACACATGCTGGCTGGGACCCCAGGGCCTCCTCTCTAGGGTATTGTGACCCTTACCCTGTCTGGTTTGGGGGCATCGCCAGGGCACATGACTTCGCTTGCCTGGCTCTTCCCACATGCTAAGCACCATACAATGTCTTTGCCGTAAGCAACAGGTCTGCAGGGCCGTGCTGGGATAATTATTTTAGAGGTGGTTTCTGCTGCCAGTCACCCGGCTGTGCCCACACTTGTGGGCAGAATGTTTGCCTCTGAACTGAAATCTGATGAGCTTTAAATGCCCCCTCAAGGTTTTGCCTTCTGTCAATGATGGGCACTGGCTTTATCTAACAGAAAGACAGACTCATGGAAGTGACTATGAGACCCAGCCAAGCCCCCTGGGAATGTGGAATATAAGGGGTAGGGGGCAGGTTTCCAGGCTCTGACCTTGTAGAATTATCTGCTGCTGTTCAAAAAATTTTCCTTGATGCCTCTGGACAGAGCCGTTGCTCATTTAGGTTCTGGAACTATAACTCCATCATGATAAAACAGCCAGGCTCTCTAGGGGGAGCTTCATGGTGTCAAAGTGGAGCAGTGTGAGTTGAGAGACATCACAGCTGCCTTTTGCAGATCTGTGACTGGACACTTCAGCACAAGGCCTTCAATGATACAAAGTCTGTAGAAACCCACTACTATACTCTGCAGCTGACACTTAATTCCCATGTAATTTCTCATCTGCAGGTGGCGATCATAGCAGGCAACTTTGAGCTGGCAGAATACATCAAAAACCACAAGGAGACAGATATCGGTGAGTAAGCTCATGGGCAAACTATTCAGTTTGGCTAAGGATATGTTCACCAGCTTTCCGGAATCCTCCTGAGATTGGTTCAGAGCCCACCATTAACAAACTCTATAGAGAATTTGGCACGAGCACCCCTTCTGCCTCTGGTGCTGTTTTCTTAACTTATGGCAGGGAGGGGTAAAGAAGACCCTGGAAACTGGGCATTGGTCCAGAATATGCCCCCTGCTTCTTGGGAGCGTGAGCCTGTTATCTCTTCTGAAGGTTCCCATGACAAGATTTCCCTCCACAAGAGTGTAATTGATGTGGGAAGGCGGAAAGAGAAACAGGAAATATTTTATCTATTCTGGCAGTTGGAACTAGGAACCTCTGATTTATATCTCTGATTTCCTCAAATACTGATAGAAATTGATCTGCATTATTATACCTTTGTCCAAACCTGTAGAATGTCCAACCCCAGCGGTGAACCCTAATATAAACCATGGGCTTTTGGTCAGGTGTTATATCCATTAGTGGGGACGAACGTATTGCTCTTGTGGGACATGTTGACCTTGCGGAAATGCTGTGCATGTTGGGGTTGGGAAGATATCTCTATACCTTCCTCTTTGTTTTGCTGGGAGCCTACAACTGCTCTAAAAAAATAAACTCTTCCAAAAATCTAAGAAAGTAAGAAACTAGGCAGGGAAACTTACAAATTGTCAAAGGGTAGATACAGGGCCGTGTTGTTCCATCAATGGGTCAGATTAATTTGCAGGTTGTTTAGTTGTGTTCATCGGAGGCATCATGATGTATATGCTTCCACATAGATTAGGGGTGGCAATGGAATCAGGAGAAGAGAGTCACGGGTCTCTCCCCTCCCCTCTCGTTGCTCCACTTTGCTTTCCCAGCAATGGTGCTGATGACCATTCCCCTTTCTAGTACCCCTTGTGCCAACCAGGAGGGCAGTGTCTGGGGCTCCTCCCCGTGCCCACCGCCCAGCCATTGGCTGGGCCCAGTCTTGCACCTTGGATGAGCCCACTGGCCTGGTCCCTCCAGCCCCGGGCTTCCACAGGACCTGCAGCGGGGAACAGTCCTATTGGACCAACAGTGGTGAGCTTTCAAGGATGGCATCATTGATCAATGGGGTTGGAGCGGGGCTGAGAAATGGTGGGAAGGAGTCTGTCTCTCATTGTCTGTGCCTTTGCCCCGTTTTGGGTGCTAAGAGTGAGCAAAACTCTGCTGTGTGGCTGTCCCGTCTTCACTGTGTCTGGTGTGTGCCTTGCACTAACTCTGGCTGGCCCCTCTACTGTGTGAGGAATCGTAGGAAGATGCAGAGACAGATGCTTGGCTTGCATCTTCCCACACCCCACAAGGAGCATCAGACCTCCCAAAAGCTGTGCTAATACTGATGTTCATCCCTCCTGTGAACCAGGGCAAATCACTTAATTGCTGCGAGCTCCAGGCCTCCACCATAGCTGCATCAGCACCTCTGAGTGCATTATAGAGATGGATGGGTTAATGTCAGCAAAGTGATTTAGAAAATGTACTGAGCTCTTAAGATGCCCAAGACTGTCTTCCTGCTGCCTCCTGGATACCAGAAAGCAGTGCAGTGAGACAGGCTGGGCTTGAGGTCTGAAACACTGTGGCCAAGAAGGGAGTCAGTAAAGGGTGGTGATCAGTCTCCAGGGCAGGCCCTACGTACAACAGTGGGGATTGTTCACATGCCCCAGGATGCAGGAACCTAAGAGCCCATAGCTCTCCAAGCTGTCTACCACAGTCATGAGCTCTGGGGTCTCATTATATTTATTAACTGGCAACCTTGACTGGGACCTGTGCAGCCAAGCAAGAGGCCAGTGTGCTTCCTTCACCTGCTCTCTGGATGAAGCAGAGACTCAACTCCTCTTCTGCCGGAGCCTCTCCTAACAACTCATAACCCTTCCGTCCTTTCCTCAGACAAAAGGATCAACCACCAAACTATGAAAGACAAAGCTCCCAGGCCAGGTCACTTGAAGCTGATGTTAGAATCCAGCTTGGGGAGAAGATTGGCTTGTCTCTTCAATTTGAAGAGATAGTTAGCTTTCCTATCTGGATGCGAACACCTTATTCAAACTGAAACCTTTTTTATTATTACAAGAGATACCTGTTTGGCAGGCAGATCTAGTTAGTGACCAGTCATCCATTGTGATGAATTATTTGAACTGCAAACAGCGTCCCCTACTGAGCGAGAACCTTCTCTTTCTGCATGTCACAGGCTGGGTTTGGGGCGTGAACCTTCTGATTCTGCCCTTTTGTGAACTATATGGGCCTGTAGTGAACACAAGTTTCCTGTTACAACCAGATGATGAACTTACCTGCTTCAGGGGCTTTTTCAGGGCCCCAAACGGAAAATCTGTACTCCCCACAGTGTCCCTTCTGCATCTCCAAGAAGTTGCTTTGTTTGTTTTGGTTTTTTTAGACTTCTTTCCATCTGAGCTGTCTAGAGATTTATGATTGTGTTCTAGCAAACTGGCACCAGTGCAAACTGTGGCTTAAAACTGAGTAGAAAGCCTCCTGGGGGAGGGATGAAGGGCATGAGGGCTATGAGTCCTGAGTCAGTGCTGTGTTAACTAAACCACTAGGATTGAACCCACTTACTTCCACTCCACCTGCACACCTGCTCCGCACCATCCCTTATTACCAGCGGGGCCACAGGTTGGGTGTATGGCAAAGAGGGGCAGATGCTGTCTGTCCCCATGGCCTGTGTGTGTTTGTACCAGTCTGTGCCATTCTCTGAGAGAGCTGCAAATTCTGGCTGATGAGAACACCTAGCACTTACTGAGTGCTGTGGGTCCAGCGTTTCATACAGAAAGACCTCTGCCTCTGGACGTGGTTGGCTCCCTCTTACCAAGGAAGGTCCTGAGGAGTGATGGAGCCTTAGAGTTGGCCTCTGCAGAGCAGAGCTCAAGGCAAGAATAGTGCAGGACTACAGTGAAGGAAATGCCAGGGCACTGGAAGCACAGGGAAGTTGGGAGGGTGAGGCACCAGAACAGGGTGTCAGTGAGCATCACAGCGTGGACCTGGAGGCCTTGTCCTTCTTGGGTCCTGGTGAAGCAATGAACACACTTTGGCTTTGCACCTCTGTCCCCAGGGTGGAGCTGTTTATGTATTTTCTCAATAGTTCAAATTTTTCTTTAGTGCAGGCTCGTTCTAGGTGCCAGGAAAGTCGTCTTCAGAGAGTTGCAGGTGCTGGTTAGCAGTGCTGTGCATGGGAACAGTGAGGCCAGGGCATGCAGTCAGGGCTCCCACAGCGCCTTACTTCTGTACTTGTTCAAAATCATACTTTCTATAGTAAATAAGCAAGCCAAGGCTCAAACCTGAGCCATCTCACTCTGAAGACAATCCCTATGCTCTCCTCCCAGCATATCCAACTGCCTCCCGTGGAGCAAGGACACTTCCACCCCATGGGAGAGCTGCCTACACAGGCTTGCCCCAGAACTCTGGTTGGAAAGGGTAGGAATAGGGTAAGAAAGGGTTCCCCAGCTGCTGACTTTCAGCAGGATGGGTCCCCCTCCCCATAGTTAAGCATCTCCCTCTCTGCTTTTTTATCCAGGCTTCATGGCTCTAGCTAGAGCCACCAGACTCTAGCATTGCCAGCTGTGGGGCAGCTCCTGCCATGCACTTACAGGGGAGGGGCAGAGCTGGAGGAGGGTGCAGCCTAGGGCTGCAGAGATGATCTAAGCATTGTTAGGGTAATGGACCAACCATCTGCCGCACAGCTCTCCTGGCTGGCATTTGTCAGGAAGTCTCTACTGCTCACAGAGGCACTTCACTGATGGCAGGCAAGTTACTCATCCTCCGTGCTGGAGAGAAGTCATTTTAAACAGAGCTGATCCTGCCCACTTTGGCCTCCTCCAGTGTCCAGAATAAGTGCTTCCCTGCAGAATCAATTGTTCTCTCTGCAGATCCTGGATTTGTCTTCAACTTCTGCATTTCAGTTTTAACATTTCAAAAAGAAATGGTTTCCCTGACTTTTCTCATCCACCAGTGAAATATTCAAAAACCCTGGGGCTGCTCCTTCCCAGCATGCTCTGCAAGGTCAGAGTGAGGGCCTGGCAGGGTCATCAGGAGCCCTCCCAGATTTGAGGGGATGCAGCCAGGTAGATACCTGCTCCATAGAGGAGGAGTGGAGCAGGGCTGGGATGTGAAAGTGCAGAGACCCCAGAGACGGCGACCCAGAGCTCCTGCAGGACATGCCTGGTCCCTTCCATCTGGAGTGGAACTGAGGGCTCCTGGTGCTATTCCCAGAGGGGCATCCTGTCTCCAGTCAGTATGCAGAAGTCCAAGCTGTACTTGAACATCTTTGGGGACCTAAAATAGCGGGTTCCTAGGAAGCCTGGACTGTCTCCCTGCTTCTTGTTCACAGCCTCTTCTGGGAGCGCTCTTCTGATCTGGGGATTCAGAAAAATTCTCAGGCTCTTTGGGAGGTGATAAGCACAGAGAATGGTGGCCTTTTGTCCCCAGCCTCACTCCAGGACCTTAGAAGTGTTGTTGAAAGGCCTGAAGCCCTTTACCTTCCCAGTTGGAGTGAGCTGCTCTCCTGTGTAGTGGGAGATGGTGCCTCACTGTCAGAAGACAGACTCACACTTTGCCTCTTTGACTTTTGTGACTTCTCCTTCTCCCCCATGTCCTGGTCCCAAGTTGTCCTGTATGCTTTTTCATTTTCTGCTACCATTAAGTCTTTTGCACTGCTAGTAATTGATTGCAGGCCAGACCTCAAGAGCCCCTCCTCTCCTCCCCACCTACCTCACCCCACCCTACTCCATCCTTCCCCACCCCATCCCACCCCATCCCATCTCATCTCTGTTCTTGACCCACCTACGTGAAGTCTCCAAGGCTTCCTAGTACCCTGTAACACCTGTCAGGTTTGGGGTACATCTGTGTCCCCTGGGATCTTATGTAGAAGGCAAATACCTGGAACCATCCTTAGAGTCTGCTTCTGTAGGCTTGGAGACCTCTGGAGTCACTGATTCAGGATGCTGTGGTAATTCTGATGCTTACTGCCCAAACACTGACTCCACCTCTGCGTGTAGGACCTGCAGGCCTTCCTGAGCACCCTGCACACCCTTGTGTCCTGTGGGCCTGTTGCGAAGATGACATCAGGCCCATTTGGGGCTGCCATAACAAATGACCACAACCTGAGGACTTTAAACTACCAGAACTTATCCTTTCCCACTTCTAGAGATCAGAAGTCTAAAATCAAGGTGATGCAAGGGGGTTCCTTCTGGAGCCGAAGGAGAAAAGAAATCCTAGCCTCTCCCCAGCTCTGGTAGTGCCTGTTGGTCCTTGATGTCCTTGGGCTAGAGATGCATTGCTCCAGTCTCTGCTCCTCTCCACATGACCTTCTCCTTCGTGTGCATATCTCAACTGTCCCTCTACCTTTCTCTTCGAAGGACATCATCCAGCCTTAAATCCATGATGATGTCATCCTGAGATCCTTAAATTCTTCACATCTGCGAAGATCCTATTTCCAAGCAAGGTTACAATTGCAGGTGTCAGATTAGGACTGGGACACATCCTTTAGGAGCCATCATTCTACCTGCTCTAGGGCACTTGCATTCATGTTGTTTTATGGCTATTTGACTTTCTAGGTCGTTAACTCTTCTAGGGCAGCAGATCTGACAGCACCTACCCCAGAGTGCATGACATGCAGTGAGACTTATGTAATATGTGGCCAATGAATGACCCCCTCACCAGGGTTCACCATCCAAGCTGAGCCCTTCCCTTCCCTGCCACTTTCTTGATGTACACCCAGATCTCCTAGTACCAGTATTATATGATAAGGGGTAAGACACACATTGCTGGATTGTGTTCTCCAGGGTGCAGTGTGGTATTATCAGTGTCTGGAAGAGGGAGGCATCTGGGAACAATGGGCTGTGTCAGGCACACTCCTGCCCCCCTTATACCAGCTATTACTGGGGATGTGACATTAGATTGTGGCCTTACATCACTTCCCTACTCTAGGTTTTTGGGCTTGACTCCCTCTACCCAGTGCTCTCCGTGACCTTGAGGATGCTGCCGTGATCTTTGCAGTCACTATCTCCTTGTCCTATCTCCTTGGCCCTCTGGAGAATGGGGGACAAGGAAGCACATCAGGTGATCTGCAGAGGACTCCAGTGTTGTCTACATATAGTTTATCTCATTGTCAGTCTCGGGGACTATGGTGGGAGGTGGTGGAGAGGATGTGATGGGGGCTCACTTCAACTTTAAAATCTTCAGCACAGCTTGACCTATAAGCTGCACCACTGCTTAGGAGAAACAGGGAAGCATGGAGCCCTGCCCTTGAACTTGGGGCTGTCCTGCCTCGTTATTGGGTCAAAACACACCCTCGAGGCTCACATGCAGAGTCCTGCTTATTTAACATTAAGTGGGGTCGGTACACTGTTTTGGAGGACCCACCCACCCCTGCCAGGATTCTGAGCTTGGCAAACGTGAAGGTAAGACCCTCCCCACTTCACCTTTCTACCTTGGGGCACCTGTCTTACATACACACTGCAGAAGGACTCCACATTCCAAGTTGCAGGTAGGAGCGGAGTCCACACTGAGGTTTAGAGTGAGTAAATGGAAATACAGAACATTTTCCTGACTTTCCACGGGGCTTATTGATGAGATGACTTTCTTTACGAGATCCCTTTAAAAGATCCAATAACCCTGGCTGTTAAGGGAGGGAACCTTTGTTTTCTGGACATGGAAGTACACTGCCAGGAAATCAGTGCACTTCGGAAGCTCCAATGTGGCTGTGGGGGGAGGACAGTAAATGTGTGGCCAGAGCAAAGTGATTAATGGGCACTTGGAGGTCTGTAGAATCCAGAAATGGATCTGGAATGCCGTGTGGATACAACTCTCCCTCTTTCAAAGAGAGATCGCATCTCACCATGCAGCACTGTGTTCCAACCGGCCAGCCTGTATGCTTCTCCTGTCTGGTTCTGTGCTGCATTATTTTTTTTTTTTACCCCCTTTCCTCTTTAAAATATTAAGTGCAACCTCCATTGGGTTATTTTATCTGCCGGCTCAAAGGAAGTGATGGTTTGAGAGCGACTGTGAATACCAAAGTTAATCCCTGCTTGTTGTCATCCAGTGTTTAGCTGGGGCTGAGCAGATGAGCCGAGCTGGGTTGACGCGTGTTTGCCATAGAGCATTTACGATGACTTCTATAGGACGGCAGTCCCAGAAAGCAAGGCTGGTAGGGAGCTGGGGAGCCCGCATCCGAAATAGTCATGCAAATATTAAGCATGTTGCAAGCTGATAAGCTTGCGATCGGGATAACCTATTTTTCACGATCTTTGTTTTTGTTTCTGCCTGGCTTTGTGGGGAGACGCACTGCCAGATGGATTAAATGACATGGGTTGTTCTTCTTCAGCCGAACAAGGTTTGTTTTTCTACGTCTTGTCCTTCTGCAGCTATGGAGAGAGAAGCGAGAGGTGTGTGTTTGTTAAAATGAAGCCAATTGAGCTGATGTGTGAGTCCAGGCGCCTGCTTAGCTGACTAAGGAACACTTGGATACGGTTGCTAGGTTTCAAGACCGGATGCCTGTATCATTATGCTGTAGATATGCATAGATGATAGACAGAGGGTGGTGTTTTCAAACAGATTTCTTAATGTAATATTGTGTGTGTGTGTATGTGTATGTGTTTGTATTTGTATTTGTGGGTAAGGATGTAAAATTCAGGCTGATTCTGAATCATGATTCTTTAAGAATATACCTGTTTGGTGGGTACCACCTGCTGGGAAATAAAATAGCTCTGACCTGCCTGAGAGAAGATTTCTGTTTTCCTGGCATGTTGACTGTGAAATATGCTACTTCCGATGAAACATAGATGTTGGTCTTAAATGATCACAATGTCCTTTGTATATAAAAGAGGAGTCAGCAGATTCAAGGAAAACCTCACACTCTGACCTATTTCCTCTAATTAGATGGGACAGTATGGGGTCCCTGTCGTGGAGTCTCTGTTTATGAACCTTCCCAGAGGAGGTGGGGATAGTATTTCCCCTAGAATTAAGTAGTAATCACACAGCTATTGACTTGATTCTTAGAGAATATTTTCAAAACAAGTGGCTGAGAGTGGGAGGACAAAGCCCCCACAGCCACAGCAGCAGTCCCTAGGCAGATGTGAGGACCATCTGTGGCCGTGATCTCCCTGTTGGGGCTGACCCTATTCTTGTCATGTTCCCCTTTGTAGAGCAGTGGGGGCTGTGTGAGTCTGTGTGACCTGGCTCATGTGGGGTTTCTGGCGTTTTTGTCTGTGCACTGTCCACCCTGCACACTAGGCTGGCTGTTTTATCCCGATGCGTCCGGCTGTTGTTCCTTCTTCACTCTGGGTACTGATTGTTCTCTGCTGAAGAGATCGGTCTCGTGCGTGTTGTTGTGGTTCTACTTCTCCACCTTTTCCTTGTGCATACCCATCTAGAAGTTGTATTTCTGAATCATAAAGCGCAGTGGCTATGCTGCTCTGCAATCCCAGTAACACCCTTTTGATATGGCCACATGCTGCAGGTATGGTAGGTCGGAATTGTGTTGTCACATTTGGTCATTTTTTCAGCACCAGCACCTGGGTGAGTGTCCACTTGGGGATTTGCTGCCATCTTCAGTCTGTCCTGTGCCATGTGTACAGAGCTTCCCAGGGCATTGTGGAGGCATGCAGATGGGCAGCAGGCCATGACCTCCTGCCCAGTGTGCATTTCCACGTGCATTGTCTGCATTGTCCCTAGCTGCTGGAGCGTGACACGTGGCCTGTCCACTCTGTGGCCAAGTACAATGCTTCTTGAGCAAGAGCCCGAGAAGGGGTGTGATATGTCCTGTTCAGGGTCTCCCTGGCCACACTGCCTCCCCTGCAGCAGGCACTTATGGCTGCTGGAAAACATGTTCGTGGCAAATCCCACATGGTACACACATAAATCCACTCTGTTGTGTCCGTCTAGGCTGAACTATTCCCCAAACTGAAGCCTTTCCTGGCTCTTTACTTCCAGGTCCTGGAAGCATGGACCCCAGGGAAGCCCTGTGTCACCCCCTGCACTAGGGTGGGTGCTTTGGGGACCCTGGACTCTCACCATGCATTCTCTGAGTTCCCTTTGACTCAACACATCCCTCTCCTGTGGTCCCCAGCCACATCAGGACACAGCCCTTTTATTACACATGTTTCTCCTTCCTCATCCTCAAATGAAGCTGACAGATAACACCAGCTTTACCTCTGTGTGTAGGTTGTGTAAGCATCAACACAGCACCCCAACGGCTGTGTAAAAGGCTTGACACAACACATGCTGTGGTGGGAAGGTGTCCTACCCTGGCTGACCCAACGCAGTACTGGATGCTTGTTCCTTCCACCACCATCACCGTCAATTCCAGAGCCCTGGGCGCATGTGAGAGGAGAGCGGTTGGCTGTGCGCTGGGGTTTTTCCCTATGGCGAGCACCTCTTACTGAAATTCTGCACCAAACAAGACAAGCACTTCTTTTCACTTATGTGATAGGCTGCATTCCTGGAAAATTCTACGACTATGAAAGCTGTGCAAAAGTGTGCTATATTTACAAATTAGAAAGCAGAGGTCTTCCACTTGGAGAAGCAGGTTCTAGGTCTGCAGCAAGGTCTGGCTGGTCATTGAGATCCATGTAGGGTGGTTCATGTGCTGCCAGGCTGCCCCCACCCAGGCCTCTCCTGGAGATCTGTCCTCACCCTTCTTCGAACAAGGGCTCTGTGGCTCCCTGAGTCTCCTGTCCTCAACCCACCTCCACTATCCCTGGAGGTCTCTGCACAGGGATGTAGACCAACACTGAGTCTCCCTTCATAAATAGTGTGTCCTCACCTCTGGTTATACGGTTATTCCTGACCCTCACCTGCATTGATATCAGGGTGGGGCTGGTACATGGCCTTGCCTACCCTCTCTGAATAGGCAGTAGGTTCTACACCTGGTTTGGTCTGAATGGACAGCAGGTGGCCCCTCAGAAGACCCTGGGAGCAAGTGAGCTCTGCCACTCTACCCAGCTCTCTCTGCTGCCCTGAAGCCCTGTCTGGCCTCTTTCCCTCTTTCCCTCTTTCCCAGCCTTCCTGTTCTCACTGCTTGGCCCTGACCCTTCCGTCTGGGTTCTGTCTTCTCAACCACCTTGTACATTTCTTCTCCTGCAGGCCAGGACTTGGGTCACCAGGGCCCAGGACTTTGTATCCCAGCTGAAGAGGTGGACTTTTGAGCACTGGTCCCCTGCAACTGGGGAGCCTACATGTCTGCCCCAGGTAGCAAGGAGGGAGAACTGAAGCCAGCCTTGGGGATACTCAGTCCCAGTGAGGAAGAGTCAGGAGGGCTTCCTGGAAGAAGAAGGAATAGGCAGCTTGATCTGCGTACCCCAAACCAGCTGATGTCCTTTGGCCCCTGACTATACTCAGCTCTTTGTTCCACCCTGAGGACAGCCTTGCTAAGGGCGCCTTCAGTGTCCCCATCTTACGGAGGAGTAGGACCAGCCACCTGGACCTCAGATACTTGCTAGCGCCACGTGGTGGTTCCAGGGAGCTGAGCTGTGACCTGAGACTCCCCTGACAGTGTGGACCTAATCTTTTGCTACCATCACTTGCCAGGCCTCAGATGAACCCAGCCTCGCCAAAGGTCCCTCTAGATTCTCCAGCTCTGCCCCTCTTCCCTTCCAGAAGCTCAGGTCAGCACTTGGCCTGCTGTGCTCCCTGGATGCTGGACCAGGCTCCACAGTTGGCACAGAGGCAATTTTTCCCTGAACTGGAGGCCCTGAGCTCTAATCATTCCCCCGCCCTGTGCTTTGGTGGAATTGCCAGCATACCGTGGGTGCAGCCCTGCCTGGCACAAACCTACCTCTGCCTGCCCACATCTCTGAGCCTCAACAGGGCAGCCCCTTCCAGCAAGAGAGTCCTAGGCCTGCTCCCCCTTGGTCTTTTCTCTGTGCATTCTGTCCAGGAAACCCATTTTTCTACCGCTGAGAGCTGCATGCTAGAGCCTGGCCCATGATTTGCTGGCCTGAACCCCAGCTTCCAGCCACAGGCACAGCCCAAGCTGCCAGCCTCCAGCCCCAGCCTGCACCCATCCCCCACGCTGAACTGAGCTCGGGACTGATGGTCTGGAGGGCAGAGACATTCTCTCTTCCCTCTTTCTCCTCCTCTTCATCCTCCCCATTCTCTTTTCCCTTGCTCCTCCTCCCTTGCCTGCTTTTCTATGCTATTTGCCACACCAGCCAGCATCATACCAGTGACCTCTGTCCCTGCAGATGAGGGAGTTTACTTTGAAGCTTTTAAACTTGGTGAATTACTTGTGTTTTCCCAGTGGACCAGGAGGACTGGTGTAGCTGAAAGAGCCCTGGAAGTTGGAGTCCTGGAACTCAGTCCTCACCCCCACCCCATGACCCACCCCTGGGAAGAAGCCTATTAGAACCTACTGAGGACACTCCAGGCCCTGGGAGACCAGCCACTGCTCTGAGATCTGTCCCCTGCCCACCCACTTTCAGTGAAAGCTGTAGAAACAGCCTCATGGTGTTTTTAGAAGTAATTGTCCTTTGAGGATTAACAGGTGATAACACCAGGGAAGCAAGGACTTAGACTATAAAAGAGTCTGGGGCACCTTAGGATCCCAGGTCAGTCGTGGGACTCACACACCACACTCCCTACACCTCCTGGGAGGTTCTATACCTGGCCAGAGCATGAGTGGTGCCTGGGAAGCTTCCTATCACCAAGAGGAGATTGGGGCCCTGCCAGGTTGGTGGACATTTTGTATGGACAGGAAATCTGTGATTCAGTGGGACAAGGCTCTCTTGAGGCTTCACAGCCTGGTGGGATCCAATGGTGTGGGAAGGGTCACTGGTGTGACGCTGTCTGGTGAAACAAATACCATGGCAAAGTATGGAGGGGAAGAAGGGGAGGAAGAAGTGAAAAGAGGAGGAGGAGTAAGGAGAGGAGGGAAGACAGAGAATGTGTGTCTCTGCTACCCCGCTCAACCAGGACTGTGAGCTCAGGTGGGGTGGGGGATGGCCCCGTGGGTACAATAGTAGGAAGTGGCCATGGACTGTATCTGTGCTCAGAAGCCATGATTCTTGACTTCCCCTCCCAGCACATCTCACAATCATCAGAGAGAACTGGGAGCAAAGCCCGTGGGCCCACAGAGGGCTGTGCCCACTTCCCAGGGCCTGTGTCTCAATCTCCTGTCCTGCTTTCCCTTTCTCCAGCTTTCCATATAGGTCACGTACTGCAGTGGTCCCTGTCCTACCTGTGCTCCTCTGGCCAAGTTTCCCTGGTCTCAGAGTACCTCTGTCCCACTGCTATTCACCTTCCAAAGCCCTTCTCCAGCCCTTTCTTTGTAGGCTCCAGAGTCCTACCTGATGCAGACCCCTAACTGGCAGCACCCCCTTTTCCCTTTCACAATAGTAGCTCCTGTCATAGATATCTTATGCCCAGCTTGTCCCTGGACTGCACAGGGACTCCAGGGGACCAGGCCCCGGCTGCTCTCTGTCCGCACCTTCTGAGTTTGGCGCTGAAGAGCCAGCTGCATGGCTGGAAATTGTGGGGTGAACAGTAGAGCAGTGGAGTGCCAAGTCCTGCCACTCATGGGCAGGAGCTTCACAGACACCTGGCAAGGTTCTTGTGCACTCCTGGGAGGGTGCTGGGGTCCACATGGGCTCTGCTCTGTCCTGACTCCTCACCTGTGACCCCCCCTCTTGTGGCACTTCCACTTTCCATGCCCAAGAAAAACTGCAGGAGCCCACATAAGGCTTCAGTTGGGCCACAACCAGGAAAGAAAGTCCCTCCCTGTATCCTCCTAGGAGAACCCTTCCCCTACCCTGGCCCTCAGTGAGCCAGGTGGACCCCTGTGTGACTTTTAGGGAAAAGCACTGAACCCCAGAACTTCTGGACGTTTTTGCATATAGCCCCACGTAGCTTGCACACTAGAGTCCAGAAGAAGTCAAAGAAATATTCTTACTACTCTGCAAAGAATGCTGGGAGTACAGCCGAAGAAAATGCATTTGACCAAGGATCAGAAGGGTGTGGGTTCCAATCCAGAATTTTCAGGTAGATCTTGGGCCAGCTGCAGGGTGTCTCTGGGCCTCAGCCACTTCGGCAGATGCTCGTTTTTCTCTCTCCACATTCCCTGCCACAGCTGCATTTACGATTCCCTTTTGGTTAGAGCTGAGCCCAAATGCAAACAGAGAGAATTGAGAGTTCTTTCTTGAAGCTCTTTATGGGATTTCAGGTATTTGAGCCTCATCAAAGGGCTGAGGGCTTGGAAGAATATGCGTGGTGGAATTAAAATGAACAGAGAAAAAGGTTTCTAATTCTGGTTCTTTAATAAGCATAAGTGGAAAGACTTCATGGAGGCAGCAGAGAAAGAAGAGTTTATACACGTGTGCACCAAAGCGCTGCTGATTTGAGCCCAGCCAGAGGGACAGGGTTAAGAGCTAATGAAGCAGCAGCAGCTGTCAAAAAAGCAGCAGAAAGAAGTCATCCACCACAGCTCTGTGCATAGGTCACAAGTTCTGAGTTGTCCAAGTCCAGCCGTAAGGCTGGGACATCAGTATCCTTTCATCCTCGGAACCACGGCCACGCAGACTGCCCTGACCAAAGAGCCCACTTAGATGGGGGCAACTTCAGGAAGTGATAATAAATACCCCCAAACCCTCCTCCTCCTGGGCCAGCTCCCTGAGACAAGCACTGGGATCTCCTGAGGGAGAGCTGGAGAGGCAAAGTTATGGGACTAGAGGGGTGGAGAGCTAGGATAAAGCTGGGGGTGACATTAAGGGTGAGCTCATTGCTGGCCCCACAATCTGGGGACTTCCCTGAGTCAGCTTCATTGTATCTGTATTTCTTTGGTGCCCTGTGCAAAGTTTTAGAAACCACTGGGGAGAGCTGGGACCAGCCCTTTCAGCCTCTAGGAAGTGTGGGAGGGTTCTTTCCTGTAAAGCAGAAGCAAGTCCACTTCTCAGAGCAAATCATGAAATGTAGTTACCAGGCAGAGGCCAAAAGGAGAGAGCATAGTGTAGCTGTGTTCTTCTGCTAGTCTCCATTCGAGGTCATGCCCAGCAAAGATCAGCGTGGTTGTGGCTGTAGTGGACAAGATCACGAGCATGGGAATTGGGGCCAAGTGTATCATGCAGTCTGTGGAAGGAACCTAGCTTTCCATGGTGGGAAAGTGGCTTCCCATGATTTCTTATGCATCTCCCTCTGAGTACATTAAGTTGTTCTGGAAAGCACCATGGGACAGGGACCCCACTTGTGAGGGCTATAACTTGCTCTGAGTTTTCCCCCTCAAATTTGGAAAGAAAGTTGAAGCTTCATTGAGAAGGGGTAGCCAAGCGCTGGGATCTGGCCTTTGTCAAAACCTCTTCCAGAGACTTCTAGCCTTTGGAATGACTTGGCTGTCTGGCCCCTAGTTCCCATTCTCCATGAGGATCCATTTGCATTTCTGCTAAAGGGTAGGAAGCTGTGTTCTCACCATGGCTTGGAGCTGGACTAAAGCACTGCTTTGGTTTTTAAAGAGGATGGAGATATAGTGGCCCCTTCAGCAACAGAGCACACAGAATCCAGTCCAGTCCAGTGTCCCTTCTTCCTGTTGTAAAGACAGAATGCTCACACTCCTGCGGCCCTGCTCTGAGTGCTGGCTAGGTCCACAGACAAAGGACTCTTCCCTACTTCTCTGTTTTCCCACGAGACTTGGGCTCCAGAAGGACAGGGTTGCATCTCCTCCCTGCCCCGGCACACCCAACCAGATGAGCACTGAGGAGGCTTTTGGTAAGGGTTTGCTGAGTGCCTTGCTAATTCCACTTCTAGACCACGTGGTCATCCTGTAGCCAGCAAAGACATGTGCCAAAGAATAGGACAGAAGGAGGGCAGGTGACAGATGCTGGCAAATGTTTGGCAAGCTGATGGACTATATAGAAATTTGGCTCAGAAAGCCCAGTGACTTGTCTGACAGGACTCACTGGCCATCAGTGTGAGTTCAGGATTAAGCCCAGGCTCCTGGCTCTGACCTTGGGGTTTCCTAGCTGGGACTTTGGCTGTTGCCTATCAGGCTCCTCTGCCTTCATGTGACATTATCGAGCTAGTAAAGACAAATTGGATGTTGCTGTGCTCTAAAAAAGGAAAAAAAAAATTAAGAACACCATGTGTTGCTCCTTTCATTATGAATGAGCAGTATTCCTTTTTGTGCCCAGAAGAGAAATAAAAATATCAATGAGGAAGAAAGAAGAAAATTATGTGGCTGAGGGCAGGTAATGATGTTCACTTACTTCTCACTGGGGCTGTGTCCGTGTTCCAGTTGTTATACTCTCAATGGAGTTGAGCCCTTGCTAGAATTCTCCATGAGGACCTTTGTCATTCTGGGTGATGAGGACCTTTGTCAGTGAGTATCCAGCTCCTCCAGGCTGGGAGGCAATCTCTGGGCTGGGGTATCATAGTGGCCATGTTTGTGGCCACCAGTAGAAGGACTCCTACCTCAAAATGTTTTCTCAGCTGCTCATTTAGCTAGAACATCTGCTCAGAGCTTTTTATGAGGCTCTACTGTGAGCTCAGAACCTCCAGGACATGATTGCCTGTTTTCTGGTCCCTTACATTCTGCCTTAAATTGCACGATCCCCAAGAGGCACTGTTGTTTGCTGTAAAACCCTCCTTGCCTGAACCTCAGCTGCTCTATGAATAATCTCACACTATTGACTCATGGTGTCGCTGCAAACAGAGCTGCTGGCTCTGGGTGCAGGGAGTTAGAGGACTCAGAGTTTGCAAGGGGTTTCAGGCAACCCCAAGGCCAGCCAGTAATCAACACCCCCCTCAACTATACACATCATTACTGCTATTTAAAAAAAAACTTTCTTTTCCCACAGTGGTTGATCCAAGTTCTAAACAGTTGCTATACGTTACTGTTGACTTTTAATGATGTATTTGTAAACTTCAAATAAAGATGTAAAAACCCTTTTTATAACTGAAATGGAGAGCGACAGTTATGCATTGCTGTTTTCCTTGATGGCGTTTCAGCCAATGATGGACTGCATGTAGGACGGTGGTCTCTAAGGTGACAAAGGAGCCCAGAAGCTCCTGCTGCCTGGTGATGTCACAACCTTCATCAGATCTTAGGCTCAGCAATGTGTTCCTCAGCTGTTTGTGCTGATGTGGTGTAAAAAAGCCTGTGACACCACCAGTAATCTGAAGATACAGCAGATGTGTGTAATATATGACCATATAATAAGTGACTTTATTATTAGTTTATGTATTAATTATACCCAAGGATTTGTGCATGCTAAGCCAGCATCCTACTGCTGAGCTACATGCACCGCTAGCCCAGGTAGCCAAGGAGTGATCAAAACAGGTAGTGAATGTTTAGATATTTAAAAATGTATTACAGTGAAAGACATATTGCTATTAATTCCCCTCAAAATACTTCCCCTCACTTTAAACATATCTCTACCCCTGCCACTGTCTGAACAGTACTGCAAGTCCTCTTTCATGAGTGGTTTTACAAGGTGTGATTTTAAAAAAGATACAGTGACTGCTGGTGCCGTGCCATCCAGTGGAAGGGTAGGTTCTTAAAAACGTTAGCATGTGTCCTCATCCACCTTATTCACTGGAGCTAGCACCATGTGATTTCTAGCTCTTCCCCCAAGTCAAAAAGGCCCTGAAACGTAAATGTTTTAATTGATTCGGGTCATCAAGGCAGCCACAACAGCCCAACTAAAGAACTCACAGAAGTGGATTTCCAGAGCTACTTCAGAAAGTGGCAAGAATGACAGAATAAGTGCATTTGAAGCAAGGAGGAGTGTTTTGAGGAGAATTAGTGGCAAAAGTATGTTTTAGTGTAATCAATTTTTCAAAAAGGGTTTTAAGATGTTTCTACTTTGATAACACTTCATATTATGCTGTTCTCCATTATTTTATAGTGCATTGCACTTATTTGTAAACGTTTGCATTAGAACACTACATCACATTACACCAGCAGCAGCCTCAGATATCTTGTGCTACCGTGCCCCTTGATTGCATCAAGAGGTCACATGGAGTGATAGGCCTGCCCCATCTGGGTCTGTGTGAGTCCACACACAATGAAATGAAATCTCACAGTGATGCATTTCTTACAACTCTTTCGTCATTAACTGTCGCAGGTCTGTGTTTATACTGCGGTCCTAGAACACAGGTGGCCTCAGACTTGGGCCTCTGATACCAGGAAACTCCATAGCCTCAAGTAGCCTAAACTGACCTTTGAAACAATCCTTGCCTCTGCCTCCTCTTATCATCTATGCTGCTGTCATCAAACAGGGTTGCAGCAAGCTGGAGAGTGCAGTGGCTCTGCAGGCCCACAGAGCTATCTTTCAGGGAGCCACTTGGAATTCATTTTTTGTGTTTAAAATGTAAAACAGCAGTTGATGCAAACTGCAAGGTATAATTTTTTCTCAGTGAATGTAAATTTCCACGCTTATGTGAACTATTTTATTGGATTTGGATAATACCTTTAACATTGACACTTATTTTTTTACAATGATTTGTTTTGAAACAAACACAGGAGTCAAGGAAATAATGGTTATTACGTGACTCTCCCTGAAAATAATCTTGCCATATGGAAAAGGAGTTGTAAGCCATGACCTACTGTGGGTGTCAGCCACTCTGGGGGAACCTGTGGTTGGAGATGAGGTCATCGATGTAAAATGCCAGGCCATGCCTGGTTCAGCATGGCCACTCCGTAAATAGCAGGTACCATTTATGTATGCATGCAGATGGTCCCCGACTTAGGATAGATTGACATGATTTTTTGACTACAGGATGGTGCAAAAGCAATGTACTTTCAGTGGAAACCATACTTCAAATTTTGAATTTGGATCTTTTCCCTGTCTAGCAATATACAGTCTGATCCTCTCTCAAAATGCTGGGCATTGGCAGCAAGCCACAGCTCCCAAGAAGCCCAGGTCACAGCGGCAGAGAAGTGACGCTGTGTAGTGCACTGTGTTGCTAAGCAAAGATGTCCAGCAGGTCAGATGTATTCAATGCATTTATGATATTTTCAAATTGTGATGGCTTTAGTGGGATGTAATCTCATCATAACTGGGGAACATTGATACATTCTTTTTCCATTCAATGACATGCATGTAGCCTTGTCCCCACACCACCCCATGTGATGCCACCAATGTTCGCAGCCACCCGTGTTCATGTCACTGGCCACATAGGACCTGCTATTGAACACAATTTGCCTAGCATACTGTTAACAGCTGGCTGAGCTGGGAACAAAAGCTATTTTGTCTTCTCGATGACATCACCACTTAGTGTCCTAATCTCACGAGAGAGTTGTAAGTAACAGAAAGTTCTTCATGAACGTACAGAGTTTGGGGAAATGGGAAAAGCAATGGTGTGGGCAGGTAGCTGCGCTTACTCCCCTCCTCTACAGAGGGAGGGGGTGAGATTAGGCCTTCACTGAGATCTCTGCAGAGACCCTGAAGGGGGCAAACACCTCATGTGGGATACCAGGCCTCTGTCTCAAGAGGGCATTGGCTATGCCTTCCACCTGCACTGGACCATTGGCTGAAGGTCAAGGATCCTGTTGTTTCTGCCTTAACTCTGTCATTTCATTTTCTTACTTTGCGTATCAAAATGTCCCAGGATGGTCAAAATCAGTTCATTAAAGCACTCCATAAAAGCAGTTATAGTCAATCTTCATCTTATTTCCTCTTAAATATGATTATCTGGCTCTAAAAACTATAATTTGATAGTTGTTTGTTCATTAGGCATTTTTGGTACATGTATTTTTTTGTGGTACTGGTGTTCTTAAACCAAGAACCTTCACACTGAGCTATATCTTTAGCCCACTTATTACTATTGTTCATTTGTTAGTTTTGTTTCTTACTTTGAGACAGAGTCTCACTAAGTTGCTCAGGTTAGGCTTGAATCTGCTTCAGCTTCCCAGAGCATTGCGATTACAGGTGTGTCCCACCACACCCAGCTTACATGGTGTGATCAAAATATATGTGAATGTTTAGATTTTCAAACATTTATTACAATAAAGGACACATTGCTATTCATTCAAGCATACTTGTCCAATGATTCTTGCTAGTTTCTGAAGCAGTCCTGGAAGTCTTCATTAGTATCATCTTGAGGTAGGATTAAAAAAAATACAGTCAGTGCTACGGCTGGGTGCCATCCAATGGAAAGGTAGGCTCAAAAAATATTACGGTTTGTCCTCATGCAACTAATTCACCAAGTCTTCCACAGTGTGACTTCTGGCTCTTCCCCAAAGACCAATGGCCATGAAAAGTAAATGTTTAGAATTGATAAAGGAAATCAAGTTAGCTACGACAGTGTCACCTAAGACCCCATGAAAGAGAACTTTCAGAACTACTTTAGAAAGTAGCAAGAATGATGGGAAAGGTGTGTTCACACCCAGGGGGAGTACTGTGAGGGGAATTAATGGCAATATTTCTTTCACTGTAGTAAGTTTTTATTATGACAGGCATATTTTAATCTCCAGTGGGGCAAAAAAATTTTCAGATAGTCACTATATTTTTCAAGCTCACCTTGTATGTCTCTTTCTATTATGTGAAATTTTTATGAGGATTGATTTTACTAAGATACATATCCCATTTATTTTCATAATCATCAAAGCTGTAACACATCATTTTTTAAACTGTACTAACGATAATAATAGCTATTTTTTAAAACCGAAAGCATCGCGAACTTCACATCCTCTTGTCTTAGGAATAGATGGGAGATTCCTGTGAGAGCAGACACCTCATCCTTGGGAATGCCCCTCATTCTCCTGCTCATGGGCTTTCTAGAAAATGTCAGTGTGATGGAGGCAAATCCTATCCAATTCATTTGAAAAGTAAAAGGTAGTGTTTAGTATCTCACAGTAGTGCCTGAATTCTGGGATGCCACGGTTGCTATGGCAATGGTTTTCTGTTATGGGAAACCATAAGCATGATCCCCAAAACTGAAAGGAAAACATCGGTTTCAGCCTCTATGGGCTCGTCACCATGCAGTGTACCAGGATGGACGTGGCCACCATCCCTACTCCTGCCCTTCTCTATGTGCTGTGACCTCTTCGATGTTTTCACATTAGGGCTGGAAGCAGTTCATGAGTGTGCAGAAAACAGACAACAGGAATGTGTGTCTCCTTCCCGGGTGTCATGGGGTCCTTTCCACCCTGCACCCCATGCCAGCCCCAAGAGTCACCCTAGTCTTCAGCACAGAGCAAAGGACCTCACATGATTCTTAGGCAATGAATGTCAAGAGTTATTACAGATCCCTTGTTATTTAGCCAAGAAGAAAGGAGCAGAATCTGCAGGTATCCGTGGAGTGGAGCAGACATACCAGAAGGTTGGAATTGAGCCTCCCATTCCATATGGCTTATGGTCTTGACCGTGGTCTGTTGAGGGCACCTCTGCCCATAGGTATCTCTCCCCCTGTGTGGCCACTTTGCTCATTTCTAGCCTATGGTTGGGAGATAGTTTGAGGGGGTCTCCAATGGTTCATGCATTAGGAGCTTGGTCCCGGTTGGCAACATTGAGAGGTGGTAGGGCTTTAAGTAGTGAAGCCTGAAAGAAGATCGTTGCCTGCTTCTCCCATCTCTGACTTCCAATCTTGCCACGCAGTCCCTTCCTTTCCCATGTACCCCTACTGTTAGGACAGCATCCCCTGGGAGGCCTGCGGCAGAGCACTGAGCTCTGCCATGCCTTCAACCCGCCCAAGTCCTGAGCTTACAGAAACTCTTTTCTTTATAAAGCTGCACTTCATTATAGCAATAGAAAATGAACTAATGCATCCAAACACGACCACCTCATGATGCCAGAGAAAGACCCTCCTCGCCTTTCTTTGACCACACCTGCCAAACCTCCCCACACAGCCTGTCCTACTTACCTTTGCTCCTCGTGCGCCTGTCTCCTCTGCCTTTTTCGATGCCATACCTCTCCTCTTTTTACTGCAAGATAGAGGATTCTGACCTCTGACCCACTACACACACACACACACACACACACACACACACACATACACACACAGAGCTTGAGCATCAGCCAACCAGCCAGCCAGCACACGGATGCATGTTCCTCTATCCTTTATCTAAAAAGTAGAAGTTTTTTCCATAATTTACTGGCAGACCTGACCTGAACTGATTTGAGGCTATTTATAGTCTTTATTTATCCTACTTAGTGTGATTATTCATCCGTCTCCTCTCCTGCAAGACTCCTCATGTGATTGGCAATGGGATGATGCCCAGACCTGCCGGCAGTATGATGTAATAAGCAACATATGCACATGTTACTGTCACAGAAGCAGGCAGCGTGTAGATACCAAGACATCCCTGGGTTTCAGGGTTAGCACTGTGGATCTGTACCTGTTGATTGAGCAAAAGAGTTCTTACCCAAAAACTAACCCTGGAGTCTACCTTTTAAGTAGTTCAAAGGCTCCTTTCAAGATGATACTTGCCACGGAAGATAGGTTGTACTTTGCTTTAAATATTAATAGAAATCATGTATGGAAATTGCAGTTACCTTCAAAGGACTGCTCACTGAAGTTCAAACAAGGGCTCTGGGCTCTGCTAGCCACTCACTACCAGCCCCCAAGTTTCCACAGTGTGCTCTGAAATCCCACAGGTCGTGGTGCATGAGGTGGAACTGGTCCTCACTGGCCTACAGCATGAACTCTTGGGCTTCTTCCCAATCAGGGACATCATCATTTGTACTCATTACAACCTCAGTTTCTCTACTTTGCCTGCCCAGCTTGTCTAACAAGTACATTCAGTGACCCACAGGGTCCAAGACACAGCCCCCAGAACCCAAGCTTTGCAGTCTCTATCGGAGACACATGTGGCCCATGGTGGGCTGTGTAGTCCTGTGGCCTCCAAGGTCATACTGCTGCCCCCTTAGCTCCCTGCCACCTGTGACCATTGAGCAGAGCTCTCCCCTGATCTCTGTGCAGTCAGAGCCTCAGAAATGTAGCTCATCTACTGCAGGGCTTGTCTACCTCCTGGCCCAGGGCCTACAATCTGGGTGCCACATGTTGACCCCCCAAATTGGTAAGTTGACATATGATCCCAGGGCCACAGAATGTAACCCTACTTTGGAAATGGGGTCCTAACAGAAATAATCAGCTTAAGGTGAAGTCATTAGAGTGGCCTATAGTCCTATATGACAGGAGTCCTTATAAGACCAATTTGAACACAGTCACACTCATAGAGAGAAGGTCCCGTGAAGGTGGTGGCAGAGATCAGGGTGAAGTTTCTACAAGCCAAGGAATGCCAAAGACCACCGGCAACCCCTCTCAGAGAAGCACCTCTCTCACAGGTGAGGGGGATCAGCCTGCCAGTGCCTGCATCTAAGACTTTCAGCCTCCAGGACTGAGAACAAACACTCATATTCTTGAAGCCACCCAGGCTGTGGTTTCAATGCTCCATCTTTCCTGGCCAGCCACCCTTCTTCTTGGGCACCTGCAGTGATTTGGATGTGGTTGTCCCCCAGTTGTTCTTGCATTATAAGCTTGGACCCCAGGTGACCTGGTATCTTTCAAAGGTACAGCCCAGTGGGAGGTCACTGGGGCACTAGAAGTTCTCATGGAGCCCAATTAGTTCTTGAGGGGTTGTTGCTATAAAAGAGCAAACTCGGCACCTCCCTAGTCACTGTGTCTTCCTGTCACACACAGAAACCCCTCCTTCCCACACTCCATCCTACCATGATACCATCTGCCATGGGACTCAACCAAGGGTTGCACACCAGAGCCTGTGCTGTTCTGATTAGATGTGCAGCCTTCAGAACTGTGAGCTAAAGAAAACCTCTTTCCTTTGTAAAGTTAGTCTGCCTCAAGTATTTCATTACAAGACCAG
The DNA here is from genome assembly GCF_000276665.1 of Chinchilla lanigera. Lineage (NCBI taxonomy): Eukaryota > Metazoa > Chordata > Mammalia > Rodentia > Chinchillidae > Chinchilla > Chinchilla lanigera. The sequence goes on from NW_004955422.1 coordinate 15,498,572, forward strand.
AAAATGGCCTAATAATGTTTCTCATCTCAAGTATAGCATGAAGACCAAAGCTCTGTGGCCTTCCCAGGTTTCCCTGGCCCTCACCCACCCTTTCTCCGTCTTCTGGGGACCAGTCCCCTCACTTCAACCACAGTGCCTGCATTTGTTCCTGTTTCCCCTGGTTTATGCTCACAGGTGGCAGAGTGTTGGGTTACACCCCTGGTTTTGTCTCCCTAAGTCCTATGAGTGGCTTCCAGGACACAGAGTCTGCTGTCTCACTCACCCCAAAAGTCCTTCCGAGTTGCCTGGGTACCCTCTGCTTATAGGCTACCTGATCCTGTTGACATCATTCTGTCCTCACTAATCACGTCTAAAACTCTCCAGTGACTCACTTCTAATTAAGGCCCTAGGTTCAGGTAGATGTGAATTTTGGGGGACACCACGGGGAACTGTCGTGGAGGGGTACTAGATGTGGGAGGAGGCAGCACTTGGAGCATTTCAGGCAGAGAAGGCGCACATGTATTTGGATGTTGGACCCCATGCTTGGACCTTGTTTGGGCCTAACATGACCAAGGAGCTGCACAAGGTGCCCCTGCTCCAGTGACTGCTCTCCTTCCATCCTCCAACCATAGCCTGCTCCCTGTTGGACCCCACATCTAGAAGAGGGTGACTAGAGAGGTGACAGGGATGGGCCAAGGTCCCACAGCAGTTGCTGAGCCCACGACACCTGCCCCAAATCAGCCTCTGCAGGGAACCAGTTTCAGAAACACTCAGACCCAGGCTGGTGGGGATAAATAACCTGAGCCTGGCTAGGAGAAGAAGCACTGGGCAGTGGGGAGGAAAGACAAGCTGGGTTCAGTGCAGCAGTCTAGACCCAGCTTTACTCTGATACCTCAAAGCCTGCTCCACACAAACCGGCTTTGGAAGCACTAATAGCCCGGTGTAGGACAGGTGACATTCTGTCCATGCCCACAGATATGACGCAGTGCAGACCAGCACTCCCGTGCATTCTCTACCTGCAGGCCCAGCCCATGGGTGTCCTCCTGGGACCAATACTGCAGTTGGGGCTTAAGCACACATTTATCATCTCACTTCCGGAGGCTGGAAGTCCAAAATCTAAGTGTCACAGGCCTTGTCCCTCCTGAAGCCTCTCTCTTTCTCCCTGGCTTATCGATGACATCTCCCTGAGTCCTCGTGTGGTCCTTTGTGTGTCTCTGTCCTGACCTCCTCTTATAAGGACCCCAGTGATGTTGGGTTAGCATCCACTCCAAGACCCTCATTTTAACTATTGCCACACAAGGCATATTCTAAGTTCCCCAGGGCTGAAGGTCTCAAAACACAAGTTTGGTAGAGGATGTAATTCAGCCTCCATAACCAGGACTTACCTGGATGTGGCCTCTGCCAGCACCGGGCTGTCCCCACAGCACTATCTGGTTGTTGGCATCCTGGCTGAGCACTGGGCCGCTTTGTGGGAAGCCACTAAAGACCAGAAAGAAGAGGGAGATGTTCAAGGCTTCCTGCCCTGGAGCCCTTCCTCACCTAGGTGGGCTGGTTTAGGACTGGCCACAGCAGCTCTGTAACACACTCCCAGCATTGTGGAGGCCCCGGGCTCCCCTCTGGGGTGTTAACCAGCTGTATTTAGGTGTGCCTTTGGACAAATTGTCTAACTGTGTGTTGTACCTGCTGTATACCACAGGGATAAATAACAGTCAGTAGCTTGATGCAGTTCTAGTGAGTCAGGGGCCAGGCTTGTAGCAGTGGTGGTAGAGGAGCTTGTTACTCTTACCTTCATTGTCATCATGTTATCCCCATTTCACAGATAGAGAAACCGAGACCTGAGGGGTAGGGTTTCCATAACTTAGCCTGGTTTGTAAAAGGTGCAGGATATGATCCCAGGATTTTCAAGAGCAGGTAACACAGCTCCAGGTCTGCAGAAGGGTCTGTGCCCTCAATCTCTGCTCTGGACTTGCCTCTGTTTCTGGGTGAGCCACATTCCTCCTAGCAAGGTCCAGCCACACTGTTGAAAGAGAGAAGCGGGTAGTGTTTGTGGAGAAGAAAAACTCCCCCTGTGCTTCTTGGTTGTGTTTTTGGTCATACCGTCAAACAAAGAGATGGTCAAGTACCACATGCCAGGCTGCACCTCAGGTGAAGCACAGGCGTCCACCCAGCTGCTTGCCCAGAAATGACACTGATGAATTTAGAGCAGGGGTCCCCAACCTCTGGGCCATGGATAGGTACCAGTGCACAGCTTGTTAGGAGCTGGACTGCACAGCAGGTGAGCAGCAGGTAAGTGAGTGAAGCTCTGTATTTACAGTTACTCCCCAGCGCTCCCATTATTGCCTGAGCTCCACTTCCTGGCCAATCAGTGACAGCATTAGATTCTCAGAGGAGTGTGAACCCTACTGTGAACTTGCACATCCTTGGAAAAATCATCTTCCACAAAATTGGTACCTAGTGCCAAAACGATTGGGAACCCCTGGTTCAGAGAACAGTAGAATGAAGCGGTAACAGATGTAATATCAGCACACAAAATCCAGTCTGAGGCCAAGGACCTCCCCAGTGGGTGTGCAGAAGTGAGGGCCACATGCAAGATCCCTGGGGGCTGCTGAAGCCCCCCACCCTGTGCCCAGGGCACTTGTGCTCAGCCCTGAAAAATGCCTCCTTGGAAATGTTAGCGTCATGGCAATAAAGGTCAGAGCAGTTGAATATTGTCACAGAATAATGACTTCGCGCTGCTGGGTAAATGTTAAAGGAAAGCATTTATTGAGTGAGTCGTGGATGTCAGACAGCTCTGAATGTAGTGCATAATGGGTATAAATCTGTAGGGTCTGTTCTCCAAAGGCCACACGGCTGACCCTCTGGTCACAGGCCAGTGGCCAGGGAGGCATTTACAGCTAGAGATAGTGTGTTTGTGAACACAGACCACAATCGGGCAGTGTTAGCTCATCCTGTCTGCCCACACTGCCCTCCCCAGCAGGTGCACATGGCCATTTGCTGTCACACGTGCCCCTGCCCTTGTCCTCTGTAGATGGGCCCCTGAAGCCCTGTAGATAGCTCCTGAAGCCCTGCTAGTCAGTACCTCTGCTTGCTCTGGATTTGTCCATGGACTAGGGCAGACCCATCCATCCCTCTCCCTGGGTGTCTCCCTCTGTAGAGATAGCTGAACTTGGGACTGGTACACCTTTCTGCTAGAAGTTGGGAGAGTCTGAGTAGGGAACCACTTCCCCCAAAGACCTCCCACTTTTCTTTTAAATGTGCCTGATTTGATTCAGACCCCTGTATGCTGCCAGTGACTGGGAACAAGACCCATCAATCTCTTGGTCTCTAGCTTCCCTGAACCCGAACTCCATCCTGCCTCTGTCACAGCTGTTGTGAGAAGTTAGAGAGAGCTCTGATGAGCTTGAGGTAAGCCCCCATCACCACCAAGAGAGTCTCTTGGGGCTGCTCCTCCAGATCACCCTCCCTTGGTCAACCAAGGCCAGTAATGCATGGGCTGTACAAGTAGCCTGTGGCTGCATCTAGGAACCAACTACTCATGAACAAGCCCTAGGAAAGAGCCTTTCCAGAGCTCCCAACAGGGTTTGGGGAGCAGGATTCCCCCCACCTCCCACTCCCAGATACTAGACATCTTTGTCCCAGCATCAAGACAGGGAGCACAGGCCCACACCCGGTGAGCAATTCTCAGCGAAGAGGAGAAGAGCGAAGGGCCACCCCCAATCTCAGGTTGTGGCTGGGGAGCTCAGGGAGAAAGAAACCCACAGAGGTACTTTCCAGTTTTACAAGAGGGCTGGGATTTAGCTCAGCGCCACAGTGCCTGCCTGGCAAGCACAAGGTCGTGAGTTCGATTCCTGGTACCGGAACAAAAACAAAAACAAAAAAAGGAAACAACCTAGTTTTACAAGAAAAATTCTTTGGACCAGTTAGGTTTAGTAGCGTTGATTTCAACCAAGCAAAACAAAAACAGTATAAGAATCTGGCAGCTTCCAGAGCAAGAGCAGGTTCTGAGAACTCCAACCAACAGTGTGATCTCACAGCATTTGTACAGACAGAGTAGGCACAGAAAACAGCTTAATTGGCTACAGCCCAGTCAATCAGCCATCAGCTGGTTATACTTTAACTTCTTCTTTACAGATTATTTAGTTAAATGCACCAACCAAAGCTCACTTAAGCATGAATAAACTCAACACTGGCTTGGCCTGTCGGCCCACTGTAACAACCCAGTCCAATCTGTGCTCTCCTGCAAACTGTATTTATCACTAGGAATGAGGGTGTTCAGGGGAGATTTAATGGGACGTGGGGCTTCCTTCATTCATGTCCTTCCTACTGGCCCGGATGTGCTCGCCAGTGGGACCTGCTTGGGAGCTTGCTTGGTTCCCAGCTTGCAGCGGGATATGATCCTTTTTTGCTGACACTGAGCTGCATCAAATGACAAGGGTGAAAATTTGCCAGGTACACTCAGGAAAACTCCAGCCAAAATGGACCTTTAGAGATCCCTAAAAATCTCCTGTTTGTGTCTCTGGCTTGTTTGTTTGCAGCCCCTTTGATGAACTGCTAAGAAAAGCCGTCCCTGCTGAGGTACAGCTTGATTTTATCCACACTCCCTGTAAATTGCTCTCCTTGGATCCCCAGCACAGACGCTGGGAACCTTTGGTGCTAGAATCACTGACGTTGGCAGCAAATTGCGATCTTGACTTTCTGGAAAATCAACACGAAGAACACTTGGAAGCTGTCCTTGCAGGCAAATGTTACATCCTGAGTGCTTCTCAGTCTTCTCTGCTCCCTCCTTGTTTTGGCAGCAAGACGCCTTTGCCTTCTCCATAGGGCCGGAATCCTAGTTACCTGGGCGCAGCTCTTTTCACCATTTCTCATGGTGATGGACCTGTGTTCTTCACTACCTTTTGCTGGAACCATGGTCCCTCCAAAACCATTCGCTGACAAAAGGAAGTGATAAAAGTTGGCTCTTCTGACTTTCACTGTGCCCCTGCCCTCCAACAGGGGTGCAGACTGCCAGTGACCTGCCGAGAGGGTGTAGAGTCTAATCCAGAAAATGGGGGGTGCCTTGGGCCTGGCAGACAGAGAGATCCAATGCAGGCAGGCAGCTCACACTGACACACCGTGGGCAGAGGAGGAGGGGCAAAGAGAAAGGTCCAGTGTGTGCCCTAGGCAAAGCAGCTGTGTGCTACTGGGGTGCCAGGGAGGACACCCCTGCCCTGAACCATGAAAGCTGAATGTCTTCTCTGATAACTGAAGTCCTGTGAGGGCGGAAGCTGGGTCCTGGGGTGAACAGCACCAGTATAGAGCACCTTCTACTGAATGGCTCCATGAACCAGAGAGGATGAATTTGAGGATCATTTAGAGAAAAACGATCTGATTGGGTGGTTTTCCAATGTCTGCATCCATCTCCTATAACCACTGAGTAGCAGCCAGCTTCTCCTAATGTCCCCGCTCAGGGTTCCAGGTGACTTGGAAGACAGATGGGATTTGTTCACCCGCTGCTGCGCCTGCCTTGCCCTGCCCTCCAGACACCTCCATCAACTGTGTTGTTGGGCACAAGGCGGCTCAGTGGTATCTCACCTGATGCTGAAAGCTCCAGTATCCGGGTGCCTAGCTGCCCACTGACTTCTGCCCTCTCTCAAGAGACCCGCCTGCATTCAGGCCTTGAAGATGGGTCTGGTCTCTGGGGCTGACTGAGTCCTTTTCTGTGTCTCTGCAGGATAGTAGCTCCATGTCCACATGCTCCAGATTCTTGGTCAGGATAAATTTAGACATTTCCCAGCTCTGTAATATTGTCTTTTCATATAACTGATTGTCCCATGAGAAAAGTTGAGTCCTGCAAGCTACACCTGGGACTGGAAGTTGCATGTCCCACCCCCACCGTGCCCATGCTGGGCTGCAGATTGTTTTTTGGGTGTTCCATGTTTGTTTGTTTGTTTGTTTGTTAAAAGTAGGGTCTCACTATGTAGTCCAGGCCAGCCTTGCACGCACAGCAATCCTTCTGCCCAGCCTCCTGAGTGTTGGGGTTACAGGCGTGCGCCAGCACACCCAGGCAAGGCTGTAGGTTTGACTCATCCATCTTTCAAAAACATCTCAGAGGCCACTTGGACCCACATAGTGCACTCTCAGGGTGGCCTGTGTACAGGCTTTGTCCCCAAAGTCACATTCTGGGTCACTAGGGTTAGGACCGTGACATATAAATTTTGGAGATGGGACACAGTTCAACCCCCAACACAGCTGATAATTGGTGCCAAGAAACCAAAATGTGCTGCCTGGGATCTCTCCTCTAAGGCAGGAGCCCAGGATGCCAGAGAGTGAGAATGTCTAGATACTGTCTGCAAGAAATAGCGCCTCGGAGCCCTGTTCTCCCCAGCCAAGTGATTTGAGATTTATGGTCAGACCATCACTGGGACTTGGAGTGGCAAGTGGGGATTTGCCCTTGGAGCAGGGAACGAGTCCTAGAGATGGGAAAAAATCCAGGAACACATGACTTACACCTTATGGCCATGCAGGGGGCTCATGGGTGTACAAGGGGACAGAGCAGAGGACACTTGGGCTCATCTGAGTATGGCCTGTGTTGCCCCAGTGTATGCGGCACCAACTCTGGATAGCTGCTTGGGTCAGCAAGAGGAGGCCGGGATGTGCACAGCAAGGGTAGAGCTAATGCATCAGAAGGGTGCTGGCCTCAGGACAGCAAAGCCAGGCCATCCCTTCTGACCTTGTCTCTATCCCCACTGCCTTGTCTATAGATAGCATTGATCAGATCTGTCCCTGGAGGGTGACAGCATTCAGGGATCTTCTAGACTGAGCCAGGTTAAACCCCACTCCTGCTCCGCCTGCTAATTTGGGCACCTCCCTGTTTATGCCTGGCAACCTCTGTCCTACTTACACTCACCCTTGCCCCTGGGACAAAGGTGCCTTGTGTAGACTTAAGGCCCTGAGTCAGCTGCGTGTCTCTCTCCTCCCAAACCTTTACCTCCAGTTTAGTGTGGCTCAGACTGTGTGCAGACACCCAACCGGTGACTCCCTTGGGGGTCCCACAGGCCTCCTCTATGGCAGCATGTCTAGAACCACACTCCCACCTCCACCGGAGCACAGGGCTTCCTCTCTTTTCCATGATCTGCCCAGTGTCCCTGAGCCTCATCGTGGTCGTTCCTTTCTGTCACTGCATGTCCAGCCCTTCAGCCAGTCCTGTGCTATTTCCAAACTCCTACTCAGATATCCCTCTTCTCCCCTCTTCACTGGCGACACGCACGCCCACGTTCTGTCATTCCTTATGCGGACCGCATGGACCAGTACAGGGGCCTCCTAGGCTGGCTCTGCTTCCACTCCTGCTTATAACCCATTCTCCAGCCCAGCAGCAGAAAGAGGATCATTCGAGAAAGAAGACGAATTAGATGACTGCTCCTGCTCCCCACTGACATGTTTAATTGGAAGGAATTTATTATCCATTCCAGACTGCCTCGGGCCTGGGAGGCCTTGTATGATTAGCTCCTTCCCAAGTCTTTGCCTCCTCTTGTGCCATTCAGTATCCCATTCTGCACTGGGGCTGCACCTCTCCCCTTTCTGACCCTGGACCACTGTATCTAAATTGGGCTCTGACCCTGTTCTTCCCAATCACAGCACTTTGGTCTTAGGGGTCTCATGCATCTTACAACATTCACTTACTCCTGTGCTAATATTTACTCCCTAACTCTAGGGAGTAACTCTAGGCTCACAGAGGTGAGGGCCACACCTGGCCTACTGTACCCCACATCTGGCAGGTAGTAGGCCCTCAGGTGATCTCTCTGGATGGGTGAGTGGACATGTGGCTGCCACTTGAAGGCCCCTTCTGGCTTGGCGTCTGCTGGGATCATCACAGGATGGAGACCCTGCAGCCCACAGAGGTAATTGCTGGGGGCTGTGTTTGCACCTGACTAGGAGATTCAAAGAACCCTCTCTGGGCTCTGAGCTACAGAGAGTTAACTGAGAGGGAACAGCCCAGCTCCACACAGTTCAGTCTGGGAAGGGCATTTGCACAGATTTTTTTTAAGTCAATTTTAATCTAAAAAACCTACATCTCACCAAATAAGACTTAGATGAGAATTTTGATTGAAGTCATTTGCTGTGGCGAAGGTCAGGTAAAGGTCAGGCTGGGAATTTCTGCTGTCAGAACATACATGGAGTGCACCCCTGGTCTCAGAGCTTGCATGGAACACAGCATGGTGTGGGGAAACATAAATTTCTATCAACATACACTTCTGAGGCGTCAGAGTGACTAGGCCCTGTTTTAAGAGTATTAGTCCTTCATGCACCATTTTTAAGAGGACAGATGGGAGGAACCAAATCTTTATTAGAGTAGGTTTGGGACTCATTTATTCTCGGAGGCAGAGGCATAACAGCAAGGCTTGCTGTTAAACACACCACTCGGGCTGCAGGGTTCAAGCCTGGGACATGGCGGGGCTCCCTAATCAGGTCTGATGAAATGCTTGGTGATATTGGCCCCTTGGGACAGGCGGTGCCTGCAGCCTGGCTGCGCAGTGCCCTTCCTGCACACACAGGACCTGGTAAAGCCAGTACTGCTCACCATGTAGCTGATAGGGCCAGGGATAGCTCAGAGCTCCCTGGAGTCCCACATGGAGCATGTCCTTGGAGCCACACACGGCCCTGGGAAAATGAAGATTTGGGATCAGGGATATTTCTGGTAAGGTTCACCTTCCCGTTTTCTGTACTGACTCACCTTCACCCATGTGGCTACGAGCTCCTGGAAAGCTGGCTCTTCGCGACCAGGGCTTGTCACAGGGCCGGCCCACAGTGGTTGTCATTCAGATTTATAGGATGAATGAGGAATCTCCAACAAAGAGTGGGGAAAAAGGAGGGAGGAAGGGAAGGGGCTGTTGATGGTTTGATTTGGGGCTGTGGCTCCCACCCAAAGTGGAGGGAGGACAAGAGTGAGATTGAAGGCACAGCAATTAGTGACCCTGGCGGAGCTCCCCCACGTACACGTGTCGGCGCACACACCGCATGCACATCCCAACGCACCACACACTGCATCCCACCATATACCTCACAGCCACACACACGCCACACACAACATACACACATACCAACCTCACACGCCACACTGCGCACACCCCTCATACCCCCCACTACGCATGCATCACTCCTCACACACACACCACATCTCACACACTGAACTGCCAGTGTTTATTCAACTTTGTGGCTCTGAGCTAATCGCCATGACCTTGACTCCGTATCTCTCTTAAACTATAAATAAATATGAACTTTCACACCCATTTTCTGCTTCTCTCATCACAGGCTGAGAGGTCAGGGGGCAGGTTTCCATCCTCTCACTCTGGAGAGCTAGTGAGGGCCAAGGACAGCAAGGACTCAGGTCCTGATGGTGGAGGCTCTGTGCTTCCCCTTGGCAGGTAGGGATGTTGTCCGGAGGGGATGGAGGCAGCAGATGAAGGACGTGGTCTGTGGGCTGCCTGCTGGACACCCAGGCATGAGTTATGAGCGCCCACTCATTCCTGGATCCTTCATGCCCCTGGCAGACTCTTCCCAAGTTCAACACATTCTAACGTGATAATCAGCCAATTCATGGACAGTAGGGGAGGTCTGCACAGCGCCTGTGCCATAGCATGGACAGTCAGCGTGGATCTGAAGGTGAATGACAGGCTATTGTGCGTTTTGAGGCTGCCAAGGACAGAGATGAAAACATTCCTTCCCCTTGAGGGAGTCCCAGTCCCCTGGGCTTGGCAGGTGACAGAGTCTGAGCAGGTGTAGAGGGCCACAGGTGGCCGGGTCAGGGACATTGTGTCCAGCTTTGTCCAGGACCCACAAGGTCATAAGAAAATGGAACTGCTGGATCCTGGATACTCAAGCTATAGTGAGACCCCTACATACCTGTCCACACAGGCATGGAGCAGGGTCAGATAGGGTGGAGTCGGGGAGCTTTGGAGAAGACACAGGATGCCCCACCGAGCTCAGTCTTGTGAGCTTCCCAGGCAGAGCTGCCTGGGAAGAGGCGCTGGCATCCCACAGACCACTCTGGCTGTATTAGGTGCAGGCCTGGCTCTCTAGTCTGTTCTGTGAAGTGCAGAGGCCTCTGTCTGCGCTGTGTTGGCCTTGATGGGAGAAGAGGGCTCCATGCATCTCCCCAACTTATTGGGCAACCTCCCCTAGACTAGGACCCATTTCTGGTGACAAGTTCCTGGGCAAGTTTTCTCACTTCACAGAGGGCAAACCAGACTCAGAGACAAGGACTTAACCTGGTTTTGCTTTTTTCTTTTTGTGTAGCTTAGTTAAGAATTAAGATTGTTAATATTTGTGAGGAGGTTTTCTTAACTCTGTGTTAATGGTGATGGATTTATCCATCCACCTACCCAACCATCTATCCACCCATTCATCCATGTATCCATCTACTCAGCCACTCATCCATTCATCTCACCCACCCCCCATCCATCCATCCACCTACCCATCTCCCCATCCACTCCTCCCCACCCCCACCCATTCATCCAGAGCGGTTATGTGCTGAGTTCATTTTGTCCCTGGGCTCCACATGAGCACTGTGCTGGAGCAAGGACAGTGGAAGTCACAAAGGGAAAGGGAATGCGCACCCATAGAAAACAATGCTCCACGAGGCTCTGACGAGGACTGGGGCTTGGGCTTAGAGCTGTGCAATGGGCAGAATCTGCGATGGACAGCTGTATAGACATCACATTCCTTAAAACAGCCTTGCCAGGGCCCTGGTGCGGGGGAAGAACTCACCTGGGATCTCACAGGCACCAGGTCAAGCCAGGTTTGGATGTGGGCATCGTGGGTCTCCTGCCTGTGTGCCACGGCTCTGGTAAAGCAGCAGCCGTGGTTTTTTTTGCCATACAGATTTGCTGCCAGCCGCTGCTATTATTTTATATGAACATAGTGGTGAATTTTGATGACTCCATTTAAAACAGATTATGAGCAGGGGACAGAGAGCAGATGCTGGTGGTGGCCTCTAGGCTGCACCCTACTCTTTCTTGACAGAGCCCAGGCTGGGTGCAGCCCTCACCCTAATTTTAGCTTCCGGCACATTTAGACTCAGATGAAAGCTGAGAAGCACAGGTCTCAGTGTGCTATGCTTTGAATAATTCCCCCTCTGAAGAGTGCCTTGCAGCTAGCGGGAGAATTCACCCGTGCCACAGAGCAGGGATTCCAAAATGTGGCTGCTGGAGGCTGTGTGAATACCCCTGGGCACCTGCCAGATCAGATGGATCGAGGGTTCCAGCCCTCTGAGATGATGTAACAGAAACAACTGATCACTGGTGCCTGCTGTGACCGCCTCTATTCAGCCTCCAGGGAATTAACGGGGTCCTCCTAGTAGCACAGGAAATTGTGTCATGTGTCTCCCTGACATCGTGATGTGAGAGTCTCCCCTGCCATATGCCAGGTTGCTCTGTCACTTCCTGGTCTTCTCCAGTAGAAGGAGCTCTATGGACTGAGATCCCCACCCATTCTCCAGGCCACCCCAGTAGCAGGAAGTGGGTCATCTCATCCACTGAAGTAGTGGGGATGACTGGTAGGCCCCAGGACCTCAGGTACCTGCTAGGGCTTTCTCAGGTGCTAATCAGGAGCTCAGCCCTCCTGAGGTCTGCAAAAGACACGAGGGACTTTATCAGGAAATGAAGCCACTGGAGAAAAAGCTGGGACACTCTGAGCCCAGCTTCATCATGGCATGTGGAGTCCATGAGCTTGCTCTGTGCTGTGGAGATTAGGTACAGGTCTAGGCGTGGCTCTACCTCTGGGTGACCCTCATGGTAGCAAGGTTTGTGAGTTCCTAGGGAAATACACTCTGGATCCTGCGTGGCTTCAAGCCCCAGCTCCGGCTCTAGGACTCAAGTGACCTTGAGACATCACTTCTTCTCTGACATGTCCCTACAGCGAAGGTCCAGCCCCCTTGGTTCTCATGAGGGTTGGGTGGGTCCCTACATGTACAATTTGTGGAAATCTACCTTAATAAGCATCACTGTGCTCACCAGGTGTTGGCATTGTCACTGTCACTACCCTGTTGCGTGGCTCCTGAGTTCTCCCAACTTGAGGAGGGGAAGAACTTGCCAGCCCTAAGGGTGGATGGGGAAATGTTGGCTTGTCAAGAGGACCAGGTGGGGTGCCCTGAGTGTGGGGTTCTGGGAAGGTGGGCAGGGCCGGCCTTGAAGAGCTGCAGGCTGAGGAGTCAGGGTTCGGGAAGGGAGGCTGGCTGAGGGGACACCCCGTCTGCAAAGGGTTGGAGGAGGTGGACGAGAAAATCCGCAGGACTGTCAATCGTCCATGAGAGGGATGGTCCGGAGTCATGGGCACCTTGCTCAGAACCCAGCCTTCTAGTCCTGGGGAGCATCTGGAAACTGGGCTCACTCCCTGGCACTACAAATGACCGTCTGCTAGGGCTCAGACGCCTGGTGCATCCTCCGAGTCCTTCCTCATGTGGCCAGATTGGGCTGGGAGGGGAGCATGTGGGGACAGCCATTTCTAATTATCCCCCATGAAGTCACAAGGGGCAGTGGCATCTGCCACAGGGACAGCCAGAGCCACATGATACCTGTTGGCTTCTGGCTATGTGGCTGTCCTTTCTCATGACTGCGCCATCCTGGGCCCCCAGATTTCTAGGATAGCAGGGCCACGCCCTGAACTCAATATACAGTGATAAGAATACCCAGGATCGGGCTTCTGCAGGCTGGGGATGAGGTGGTTTCCCCAGCGGTGGACGGGGGCATGGCTGGGCGGGTAACCAGGATTTGAGGCTCCCAGGGGGCAGATCTCTCGCTCAACTGAGGGGTTGTCCAGCATGGCCTCTGTGTGGTCATCAGCATGTGGCTGAACTGTCTGCTATGTGAGCCTCAGTCCTTTTTCCCAGGGGACCCTTTGTCTCTCCCTTCCTAGAAGCCTTTGTGCTTGTACCTGAGCCAGCACACAGACCCCCGCTCTGGGCCTGCGCCCCCTCCCTCCTGCTGTGTGCTGTGCTCTTAGGTGACAAGCTGCAGCCTTCTCCTCACATAAGCCCCGGACTTTGGGTTGGCCGGAGCATGGCGGCCATGGTTGCAAGGTACCAGACTTTTGTGGCCGCATCTCAGGGGTTGTCGTACCAAGTGTGACGTCAGAACTCCTGGGTTGGGTGTGACATTTCTACTGAAAGACAATTTGAGACCCAAAATGACTTTACTTTTTATCAGAAATGTGTTACTTATTTATTTCCCATTTCTTCATTGGCCTCTTATAAATTTGGTCTTCATAGAAGTTACACAAAAGAGTTTGATAAATACACATTTGCATGAAAATCACCAGTCTTCCTGTGGCCCCAAGACAGTAACTGTTGACACTGAGATATTCCTTTCCAGGGGGAAGGCTGTCCCCCCAAATTTGTGTATAACCAGAAACTCAAAATGTAGTAGTGGTTGTTATTAACAGTTCTATCAGGAGCATTGTCTAGGAGTCTGTCCCTCCACAAGCTGCGGACTGGGGAGTGGCTCCCATTGCACACCCTCCGGATTGTTAGGGAGAGTTTGAACCTCCTCCCCTGGTGCAGCTGATCCTCAAGCTCTGTGCTCTTGACGGCTATGTTATTGTTCTCTCAGGTCAATGTAAGTTGGCATCCACAGCCTCTAGTATTCATGTAAAGTTCAGCTGGAAATAAAAATAGAAAATTAAAACAAAATGAAACAAAATTGCCTTTCCCCTGAAATCCCAGCTAGGTGATCCAGAGTTAGACAGTGTTCCATCGGTGCTGAGACCCAGGCGCTACCTTACTGCTGTACCACATGGTGGCTGCATTTCCAGCTCCCATCATGGTCCAGTGTGGCTGCTTCCGCTCCAGCCATTACATCATCATTCTGAGTCACAGGAAGGAAAAAGGGAGAGGAAAAGGACATGCCCCTCCCATTGTAAGGACACTTTCCACGAGTAGACACAATGCTACTATTTACATCTCATTGGCCAGTACCTTATCATATGTACTTGAAAGGTAAGCCCTTCTTGAAAGGTAAGCCAGCAGACTGACCAGAGGGCCAGGTATATCATACAGTAAGTCCCAGACTTATGAAGGAGTTGTTCTGGGAGAACATTCATAAGTCAGATTTGTTTGTAAGTTAGATTTGTTCATAAGTCTGACAAAGTGAGTTGTGCACATTTGACACAGCTATACACTGTAAAGCCAAACACACACACACAGATGCTGTGAATTATTTTTGCTTTTACAATTACCCTAAAATGTACAGGACAGTACATTAGGGGACTGCCCCGAGTGAAGTGACGAGAAGCAAGTTCCTCCCTGGAGAGGGAGGGGGCGGGACATATTGTGGCTATCATATTCGGTGGCAGGTGCACTAATTTGATGTTGGAATGAAAGTCGGTCGTGAATTGGAGGTGACTGGATACACTGTCAAGCAGCAAAAGATCGTTGAAGGGAATATCTTTCTCCAAACAATATTTCTCTCTCTCTCTCTCTCTCTGGGGTAAAGTGGTGGAACAAGCGGTCCTGGAAAATGGCCTGTGTAACCCCGGAGTTACTCTTCCGCATAATAGGGAGAGAGCCCTGGGCTATGTTCTTGAGGGCTCTTGGGTTCTCTGAATGGGAAGCTAAGAGAGGCTTTAGTTTCATATCACCAGAAGTATTGCCATTAAACAGAGCAAGGCTGTCCTTTGCTGCTTGGAAGCCTGGCATCACTTTTCCTCTTTCCAGATGTCACTTCATTCTGGCATCCCCGTCCAGAACAGTCCTGGCTCAACGACGCTCTGAGCGCCTTCATCAGCAATTTCTCCAAGTGTTGCTGGAAATTCTTGGGCAGCTATGGTGTCTGCACTCACAGTCTCACTGCTTGCTTTTCCGCTCGAAGCTTGGCTCTAGCCTTGACTCTGTTATATCATCCACGGCTGGCAGGAAAAGCTGTACCCCGTTCACCTCGTTTTTCCAAGTTTTCAAGCAGGCGTTTAGCCTTATCTTGAATAAGCATTAAGCTGAATGGCACGCGTTGCTGATGCTGAGCCTGAGTCCGCATGTTGAGGAGCGTTTCCATCTCCTGTATCACTGTGCCGCGCTCTTTGGATGTTCTCGTTGACTTCATGGGCACAGCGGACTCGACACGTCCCATGATCCTGTCATTGTCCTTTAGAACTGCGCCGGTGGTCAGATAATCCATGTTACAAGAATGCGCAGCATCTACCATCTTCTCACCTCAGTCCCATCTCTCAGTGATTGTCACTTTTGTCTCCATGGTTCTGGCTTTGTGCTTCCTTGTAGTCCCCTCCGCATCACCACTGCTTCTCCTCCTGCTTCCTGCCACCCTGGGCTCTGACTGAGCCCTGTACTGCTGTGCCCTGTCGAGCTGTACAGTAACACACAGCAGCGCAGCTGTGACAGCATCCGGCAGACATGTGAGCTACTTTCGTGATTTGTTCCCATCTACCAGTGTCCGTAATTCGAGGTCCATTCATACCTGTGAATGTTCCTAACTCGAATGCTGGTAAGTTGAGGACTTACTACACAGGTAGACAGAAGAACAGGAGGCAGGTGACAATCTGGAGCCCAGGCTGCACTACCCTCTCTTTGGCCTTTGATCTTTAACTGAGGGAAATCTGCTTGTCCTTAAGCTTTAGTGTTTGGAGCTGGGAGTTGAGGCTGAGTTCCTCAGGGAAGGGAACTGAGAGACTAAGACGTGGGCCCGGAGAGCCCAGGCTTCCACCTAGGCCTGGCAGTCCCTGGGGGCTGGGCCAGGCCTTCCTCAGACAGCCACAGCATGACTGGGGTCCTTTCGGGGGCCCAGATGCTCTGATGGTGCCATATCTTCCTGAGGTCCATCTCACAGATGCACAGCGTGCTGCTACAAGGACAAGGGGTCATGCTGCTGCGGAGCCCCTCTGAGTGTCCCTGGCCTCAGGGGTGGTTGATCCTGTTGGGCCCAGCTGGGCAGCAGCCTGGCAAGTCCTCCTCTCCTCTCCTGTGGGCTGTGCCAGCCCCATGGTGCAGTACTCACAGGGTTTGGGCACCTGGGAGTACTGAGCTGTGATCCCTGTCACCTGACAGGAGCAGCTGTCACTGTGTCCCAGGCCAAGCAGGGACAAGAGCTGACCCTGCAGGTGCTCAGCTCCAACTGAGCGGTGAGGACCACAGGCCTCAGCAGAGGGAGACAGGCCGCCCCTCACACCCCCATGAGGCTCCTGCTGCTGCTCCGGCTCTGGGCCAGAGATTGGACAGTGGGTCGCTGCCTCACCCAGCCTTCATTAAGGACAAATGACCCCATTGCTTAAAATTCTCTCTACCTGTACCCAGGGCAGAAGCTTGGGGCAGATCCCCCAGACTCGGGTTCCATATAGAGCTGTATGACCTTGGGCACATTGCTTGACTTCCTGAGCCATCTTAGTCTGGCCATCTTGCGTACTGAATGCTTAGTGCTGGTGGACCCTGAGGACACTGCTGAGACAGGCCAGGCACAGAGGGACACGTACCACACGGTTCCGTGCAAGTTGTAGCAATGGACAGCAGTGGTGGCTGAACAACAGTGTGAGTCACTGAACTGAGGCCTTGGGTATAGAGTGGATGGGAAATTCGATACTGTGTGTATTGGACCACGACAGAAGATGCAGTGTTTAAGGTGCAGATGGCGTAGCGACCGTCTTCCTTGGGGGCCACCCAGAAGACTGGACACGTCAGCCGCTGATTAATTTCTCGCGCCGCTTCTCCTCGCGTATTTTCAGCTTCAGTTTCTTTTTTTTTTTTTTTCTCCGGTACCGGGAACCGAACTCACGACCTTGCGCTTGCCAGGCAGGCGCTTTGCCGCTGAGCTAAATCCCCAGCCCCTTCAGTTTCAATCTTACTGTATCAGGGGAAGGAGACAGTCCTGTTGTGTTAGTGGGTTACATTCTCACACGGTGAGCTCTGAGCAACCATTTGGCAGGGGGAAACTGAGGTACTCCCCTGAGACTCTGCTGCCTGGTGCTGGATCTATCTTCTACACAGTGTCTGCCTGGCCCTGGCCCTGGCCCTGGGGGAGGAAGGGAGCTTTGGGCTCCTAGGACACCTGCAAGTGGCACTGAGAGAAGCCAAGTTTTGGGTCTGTGCTGTCTGCTCCTGCCTCGCCTTGGAGCCCTCCAGCCCACCAGCATGCCTGTGATGCTGAAGGCCTCTGCCCCTGGCCTCTCACAGCTTCTCTCTCCAGGGCTTCTCCTGAGCACCCTGGATCCTCCGTGAGTCGTGGACTGGGGGCCCCATGCCTGGGCGGTACCCAGCACACGCCCAGAGGCCAGTGTGGGGTTGGCGCCCTGCACATCTCCAAGGAGCTGTGCTCAGCTCACTGCCTCAAGAGAGGTCTTGGCCCCGATTCCGAAAGTGAACTCCTGCCCGAAAGTGAGCTCTCAAAGGTGGTACACATTGTCACTGGCTGCAGTGCCCGTGTCCCTTACCGAGCCCTGAGGACTGTGTCCCTCATCGGCACACTACCGAGGCACAGGTACCAATGCAAGATCTTAGTCAGGGCCATGGTTGCTGTGGAAAACACAGGCTGGGGTTTGTTACAGTTTAGACCTCCCTCCCCCAGAACTCCCAGGTTCTTAGAGGTGAGGCTTCAAATGGGGACTGGTCACGGTGATGCCGTAGCTGACTTACGGTTAGGAGGTGGGGCCTAGTGGGTCACCAGGGTGTGGACTGGCAGGGTGTACCCCCTGCCGGGGGTCCACCGTTCTCTCTCTTCCTGGCCACCAGGAAGTGAGCAGCTTCCCTCTGCAGCAGGCTCTTCCACCATGTAGCCTTTCCCTTGGAGCCGACCATACATGGACTGAGACCTCTGACTTTGCCAAAATAAACCTCTCCTTTAATTTGGGAATGTTAGGGACTGTGCCTCCTCAACAAAACAAAAGCGGTCAAATCTCACTGGTGGCACTGTTCACTTTATTCCCTTCTCTGCAACCTAGAATGCACCGTAGAAGGCTCAAGGCCCTGATAAGTCCCGCGCTAAAGAGCCCCCTCACTTTGTATGTCCTGACATATCCCACATGTGACTGTAAAACTCGGGCTGCATTCTGCCTCTAGGGTCCCCAGATTCCCGTGGAACTTACTTTGAGAAGCAGTTCTGGGTCCACACAAGACCCGCTTTCCCAACTCGGGGTTTGGGAGTACATGGGAACAGCCGGGTGTGGCCTCTTGTTCCTCCTGTGGCTGTTCAGAGTGAGCCAGTGAATCGACCGCCCCAGTAGGCCCTAAAGATGCCCATCTTTCAAGCTCCCACCCCCCAATTTTCTAGCAGCTTACAAGCAGATTCTTTTAGCCCATACTGTAAGGCACATTTTGATAAAAAAGGAACTAGTCACTGGTATTTAAAATCAGATTTCACATGAAAATCCAGGGTTCTGGCTTCTTTTTTAGGCAGCAGCAATAATATTGCTGTAGCTGAGACTGTAGTGAAATGCCTGTCCTGAGAGAACCCCCCGCTCCTGCTTTGTTCGCTATAAGACCCAAAGACACGAACAGGGTGGCCCTTTGGACCTTCAGCATTGTTTTCGAGCAAGACAAACACCCATACTGCCCTGCCTGGGACCTCCACCACCACTCCACACCCCAAAAGCCATTGCCTCTATGTGCAGCCCCTGGAAGGGGAGGTCTCCTGCCCAGTCCCCACCAAGGACAGTCCCCAAGGCCTGCCCCACTTCCAGTCTGGCACTCCCAGGCTCAACCTGGAGGCCAGACACCGAGGGCATGATGATGGGTGCTGGCGGTGCTGAGCTGGTTCTCCCTGAATCCTGTGGGCGAGTTTGGTGGTGGATGCCACATGGAACCAGAGCTGTGACTGCATTAATTGGCCCATCTGGACCCAGGACTTGGGCATGGATGGCACGCCTGGCAGAGATCACTGCTTAGAGCAAGAGAATGCTCAGGCGGGTGTTCGGTGCTGTCCCCCTTCCAGAGCAATTTAAAATTAATTAAAAACGCTGCCACAAAGTGGGGACAGTCCCCTCCTCAGCGGCCATCCGGCAGCTAGGCATGTTCTCCCTATTTTTAACGCTGACAGCAGCAGATTCCAGGATTGACAGCTTTGCTTCTGAATTTCTTTCTTGCTTAAAAACACCAACCGGAGGCCCCTGCTGCTGCCAAACCCCAATCCCTACACAAAGGCACGTGCGCGGGGATCCCTGTCTGGTGACAGGAGGTATGGATATCTTCAAGTCCAGAGGAGGGAGGGGCAGCCTCCCTTGGGGCTGAGCCCCTCAATGCAGCCTGTGCCTCAGTCTCCCTAGGCTCTTGTAGGACCCTGTCCCAGGATGAGTGGTACAGGGTGGCAAGGGTCTCAGACAGATAGCTAATGAGCTGGCATGGGGTCCTCTGCTCCTTGCGTATATTTGCTCCTGCCTCCCTCAAAGGAGGCTGTCTTTGAGGCTGTGTCCCCTGAGCTGCGTCTTATCCCTCTACTGATTGAGCAGAGTTGAGGAGACTCGGCCCCAGGCCAGTGGCTTATTCTGCAGTACATGTTCTCCCCCAGCGCCCCCTGCACTGAACACCCTCATTGTCAGGGTGGGACCAGGACCCTGTGGGGGCTGAACTGGACCCCAACTCCCAGCTGCAGCCTCAAGTCACAGGCAGCAAGAGGGACAGTGTGAGGTGCCCTATAAACACAGACTGCCGAGCCTGAGCTCCCTCCCAGCTCTGTGGCTGTGGACAGATTGCTGAACTTCTCTGAGCTGAGCTCACCCCTCAGAATCATGAGGATGATCCCACTTCCTCCTGTGTAGAGTTAATATGGCCACTGGACCTCCAGATGGATGTAGAGTCCTGAGAATAGGGCATGTGGCCTGTGAGCAATCGATCAGTGTCTGCCAGCAACATTGGGTCATTGTCACTGTTTTTATTAATTTACAGAAGCAAAGCCAGAAGCCCTGAGGGCTCAGTTTCCCTCTAGATGCCCAGGAAGGGTGATAACCTCCTCTTTCTGCCTCAGCAGAAAGACACCCTCATACCCCCTCTTCTTTTGCTGTCATTTAGTGAGGCTCCACCTACCTGGAAGTCCCGTTCTGGACTCCAACTCACCTCCTGCCTTCCTGATTACTGGAAGACCCAGCCTGGTCTCCATCATTCTGCCCAGGTGTCTGGTGACCCCACTGGCTGTCCTGGGTACAGGAGATGTGGAGAGTCCAGGCATCTAGAGTCAAGCTCCGGGCCAGGCTCCCCGTCCTGCCCCACAACACCACACTGGATTAGTTGCAGGAGGCCCAGAGACAAATGCCCAGCGACACCAGCCCCCCTCACTGGGTGTCTATTTTCAGCCTCGGCTGCAAACAACTTGGAAGCCACTGCCTCTCCCCCTTTGTTCTCCGCAGCCTGTCTCCCATCTCTGTGTAATTATGGGGGATGTTTATTCATTCACTGAGGGCCCTCTGTTTGATTCTTAATTTCATGGGGCTTCGCTTTTATTCCATCATAGAAATCCTGGTTTTTGGTTGGGATCTAATTCCAGCAGCATCTCCCTGCTGTCCAGCTCCAGGTCTCTGGGACAGGCTCTGTGGGTGGATCAAGCATTGTGGGCAGACCGAGTCCTCTGTGACCCATCTTATGCTTGGCAACCAGGCAGCCCCATGGGTGGGCACTCATCCCGAGTCTCCTGAAGCCACTCGGGGTTAACCTGTGCAGCTGGTGCCAGGGAATACCTGCCTTCTTAGCTGTTTCCCTCTAATCCAGTGAACACACACCACTGTGAGTTCAGGAAGCCAAGTTGGAGAATTTTGTGCCCACGGAGGTCTGGATGAGGCCGAGTGTTATCGGAGTCCTTCTCTCCCTTCTGCTAGAAAGAAAATCTGCTGTTTGGGGTGTATCCTTCAGAATGGAATTATCTGACCTGATAATCCACTCCAGTATAATGCACTCTTGTTAGCACTCTGATAGTTGTGCTTTTCTAAGTTTATTGTTCTCTGGTTGATGCACATTTTTTATTTCCCACTTTAGAAAAGAATTTTAAGAGAAATGTTGCTTCCAGTGGCTTGGTCATTTCCCTCTTGAGGGGGAAAGCAATTTGTCAAGTGTATCTAAACCATAAACTGCTCAGACCTTTGACCTGGCAGCTCCTCTGCTGGGACACAAACAATTCAAAAGAAGAGAACTGCCCTGGGGCACAAGGACTTGTTATGGACAAAGCATGTGTCAAAGCACTTCTCAGCCAGAATCTAGAGAATCAGCCCTGAATGCGCTGGCCTGTCGCCTCTAGGAAAGTTCATAGCATCAGACTGGACAGGGTCTGCACACTGGAGCTCAGCATCCACAGCGGCACAGGGAGGGCAGGCGAACTGCAAGTCTGACTCCCTTTCCCAGCATCTCTGTGTCCCAGGGTACGTGTGAATCTGTTCCATGGGTGCACGGTGTTTTAAGCCACCCCCTCGTGGCACATGGTGATGATCCCAGCAAGGCTCAGTTTAGGGGGAGCAGTGTTCATCCCCCCACAAAGTGGATAAACGTGCGGTTGTGTCAGGCAGAAGCGGGTGGCTGGAATCCTCTTCAAGGGACTGCTCTGCTGACCCAGTTAGGAAAGTGGGCCACTCGGCAGGTTGGGCTCTTTTTAAGCAGAGTATTAATGAGTTGAACGGCGGTGGCAGAGGCACCTTCAGTCAGGAGAACAACAGCACTAGAAGGCTCCTTGTGTCGGAGAGGGGAGGAGGCCAGCAGTGGATGGCGAAGGGCATGGAGCTCCTCCCTGGGAGGCCGCAACCCCTCAGGCCTGGATGTCTACGCCGGAGTGCGCATATGTCAGGCAGGATGAGAGAGCCGTAGGGCCACATCTCCAGGCTGAGGAAGGGTGACTGTGGTGCAGCCACTTCCCCAAGGGCTGGCTTTCTGGACCTCAGACTACAGTGCCCAGAGGAATCTGGGAACACCCCAAATGAGCTCCACTCCCTGATACCATGTAGAGTCCTCTCTCAGAAGAAAACTGGGGACCCTGTAGAAAATTACTGTGTGCTGTCAGTGTGCCAGGCCACCTAACAAAGCAACACAGCAGGCGGCTGCAATAGCAGATAGTCACTCTCCCCTGTCGCCTGAGCCAGAGGTCCAAGGTCACCTTTTCCAGAACTGGTTTCTGCTGAAGCCACTCTCCTTGACTTGCAGATGTCAATGTCTTCACAGGGTTGTCCCTGTTGTGTGTCTATGTCCTGGCCCCCGGCCTCCTCTGCTTATAAAGACACCAGTCAGATTGGATTTCATCCCACCCCAAGGACCTCATTTTAATTTAATTACTTCTGCAAAAGCGCTTTCTGTAAATGACATTAGAAGTCACTTGAAAAATATGAACTTGTGGGGTGACATAATTCAGTCCATAACATCTGCAAACCCTCCAAAACCATGGAGACTTGCTCGTCTTCCTCCTCAAGGGCCTCCCTAGCCTCCCTCCAGGGACCAGCAGCTGCCTTTGCTCCATGCACAGCCCTGCACCCTTCTACCCCACTGTGTGTTAGGGGGGCACAGTTAACTCTTGCCACAGAGCAGGGCAACTGTGGGGAGCCCGGAGCTCAGGGCATGGGTACAGGCAGATGGAGCAGACCCTCATGAGGACTTGAAAGTGGCATCAGATAGCAGCCACCTGGCCCATTGAACCTGTACTGCATAGAGTCATCTAACTGTTTGTTCTCAAAACTCCAGATATAAAGTGGGACACTGACGGGAGACTGAGAGGAAATGAAAACTGCCTCCTGCCTCCCCACTTCAGCCAACCATCAGAAAGAGACATGTGACCTCCTGATCCTGGGTGGTGACCATGTCCTCCACTACCAGGGCCCTCTCCCCAGCCCTTTTGCAAAGGAATCAGACCCCACATGGGAATCTGGTCCTGCCCTGACTTCAGAGCAACCTGATTCTGCCCCCATGACCTGTCCCGTGTAAGGTGTACAGACAGGGCCAGAACAAGTTCTGAGGATGCCCCTTAAGGGAACACCCTCCTGGGTGTGTTTGCACAGTGTCTCCCAATGGCCCAGCCTTCCTTACAGAGCAGCTTGCAGGACCGTCCTCCTCACTGGGCCAGCATCTCATGGAGCTCTCACCCTCAGCTGCCTCTAGGAACTTCAGATAGGGGAGCCCTCCTGCTACTCTCCCGGGGATCTCTAGCGGCATTTCCTTCCCCTTTAAAGCAGGGCTTGTCTTCTCCCTGGGCACCAGGGTAGCTGTGTGAAGGAGCCAGGTTCCATAAAACAAAGGCCTGTGTGCTTTTCAACCCACACCCAGCCAAGGCCAGGAGTTCTCCAGGGCTGGGATACAGACTCCATCCCTGTGCCTGGTTCTCTGCTTATCTTGAAGCTGAGGGGCTCCTAAGGACAAGGGCAAAGGGCACCATTTACCTATGGAGAGAGTCCAAAGAGGCTGTGCAAACTGCTCGTGGTACACAGCCAGCCCTTGACACAGAACAGACCAGGATGGGCAGACTGCAAGGGCCCTACAGTGCCTGCCTTGTGCATAGGCCTCGAAGGTCCAGAGTGTGACCTTCTTGAGGTCACTGCACTTCTTTGGAAAGGTCTGGTGACCACCTGAGCTGCCTTCATTTCCTGAATGTCTCTCTCTTTCCAGCCTGTGTTTTGACCCCAAATCAAGCGGAGGCAAAACCACCCTCTAATTTTACTGAAAAGAAATGAGTGAAATTTTAAAACACTCTTACAACATAATGAGATTTTCCATATATACTGATGAATGCTTTGCGTCATCAAGGGCCATGCATTTATCAGCCGACATTGTGCTTGTCCCCCTGGTGATGTGGCCAAGCAGCACTGAGCAGTGGTGACACTCAGACAGACAGTGGGGCCTGTGAGAGGGAGAAACAAGCTACGTCCTGCCATGTCCTGCAAGAGCCTAGGACTAAGGGAAGGAGACACACAGAGAGGCAGTTAAGTCCCAGGAGATGAAGTGTCCCAGCAATGAAGGCCATGATCCCAATGTGCTCTCGAGAGCGGAGCATGGTCAGCTTTCTGGCTAGAAAGGACAGTTTGGAGCGGGTTAGCTCAAGACACTCCTCATGGCTTCTTGTCCCTCTCCTCAGCACTAGGAAGGAAGGCCATGTTCCTGGAACCACCTCGTGTGGCCACTGCTTCCCTGACTCCCCTGCAGGAATAGCTCTGGCCTAGGAACAGCAAAAATCTCTAGGCTCTTGGCCACCAGGCATAGGGCGATCACCCTTGTACGTGCTTTAGCTTGTGGGTCAGCTTGGAAGGGGAGAGCTGAGGTCTTCCCCTCCAGAACCAGACACAAAGTCCCTAGAATTCTGCTGCTCAGCACCTGGGACCCACTGCCCACATGGGGGCTCCCCACAGTTCACGATGCTCTGCAGAGCTGGTGGAATCTTCAGGTATTACAACTTGGAGTTTCAGAGGCCGTGCCACACCCTGCTTGCCATGTGGGGAAACTGAGGCTCAGGCTAGCCAGGACTCCCAGCCAAGCTAGGGGAGCTGCAGGTACACACAGGTGTCCATCACTTTGCCATTTAACAACTCCAGTCTCATGCTGTTCAGTGCATGGGAGTTCCAGAAGAGCCACGAGGCCCCCAACAGCCTTCCTGTCCCATGGCCAGGACACTCCTATGGCTTAATCTTGAGATGGTTGTTGACATGAGGGCAGCACAGCCCTGGACAGCTATGATCAGGAGATTGGGATTGGTTCCATGGTAATGACCACACTGCTGCAGTCCCCACTCTGACCATGCCAGGTGGCTCACAGCTCATGCTGTGGGCAGGCACAGCCGATGGTTCCCTGCCCTCCTTCCCTTTGGTTTCAGGACTGTGTGACTGCAACCAACCCTCCCGACATACGTTGTACCCCTTCCCTTCAAGGTCCTTTTCTTCCTTGGCTTCAGGGCTTTCCTAATGCTAATTAGCTATGCCGCCAGCTTGGCCCTGGAAGGTATTGACTTGAAGGTTAAATCAGTCACAGAGCCTTAATTAGTTCCCAAAATACAAGTCTGCCTTTGGATCCGTTGAAGAAGTGATGAGCTGGGGAATGTTCTGAGCACTCTGTGTTCCAGGATGTCCTGACATCATATGGTTTCCCATTCACTAATGCGCTGATCTGAACATCAAGGACTTCCCCCTTAACCTGGCTTCTTCACTGCCAGCCTCCTGAGGTCCTCAAAATTTGCAAGTTGTGTTCTTGGGTTGAAATAAACCTCCTGCCTGGCTTCACTCCTTCCTGATGGGCTGTAGAAAGCCCTGGTACTAGAAGCCAAGGCCCAAAGAGGCTGCCCCACCCTGTTGCAGAGTTCTCTTCTTACATGGTCTGTGGTCAAGAAGCATCCAGCCTCCTCCCTACTTGGACACACTCGCGTCTCTGCAAGAGGAGCATGTGCTACCCGTACATAGGGTAGGATTCTGGCTCCAAATGCCATGTACTTTGGGTAGGGAGTGGGCAAGACCATGGCCCAGCCCAGGCCCTTCTCAGAGCCCACTTGAAGCTGAGTCATCAAGTGAGGAACCAAGACACTTTCAAACCCATCATTTCTAGATCTAGGGCCCTTTTTCATAGAACTCCTCTCTCTCATTTTTACTTAGGATAAAACAGCCTGTTGAGTTGCTGCCTCCACTTCTTGGCTCAATATATGCAAATGTATTAAATATACTGGTATTTCTTATGAACCCATGACTTCTACTATCTGTCAAAGTCAGAGTAGCTCATGTCAGATAACCTCCTGTTGATAACAGGGCAAATTCTCTGGACAAAATAAATAAATACCAACAAGTACATGTAGGCTTTGGCAGGCCTCCAAAAGCAGATAGAACCAGAGGTGCTGGGAACCTTGGAAGAGACAGCAGATGAGCCCCACATATACTGCGGGTTCCCCTGGCAGAAAGGGGAGTCTTACTGGGTTGAGGATTCAGAGATTGGAGCTCAGGGTGAGGGCATTCTTAGTGGCTCAAAGTAGAACCTGGGATCTAGAAAGAAGACCACCCTAAAATCTGCACATAAATCTCCCTCAAATCCTTTGCAGACTCCTGGGCTGGCATGTAGGATGAGAGTCCACAGCCCAATGCAAACAGCAGTTTCAGTCTCAAAGAGTCAAGGAAAGATTCACTCTATAGAGGTGAATCCTGCCATGTTTATGGAGTTTGGTAAACACCTTGGGCTTTCTATAGGAACCCCAGAAGGGCCCTGACAGTCAGAAAACCTTTGTAGGACAAAACCAATGGAGACTCTTTTTAATAAAGCCTTCACTGGACAAAATTTTCTGTCAATAACTTTACTCCCTACTAGAAAAACATGCTTCAGAGAAAGATAACAGAACCCAGAGGCTTTGCAAAATCTCAAAGACAATGTCCAGTATAAAACCAGAAATTACTAGATAAGCAAAGAAGAAAAATGTGACATATAGCCAAAGAACCACAGTTTAATGGAACTACAATCACAGACAGCACAGATTTTGACATGGCCAGACAAGGGTTTAAAATAACTACAACATGCACACATTAGCTTCTACTTGTGCTGGGTCTTGTAAGTTGTATCCTAGGCATGAATGAGTGTGTGTCTGTCCCCCACCCCCGACTCCTTGTCTTCTAGAAGTTCCCAGTTGTAGGAGGGAGTATTCACTCATGGAGGGAGGAGTTCTAGGAACAGACATTCATTCGTTTTTTGTTGTTGTTGTTGTTTAGTACTGGGGATTATATCCAGAGCCTTGTACATGCTGGGCAAGTGCTCAACTCCTAAGCTAAATCCTCAGCCAAAAGATTTTTTTTTAATTACTTATTTTGAGTCAGAGTCTCCCTAAATTTCCCAGGCCACCATCTGCCTCCTCACTCTTCAGACAAGGAAACTGAGTTCCAGAGTCCTTCCTGGGTCAGAGCCTGAATCAGGATACCCATCTCCTAGTCACAGGCTTCTGTTTCATTTCATAGCAAGCTATAAAGCAGCATACATCAGGGCTGACATTTGAGAGAAGAGGCTCTGGGCGGAGAGCTTTGCACTGTTAGTCCATGCTCCCTGGGTTTGGTCATCTTTGTCAGCTGAGGTCTGCAGGGGACCTTTGGTCATCCTGCCATTTGGGGTGAGGGGCTCCAGCAGAAGCTCAGAGCAGGGTTAGGGAGCAGAATAGGTGGGGTCTTCTGCCCTAGGCAGACAATAGAAAACCTGACTCACATTCTAATCCATCAAGCAGTCACCTCTCTCCTTGATCAAGAGCTGCCCCTGAAGACACAGAGATGAGCCTGGGTCTATCTAGAGAGAAAAATGGGCCTGCAGCAAGAGGCTTCATGCTGAGAGTGTGGTCTAGGATGAGAACAACAGATACCTTCTCTGCCCAGGACAACTTCAAGGCCTTGGAGGCTCAGTGTGGACTCCTTGAGCAGACAGGGCAGGGCAGGTTGAATGTGGGTAGCTGTCCCCAGGAGAGGGCCGGAACAAGTAGCTGTGTATCCAAGGGAGGGAGCTACAGGTTGAACATGCCTGTAAGCATACCCAGCTTTGCAATGCAGAAGCCTCCCAGCCAGGCCCCTGAGCAATGTATGATCCCAAGGATAGTGCGCCCCACCCATGGGCTGTCAAAATCATTTTTAAACCCAGGTGTTCTCAGTACTGGCAGGAAGGGTTAGAGCCAGTCCCCATTTCTTAATAAGCTGAGGACCCCTCCCAGAGGCTCTCAAGCTGGTTTGGAGGTGGCTGGCCCTCCCTCCCTACTCCACAGCTGGTCAACTGGGCTCTGAGAAGCAGCAAGGGTTACCCCTCTGCGGGTCCCAGCCATACACTGCTATCCATCAGGGAAATCAGGCTCCCTCTAGCCCCACCTGGGTTCCTGCAGCCAGCTCATTATGTATCCCCACAAAAAGTTGTCGAGATCATTACTGATGGACAATGCCAGTCCTAGGCATAGTCCCGCCGATGGTGTGGCCTTTGACAAGGTGCACTGTGCATGAGCACAGCACCTGGGAAGCACTTAATGCCTAGCACCATTGCTGTGCTTGCCTTGTGAGGAATTGTGTAAGGACATAGCTGGGACAACCCCACAAAAGCTAGCAGAGGTGCCGCCCAGCTGCCACATGCCTGACCCTCCCCTTTCTGCTCCCCAGGGAACTGTCCCCATAAGGCACTGGGGTCCACCAAGAATCTCTGACCCACTTGGCACCACATCCAGGCATCCCTGGGTTTGTTTCCTGGATGAGCAGCCAACATCATTGAGGGGTGTACTTGAGCCTCAGTTCCCCCTGTGAGAGGTCGAAGTACCCTTGGTCACCTAGCTCTCAGAAGCGCTACCCCTTGGAGCCATTGTAGCCACTTACCCGCTCCCTCTCTTTCCTGGTGGGGCAGTACTTCAAGTCTGGGATCCCCCCTGAATGTATCTCAGGGACCTCTCTCCTCTCTCTTGTGACCACCTCAACTGCAGCTCCCAAAGTGCCTGCACTGGCGATGGTCTCAGACATAAAACCCAGTTCAGTGTCGGGAAACTGGTGAGTGGAACCTTTCCAAGTTTATTTCCAACCCCAGCCCCCATCAGCACCCTGTCCAATGTGGAGACCCCTGGAGATTCTGGAACCCATGCTTACGTGCCACTCACCCCACTTTGCATGACCCCCAGGGATCCTGCAGGAGCAGAGGCTCCCTCTGTGGCTCCTCCCGATAGGAATATTATAAATGCCGCAGACACCTACCTCTTTGTGCAAAGATAACCCCGCATTATTGCCGAGACGCCTTTTTATATATCTGGTGTTATTTATAAGTATGATTCATTTCACAATTATTGTGAGATGGAGAAATGTTGCCTACTAATATTTAAATTGCAGTTATGTAGAGCTACGAGGAAGGGAAGCGAGGTCTGCTATTTTGGATTTGGTGGGGGCCTGGCCGAAAGAATCGGGCTGTAGCCCTTACCTGCCCCACACCTTCCCACTCCCGCCACCTTGAGCTCCAGCTCACCCTGCTGCCGAGGCTCCTGTACACACTCCCTTTCTCAGCACTCAGTTTTTACTTGTGAAATTGGAGGCCGGGGCTGGTGGGCCACCGAGACCTTTGGCCACCACCACCCTTTGGAGCTTGGTGTCTTCCTCTCGGCCCCCATGGGTCTTTGTGACCTGAAATTGCAAAGAGGCTGAGAGTCTTCCTTCTCCTGCTTTACCAGTCAGTCTTGCTTGGGAGCAAGAGTCCTGCTGGGTGGGCCTATTGAGGCAGGGAAGGGAAGGCCCCAAAGGGTGGTGAGTGTCACAGTGCACCCAGGAGCGCCAGAGCCAGCCTGGGTACCCAGATGTCCAGCCACACCTGAGCATCACAAATGCAATAGACAGCCAGAGGCAATGTCACAGGTGAATAGTGCTTCAGTGCCAGTTCTCTGCTGTCCACTCCCTCCCTGGTACCTGCTGCATCCAAGTACAGGTGTAACATGGTGTCCCGGCAGCAAGGGGAGCTGAAGGTGTGCCCCAGTTTCCTATCCAAGAGGCAGAACTGGGCTTCAGGAGCTCGCAGACACAGCAACGATACAGAGGACACCAGGGCTCCAGCTAGGGGGCAAGGACAAGGGAAAGGTCAGTCCAGGAGTTCAACAAGCAACCTTTCCATTTCCCAGGGTCTGCAGCACCAGCTGTGTTTGGTATGTGTGTGAGCCTTGGCCAAACTAGGGTATAGAAGTAGGATGGCTTCTTATTTCCAGGGATTTAGATACAGCTGGAGACAGGCCAGCCTGGTGTGCCTGGAGAAGCAGCAGGGCACTCTGGGAAAGAAGCTGAATAAACACTTCTGTCTTCATCGGTTCATTCACTCATTCATTCTTTCCCAGGGCATTAGGGAACCCTGCCTCTCAATTTGCAGCTTAGAGAAGAGCAGCAAGGCATGGAGCCTGTCAGCAGCTAGCTGTCTCCTGGCACAGGGAGAAATCCCAGTGGCTGCTAGGCAGCTTGGAGAAGGTGGTCTCCCCAGTTCTAGGTCAGTCAGGGAGACCTCCCACAGGAGGTGGCGCCCCAAGGGATAAGTGCATTTGGCCAGTCTGAGGGGGTGAAGGAGAGTGCCTCGCTCTCTATCCACTTGCAGGCTTTTAAAATTAAACATTTATTTAGTAATCAGTGACACCCTACTGTCCAAGCCCTGCTATACCATTAACCCTCTCCGTCCATATCAGCTTCTCACCAGGCAGCTCCACTGACATCCGCCTTTTACAGATGATGAATAGAGGCACAGAGGAATCATATGACTTTTCCAAGGTGACAGAGCTGGGAACCCCCTCACCCTGCCGTCCCACCATACCCTAGGCAATCCCATTCCTGAGTACAACAGGAACATCCCTCCTTCTGTGCTACAAGCGTACGCTCAGGTGACCACACAACCATGCTGGGAACCAGCTGTGTTATTCCAATTTTACAGATGGGGAAACTGAGGGTTGAGGCATCCTCACCAGCCACCCCATGTCTGTAGAGGACATAAAGCAGTTAGTGCCTGAACACAGATGGCTTGGCTCCTACATGCTCACTGAAGCCACAGCAAGGAAAGATAGGCTTGTTGTCTTTTGTGTGTGGTACCAGAAATGAAACCCAGGGTCTTCACACAGAGCTATATTGTCACCCATTTTATAACATTTTTTATTTTGATACAAGGTCTCACTAAGTCATTCAGTTGCCCTGCTTGGGCTCAAACTTGTGATCCTCCTGCCTCGGCCTCCCATTGTTCTCAATATTAATGGGCAGTTTTTCTTCTAAGACTGGTGGGCACATCTGAGTCTCACAGGCATGTTTATAACACCTGGTGCGTCCTTCCTGCCAGAACTTCAGAGCACTTGGAATGTCTGATGTGCTAAGAGCCTTTTTTTATACGAGAACCGAAATTATTTTCAGCCTGTTGTCAGGCAGTTGTCAAAAGACATGGAAAATGAAGGCTTTCCGGAGTGCGCAGGCTTGAGAGGGAAGCTCTGCGTTGAGATAGGTCAGGGGTGCAGGTGGTGGCCACTCAGTTTCCAGAGACCAGGAGGTCTGGAGCCCTAGAGGCGAAGGGTGGGCATATGAGTGACCAAAGGGCTAAGGGGAGTTGAGCTGGCAGCTGCAAGACCAGGCGAGGAGGCTGATGCTTCAGGGTCACCCTCTTCCTTCCTGGAAACTGTTTGATTCGAGGGTCTCCATCTAATCTGTTTTCCCTGCTTTCTTATGTGTACACGGACACTGAATAATCCCCAACCAAAAACGTGCTCACCTGCCCTTTAGGGTGCCAGGCAAATGATCAGAACCACTGCCAAGCTCCGAAACACTGACTCTCTGCTGTCTGTTCCTCTGCCCGTGCCCACATCTGTCATTGGAAATGAACGCATGTGACACCAAACCTCATCCACACTCAGCAGAGAATGTGGCGAGCCACACCTCCAGAGCCACGTTAGGTCCCCCATGAAAGACCCTATGCAGGACAGGAAGTTTCGGGGTGGTGGGAGAAAATCTCAGCATCTTTGGCACATGGCCCTTGCACCTGCGGTGGGGAGGTGGGGAGGTCCAGCCCCTCCAGGACTGCGCAGCTCACCTGGCTCCTCTGAACCCAGCAGTGTGACCCAGAGAGCCCTGGGGGTCAGTCTCAGGGATCCACACCTGCGGATGCCAAAGGAACACTCCAAAAATCTCAGACACCATGAGGGGTTGAATTGCTCTGGGAAAAAGATCTGTGGAGGCTCAAGGAGAAATGGGCTTTTAGATGTCATCTTCCATCTTTGTCTGAATTTTCATTTTTAACCCTCGCTTAGCTATGTCCAAGGGACAGTGTTATTTAAGTGCTGGGGTTCTGTAGGAGGCGTGGCCAGATTTTGTGTTTATTGCCCCAACTTTCCCAAGCACCTGGGTCAGCCCTGGGAATCTGGTCCCTGAGGTCCAGAGGCTGAAGGGCCTGAGTGAGTTGGTGTAGATGAGCATGCGCTGGTGGCAGGGGCAGTCTGAGCCAGGGGTGATGGCAGCGTGAGGCCAGGCTGCAAAGGCTTGTGTGTGACATTCATTCCTGCAAAATGGATTCTCTCCCGGTCCACGGGCAACTTGAAAAACAGGAACATGGTAAACAGCCGAAGTACCGAGTGGCTGCTCCCACAGACAAGGAGGGTCAAGCAAGCCAGGATGGAAAATGCCCTTAAGGACACAGATGGCTTCCTGGGTGTCAGGATGAGGTTTATGCTTTTGAGTGGCACGATTTCCCCATCAGATCAGTCCATGGTCTGCATCCCCTGGGGTGAGAGGGAAGTGGTGGTACTGGCCTGTCATCTGAAGCCACAAACAAGAGTTATGCATGTGTCCCAGAGACGATATCACCTCCGGGCCAGAGGTGCTGTTGCTGCCTCTAACAGCGAAAACCACTGTGTTCAAGTCATAAGACCCTGTCACTGGAGCTATTCAAGGGCAGCATGCCTACTACCTGGCAGCAAGGCAGAGTCACAAACAGCCCACTGCAGGACTTCTTAGGATTGCCCTTGAGACCCCACATGGCAGAGTCTCCTTGGGCCAGGCGCTCAGCAGGCCTGCATCCCTGCCCCTAGTCTCTGTGGGGCTTTTTCTCAGCTTCCCTTAAGTGTGGCTTGGAAAAGTTACCTGCTTATTAAAATACTGGAAGGTATCTGAAGAAAGGACTCCTTTGGCAAGGGGGTGCCTGGGCTCCTCACATCATCTTCGTCCTGTCCCTAGAATGCCCTCTGCCATTTGAAAAGGAACCAGGCTCTTCTGTGTCCTACACTCTTTGGCCCTGGGTCTCCACAGGTCTAGGTGCATACCCCATAGTATGTTAGCTGCAGGGCTGGGGTTGGATGGGGTAGGGAGTACAGAACAGAGGCCACAAGCTGTGTTCCTGGAGATACTGTTCACCCTAGAACGGCTCCCTTCTCTTCCCCCCGGATAGCCCGGGCCCCAACTCAGATCCTGCCTGTGGGTAAATGCACCCAGAGGAGTACTTGCTTCATATGCATTCAGTCATAACAGTAGCAGCTAAAAATTTTGTACCTGGACTGCTGCACTGTTCCTCTTTGGGAGTTTCTGGTTCTGCTCTGGCTTGACGGGTTAGGGTCCTTTCCTTGATTCTTGAGTGCAGAGGCCCCAGCTTGGGGAAGAAGGCTCCATTGTGTTTCGTGCCATCTCAAATTGGAAAAGGCGTGGGATGTCATATGGACTGTAGGGAAGGGGCTTCTTCCCCACACCCTCTGTCGAAGGTCAACCCCCCAACCCTCACCCCTAGGGTACGAGAGTGTTGTTAGTTTCAGGCTGCAACCACACAGGAGCGCGCATGCTCTCCCCCGTGCCAGCAGTAAAGGCAGCAGCGCCTGGCAGGGGAACTTGGCTTCGACGAGGCTCTGTGCTTCTGGAAGATATTGATTGTGGACAGATGGAGCAAGTGTGAGCATCCCTGGGTCTCCCATAGAGTTCCCTGAGCTCTGGCAAGTTCCCTGGGCCCACGTGGCCGAGCATGTGAGTGGCCGGGTCCCCCAGCCTCTGGAAAGGAGCTGCTTTTCTCTGCCAACACTGAAGCGTGACCGTCCCAGCTTCCCGGTGCTGGCCAAAGCAGAGCAGGCAGCCGGACCTCTATCTAGCACATCTTGAAGACGTTTCTCCCATCTTGAAGATTTGTAGCCAGTCTGCCCTACCCAGGAGACACATCTTCAGTTCCTCCCAGATGAGACAGAAAGCAGATGTATCCTCTTGGGTGATGACACGTGCACACAGCCAGGATCTCCTGGGAGCTGCTGACCCTTGCCCTGATTGTCCAAGTAGTTGCATGAACTGTGTGTAGGATTCATCAGTGGTGTCTTGGAAGGCAGAGTGGTTCCCTAGTGCATGTCTTACAAATGGCTTTGACCCAGTTCTGTGACAAAGCGTGGAGGTGGGGCTGGTAGGAATGTCCCCCGAGGTGGCTTTGAAATGGCTAACGAGCCCTGTGAGTTCAGTGGGAAATGATGTCAAATGTGTGGCTGATCCGACCTGCTATAGTCTCTGCCCTCCCAGGACGGAGAGACTGCTGGGCACAGTGTCCACCTCCTCCCCCTGTGCATGTGCAGAGAAAGTGCCACCTAAGAGATACCAGCCTTCTCTTTCTGCTGCCATTTTCGTTGACACGGTGCGCCGACCACATGAAATTCAACCTCAGCGGTCCCATTACTTTTCTCCATCTCCTAGCCTCATGTCTTTTCCTTTTTTTTCCCCTCTAAGATTTCAGAAGCAGTTCTCTTAGCAACCAGAAAAACACACTTTTAACCACAGCTCCAGTGACAGATGCACTGGGCAGCAGCATCTTGCCCCCTGGGACATTCCGTGCACTTCAGAAAGACTCTTGTCCTGGGGCAGAAATAATTCCCTGGTCCATCTGCTGCTGTGGACCACATCAGTCCTGATCTCCGCTCTCTCTGCTGGCTTTGTAGTTAGAACTTTCCCATCATGGCTTTTCCAAGGGGTGATCTTTTCTGGTTTCTCTGAGACTTCCGGTGGGGTGTGAGTGTTAGAGACACGTGGAAAGGCACTGATGAGCTCATTTTTACCAGCTGCCTGGAATCGGGGGACCCATCTTTGACTACCTTATATTTAATGATTTTTCTGATCATCTTAAAAAAAAAAATACCAGAAGTAGGTGGAGTCCCCGACCATTACCATGATGGAGGGGGCAGAGATGTAATGGGTACTTGTATCTGATTCTTACAAAGGGAAATACAGGTCGCGTTCAGGATTCCACCACCACATGCCTGCCCCACTACCATGGGTCTGGGGCACGGCTCCTCCCTGCTTTGACTTTGTCAGCACATCTGCTAGCTGACAAATAGACTTGGCTTTTTCTTTAAAAAAAATTAAAAGAAAAAAAAAATAGAAAAGCACAGTGCATTATATTTAGCCACGGCGCATGGAGCGCCCGGCACCAGCCAGGTTTCCTTGGATAACTGGGGCTCCAGCTTGCACATGCCTCCTGGTGTTCCCCGCCGCCAGCTCAGTCACTCCCTGCAAGTTCGCCCTGCGCTCTGCCGCTTCCTCGATGCCCCACTCCCGGAGCAGAGAAGCTCACATGACGAACGCTGCCAGAGGCAGCCGGCTCTGAGAGCTGCCCCAGCCACGCACAGTTGGTTCCCAGCTGACAGACAGAATATGGGGTGGGCTTTGTCACCAGCACGCCGGGTCTGGCATGCCCAGCGATGCTCGGGAGCGCACAGTGCCCAGACACCCGCTGCTGCTCCCTGGATCCCAGCCGCTCCAGCACCGAGGGGCCGGGCTGTGCGCCTAGCCTTCCGCCCCTCCGAGAAGGTTATATAATGAGCGGACCGCTGCCAAAATCAGAGGGAAAATGAAGTCTTTGTTAAATGCCTTCACCAAGAAGGAAGGTAAGGAGAAAGCGATAGGGAGCGTGGGGGACCCACAAACAGCTTCTGACTGCCTCTGGGAGGAGAGAGGGACTCGGTTCCCCCTAAATTTGCTTGTTGTTAGTCCATGTCTTGGAAGGGAATTCATTACTTCTGGTTCGCGATACGGTTTGGCTTATTTGGTCTAGGAAATTAGCACGGCTGAATGTGCCCTTTTATCCTACTGTGTTTTTAAGCCTTCGGTCCCTTGCAGAACTGCATTCCCAAATGTCCTTCCATGGTGACTGTGATGCAGGGCACTTTAGGAACTAAGTCCTGGGAAAAATAAAAGAACTTTGACTCTAGTCTGTCAGTCACCTGGAGGGCGGCTAAGCTCCTGCTCGGGAAGGTCGGGCACATGGCTAGCTATACTGGGTGGGTAGACACCCACCAAGCCACCTCTTGGTTCTCCTTGGCTGTCCCCGGGTTGCAGTTTCATGGAGTGTATGGAGAAGGCAGTGTGGCAGACTTTAAAAGTGCATACGCTCTTTGTCATACCTTGTGTGGTTTTTATTGTGGGGAAAAAATGTATAAATAAGCGCATGTAAGACAGCTAAGAAAATATCCACCCACCTAGAGTTTGCAGATTGCCTGAAAGAAGGAAACAGTTGGGTGGAATATTAATCATTTTCAGACAGGAAAAGAGTTATTTTTAACCCTTTTCACACACCAAAAAAATGCATCATTTCCATGGATGATTCCAGTCAGATAGTTTTGTCAGACAGGGAGATTTCCTGTTTAGGAAATCAGTGCTTTCTGGAGAGGTTACTTTAAAGAAATTAGAAAGATACTCCCCAGCCCGAGCTCGTTGTAAAAAATAACACACTAAAGAAATTTTACTGCTCTAGAAACTAATTTAATGTGAATCCTGGTGATCAAGCAAGGTAATTTTCATTAAAATGTTCACCCTAATGTCACCTATGTGATTCCATTTGAGTAGCTTGCCTGGTCTTCAGGGTAAAATGTATGTGAAAATGTCCCAGCTATTTTATTCCTTAATCCTCCACGGGTGGCCTTCCCATGTGAATTCCTACCAATCTCCACGTCCTCATTCTTAAGACTCTTTCTTAGGAATTTGTACAAAGACAGCCTTCACTTAAATTCATTTTCTAACATTATGCAGCAAAATTCGCCTTCTGGGACTTCAATTTTTATAATCCATGAACAGTGTGAAATTTTCAGTCCGGTGTTACGGTGTGAGGTTAATTCTATATTTCTTTTGTTTTCCCATGGATTTTTCTTTCCTAGTGAATTTATCTTAGCAGCTGGCACCCCCCACCATCCTGTTTCTTTTCAGTGAAAGACATTAACATTTTACCTATTACATAGGTCAGAAACAGAGGACTGCCTATTTTTGGGGACAACAGCTGAGCACAGGTGTCCTGGTCTCAGAGCTGTGTGGTGTCCCCACGTGCTGAGTGAGAGCCCTTGCTCCCCTGGGCGTGCTCCCTGAAGCCCTGGGCCTCTAGGACCACTTTATGCTTTCTATATCTGCTTGGGATTTTGGCTTTCCTGAGAGCAGAGTCCTTCAACTACTCATCTCAGGGAACAAGTGATCAGCCTCTTAGGTTGTAGGATCACCAGCCCTCTGTGAGGTCTTTTAACTGCATCCCTGGTGTCTGGCTGTTTCAAGTACCCCCACAAGCTCCCACTGCCGGCTGCATTTGCTGGGGCCTCAGTCATTCCATGAGGGTTTTAGCCTTTGCCAGCTTAGATAGAGGGAAACCAGTGTAGTTTCCTTACGTGACCAGCAAAACTCGTACTCAGTGGCCTGACCCTGGGATGTGGCTTTTTTAGGCAGGCTGTTATTGGCCCTGGGCCTAGTGAGGGGGTATCTTCTTGGCTCCAGGGAGGACACTGCTAGCCTGGCCCGCTCCTGGTATCCATGGATGGCCTGGGTGGCCTCTGAGGATGCACTTGCGTGGAGAAATGGGGGCTAAAATGAAGCACCAACTACAGAGCCGGTCACCAGTGTGCCTGTCCCTCTGATAGAGCGCTTCCTGGAGAGACTAGGTCATGTAAGATCATTGCTGTCTAACTGAGGTTAGGAAGACCTCCCCCAGGTGGCACAGAACCAGAATGCCACATCTGAGTGTCACCAGTACCCCTCCTGCCATTCTGTGTGGCTTCCACAGCTTGGCTCCCAACTATTTTCCTGGAACTTCCCTGTATCCTGGAGAGGTGACAGGGGTAGGCTGGATCACAGCTATCTCAAGAAAGGACTACCAGCACCACTTCTGTCCTCCTTGATCTCTCCGAGTGCCCCCTCTGTCCCTGTGAGCTCTGCCACTGCCACCTCTGTCCACCATGAGCTCTTCCGACACTACCTGTTCCTGTGAGCCCCGCCATTCAGGTGACAGGTGCAGCCATTCTAGGTTTCTTTGATAAGCCTCAGAGTAGCCTCTGACCTTGGGCAGCCAAAGGGGAAGGAGATTGCCCAGGACTCTGTCCTAAGCTCTTTGTGACCTGCTTCACTTTCAAGATGTCATGGTCCTGCCCAGATCAACTCCCCTGAGAGACATGTATCCTCTCCTGCATCATAGCTACTCAGGTGGACTTGGACAGCACAGACCTGGAGCCAGGGGCATGGACATTCAAGAGCTAGGGGGTCACCCAGCATCTTTGGCAGGTCAAGAGCGGGTGGTATCTGCTGTCTCCTGCAGCCTGGAGGAGATTTCTGAAAGGATCCATCACAAAGGAGCAGCCAGGATACTTAAGGGCATCACACACAGCTTCTAAGAGCCTGTGTCCTCCGAGTGCTGGGCACGGGGACTTGGGAGCAGGAGGGCCTGGCACCGCACAGAACTTCCCGCACAGCCAGATGAGTGGGCCACTTTCACCACTGCGAGAGCCAGGCCCCAGCCTGATGATGAGGAAGGAGCATTCTCAGGGGCTGTGAACTCATTCTGACCAGGAGGTTTAGGGCTGTGTTCACTGCTGGGGACGCCGTGACAACACCAGGTGCCGAGTGGTTTATACAGATCAATCAGTCACAGTCCCATGTCCTGGAACTGAAGTCTGACATCCAGGTGTCACAGGGCTGGCTCCTCTTGACTCTCTCCTTGGCTTGCAGATGGTGTCACCTCCCTGTGTCCTCGCGTGGTCATCTCTATGTGTGTCTGTGTCCTGAGCTCCTCTTTTTACAAGGGCACGGATGGGATTAGGGCCCACCCTAGTGACCCACTTTAACCTAATTTCCTCTGCAGGGTCCTCTTTCCTAGTGCAATCAAGCTCTGAAGTCCTGGGGTTGGACCCCAGCATGGAATGTCAGGCCCCATAATTCTGCCACCTCCAGGCCAAGTTTAGGGCCAGAGGAGGAGCTCTGCCATACCTTGGCATCTTGGTGTTCTGACTGCTTTGGGAGGTGGATTCCATCCTTAACACACACGTAAAGCCAGCAGCATCTTCTAGGCTGTGGAAGGAGCTACCTGGATGGAAACTTGAACATGAGTCTTTTCCATCTGGGTTTTGGCTTGAGCTTCTGTGTAAGGGAGATGACCAGCTCCCTCTCCACCATCTCCCTGCTTCCATGTTGGAGTAATTCCAGACCTTGGACAGCCTGGCTACAGATTCCACATGAACTCGTGTCTCCCGACCCTGGGCTCGCATGGGGGCATGGATGCACGCAGGCTGGGCCCCCCACTCTGTCTGCCTCTGGACATGCTTACCTACCTCTCCCTATTCTCTTCCACCCAGTGCCCTTCCGAGAGGCTCCGGCCTACTCCAACCGCAGGCGGCGGCCTCCAAACACTCTGGCCGCACCCCGGGTCCTGCTGCGCTCCAACAGCGACAACAACCTCCACGCCGGTGCGCCTGAATGGGCCGTCTGCTCTGCGGCCACCTCCCATCGCAGCCTCTCACCCCAGCTGCTGCAGCAGGTGCCCAGCAAACCCGATGGCGCCGTGAAGAGCATCCCGAGCTATGCCCCCGGGCCCCGCAGCCGCTCGCCGTCCCTCAACAGGCTTGGTGGCACAGGCGAGGATGGCAAGAGGCCCCAGCCACACTGGCACGTGGGGTAAGGAGTGGCGGGGTGGGGGTGGGGGGAGAGAGCTCAGCATCCTGGGACCTCATTCCTCCAACTTGAGTTGCCCCAGGGAAACTCTAACATCTGAATTCTGCCCATGCCTCCTGGGCACGGGGTCATCCTTCTGAGCCTCATGCCTTTGGTGGCAGGTCTGATGGCTTGGGGAGAGGGAGGAGGCAGAGACGAGCTTTTGAAGATGCCACTGGTATTGGGCCTCATTGCCCCTCCTTGCACTTGCCCTTGCAATGCCAAGACAGGAGGAGATGAGACAGCAAGTGTGTTCTGGTACCTGTGCACTCTCGGGGCTGCATTTGCCAGCTTGTCAGCATGCCATGTGTGCCAAGTGCACACACTGGCAGCAGTGGAAATCCCTGGCACAGGCAAGGTAACTGAGGCTCAGAGAAGCCTCACTGCAGCATGAGGAACTAACCATGTCCCCAGGGGCATGGTCTCAGTCGTGCTACTGAGCCTTAACTATGTCTGCCCGGCATGGCAGCTATATGGAGAGTGCTTCTGTAAGCCTTGGAAGCAACCCCAGGGAAGAGGGGGCAGAAACCCCAGTACTGGCCAAGTGGCCACCCAGGTCTCTTGGCCAAAACCCTCTGGGGCATTCAGCTCCTGGTCTGGGTCCTTCCCTGACTACCATCCTGCCTACACCAGCAGGCAAGGCAGCTGGGTTTGTACTCAGAGCTCCAACTCCAAAGCACACTCTCTGCCTTGGCAGTCTGCTTTCCTGAATTTCTCAGGCGAGCGAAGGACTTTAGGGGAATCAGCTCATTTGGGGCACCTCAGGTGCCAGGTCTGGTGGTGTTCTTATTAATTCAAGCAGCAGCAGAGACAGATACCCAATACCTGCTGGCTGTTCCACAGGCCAAGAGCCTCAGCTATGCTAGCCAGTGGGATCATGCAGCCAGTGCCAAAGTCAGGCCCAGATCCCTAGTTCTGGGGTCTTGGTTTGGCCCGTGAGCCTCAGTTTCCTGAAGGGTGTCATGCTTGTGGTGAAGCTTTTGTCTGGTATGCAGTGCCTGGGCTCCTGCCTAGGTACCTTCTGTGTTCCCAGACTCCAAAGCTGCCTGGGATCCCCAGCCTGACTGCAGTGAATCTCACTGGCCAAGGTCATGCTCTATTGCCAGCTAAGTTCAGGTGTGTGAGAGAGGACATCACCACCCCAAATCACCACATGGCACTGTACTGCAGGCTTGGTGTGGGTTTGAGGAGGGTCAGAGCCTCACATGGACACAGAAGGAAACTATCATCCTCACTGTGACCTGGCAGGTGGGGTCTCAGCTGTAGCCGAGGCAGGTGAGAAGAGAACATGCCTATGGGAACACAGGTCTCCTGGCCCCTCTGAAGAGTCCAGGCCTCACCATCTGGGATCTAGTAGATCTCCAAGCTGGCAGCAGTGCTGCAGCCCTTTAGCCTGTCCATACTTATACCAGAGCCGAAGGACGAGCTCCAGTTCTGCACTGGTCTAGATTCTGCCTTGAGCAGCCCCAAGGGGGAAGTCCCAGGTGCTAAGAACAGTTGAAAGCTAAATTAAAGGACTCCCCTGAGACAGCTGATTCTACTTCACACCCTAGGCTGGAGTTATGACTATAATTTTATGTAGTGTGTCCCCTTCCTCCAGTACAAAGTGTAATAAGATACCGAGGGCAGTGTGGCCAGGGACTGGCACACGCGGCAGGCAGAATGTTGCTGTGAAGAGCAGAGGCAATGGGGGCTTATTCCAGGGTCATTCTAATCACCCAATTCCTGTGCCACTGTACAGGTGTGTAAATTTGTGTGTACATATGTGTAGGTATTTGCACTTACCAGTGTTTATGCCTGTGTGCATATTTGTGCATCTGGGTGTACATGTATGTGTGTATGCAGAGGTGCGTGTGTGTGTGTGTGTGTGTGTGTGTGTGCATGCATGTGTGTGTGATATCATCGCAGCCAGCCTACCTCCTGGACTTCTGCCACATGCTTTTTGGCCTGCACTACTTAGTTGCCGTGTAACTTAGTAGCACAGCTTACCCACTCTGTGCCTCTTGTTGATTATAAAATGAGGCTCATACAAAGACAGGCTTCAGGTTGTGCTCAAGACTGAATGAAGAAATTCAGGGCAGCCGCCCAGCATGTGCTTCACACAGGTACATGCCCAATCCACAGGGACCCTGAGAGCTGACATGTGTGCTGAGCCACAACCCAGAGCTCAGCCAGACCTGTTCCCTTCATCCACCAGCACCAGCAGAACCATAGGGCAGAGTGGCCAAGCATCCATACTTTTCCAGGATTGGAAATTTTGAGTGCTAAAATCAGGACAGTCAGTTCCCCTAATCATGGACCCACTGCTTGTCCTGAGTTGGGGAGGGGATTGGGGCTGGCTGGCCCCTGCCTTGCTGGGTGGTGCCCCAACTATTAAACCTGCCTTCTTGACCCTTGTCCCATTGTCCCCTCCTCCAAGTATGTATGCCCCATATCTGACTGCTTGGGACATGGTCCCCCACTAGTGACATGAGAGGGGCCCATCAGTGAGCGCTCGTGAATGGATGTAGCCTTCTTCCAAGCAAGTGTCCTAACCAGGGTCTTTCAGAAGCTCTCCTGATCCCTCTAATTGGTGACAGTGTTGCACATTTGACCATATAGTGGGCAGGTGGCATAGGGCATGAGAGGTAGAGATGCCCCTCTGGACATCTCCCCAAGGTTTCCCTAGGGACGATGGTAGAACTTCAAGTGCCAGCATGGTGTTCTGTCCTGTGTCCTGCACAGGGGTGCATGCACTAGGCAGGGGATGTCTGTGCATAGCAAGGGTTCAGGGGAAACAGGTGAACCTGCACTGAGCGTCCATGATGGCATGGTAATCTGAGGCCACAGTGGGTACAGGGCAGCCAGGCATGCACGGCTGCAGTTCCGTGCCCTGACCACTAAGGTCTGAGTATCCTAATGTCTAAGCTGCCCCTGCCTCCCGCTGCAAGACTGTGGCCCAGTTCTTCCTATCTATGCCCAGGAGAGGAGACAGCTTTTACTTGGGCTGGAAGATGACCATTTAAGGTGATGAGGGGAGAAAGGGCTTCATATCTCAGTCTGGGGCACTTCAGAGGCTCCAGGAAGAGGCTGACCCAACTGCTCTGTTCTTCCCCTGTTCTTGAAGCTTATAGTCCAGCCCCCATGAGTCTGCGCTGCTCTTTCCAAAAGGACGTCTCTTTCCTGGGACAGATAGGCCAGGCTGTATGATACCAATGGGATAGTGAGGAGGGAGATTAGGGCCCCCAGACTTCTGGTGTCCCTGGTGTCCCAAGGTCCTTTGTGGTCACTGTCAGAACCTGGAGGTGCAGGTCAGGATATTTTCCGTGTGCTGTGTGTCTTTGGACAGTCTCTTGATCATGCTCTGCTCCAACTTTCCCACGTGTGTGGTGGGCCTCCCTGATAGGCATCAGAGGGGGATCTGTGCAATTCCACACCTGTCGTGCACCAGGATCCACATCTGGGCCCCGTAAGCTCTGTGGCAGCATCTTCTGATCCCATAGTCATGACAGTTCAGAAAGAACCATGTGGCCACAACGGAGCAGGGATGGAAGGTATCAAGTGTCTTCCCCCCAGAGTACAAATGCCAGCTTGGGTCAAGAGGTAGGAGGAACAGAGACTTGGTGAGATAGCATTCTGAGCAGGAGGGGACCGCCCCAGGCCCTGTGGCTGAACACCCCCTTGTCCCATGTGTGCTCACTGCCAGGAGGAGGCTGGCTACCCAGCAGCCCCCCTAGACCTGAGCCAGACCGGAACAACAACCTGAGACCCCAGCCAGGTACATTATGGGCACCTCATGTGGCAGAACCAGGCTCATGGCAGCCTTGAAGGGAGGGAACAGAACCATAGGGTAGGGTGGCCAACCAGTGACCTGCTGCCTCCCTGCCCAGGCTCTGCAGTGATGAGCCAGCCCATGTGGGGGGGCAGCAGGGTGGAGCGTGAGGGTCATCCTGGCAATGTTCTAACAGGAGGTGGCTCCGAGCGGGACTGGGGACCAGGTTGTATGGACAATCAGGTGAAGGTTCCCGGGAGCATTGAGGCTCCCACTGCCCATGATTGCCCAGGCCACCCAGAGTGTCACAGTGAGGAAAGGGGTACCATTAGATGGGAGAGAATGCGCAGCTCCTGACCTCAGTCCCATCTTTACCTGTGGCCTCTCCTATCACCTTTCTCTTCCATCTCTTTCTGTCTCCCTCTCCTCAGTCTCTTTCTTCTCATTTGTTTTCTTCTCCCTGCCTTCCTAGACACAGGTCCAGAGGGATGGGCCCATTGTTTCGGCAGGCAGGCAGCGCCTCCCCTACTCCTAGCTCAGGTGTGAGACTTGCACACCTTGCTGAGGCAGCGCCCCCTGGTGACACGCACAGCACAGCTGGGCCACCATCCTAAGAATATTCCTGACATCTGCATCCACCACCACCATGGCAGGGTAGACAAGGGACTTTGAGGTCTTGTAGGATCTCTCCCAAATTCTCAGGCTCATAACAGCTCTAAGCATCTTTCTGCACAGTCTGGCAGAGGGTCCCAAGGGCTGCCCTGGCTTCATCCACCAGGGGGAAATGTTCTGGCCACTGTCCTATCAAGCAGCTGTTTCTCACCCAGCAGAGAACAGACTCATGTTTTTGAGGTCAGTAGGTGAGAGTAGTGCCACAGGCCACTCACTGGCTGTGCTGAGCAGGGATCTGGCACCTCTCTGAGTGTATCAGTCTCTGGGGTGTCAGGATGAAGTAGGCAGATGGTCTGGGTTGGGGTCCGGGTCCCAGGTCCTGATCTCAAGGAAAGGGCCAAGCAGAGGCCAGTCTTCACTTAGCATCAGGAAGGGACCACTTCCCAAGAGGAGTCCCTCGAACTGGAGAGGAGGTTGCAAGGCAACCTCACAACTTTCTGGGTGACACCAGGGACTTCAGCCATCATGGGCCCTTCCTGCTTCCCATCCAGACAGAACTAGGTTCTGGGGAAACTACCTCAATCTGTGCACCCTTTCACAGGGTTAGGGCCTCGTCTTGCCAAGCGTGTGGTGTGAAGGTGGCTGTAGGGTGTCCTGTGGCTCTGGCCCATGTCACCCTATGTTTGCCTATATCCTCCCTCTGTTTCTCTAGGGACACAGGGACCTGGACAAGCAAGCTTGCTCCCACTGGAGTAAAGACCTAATTTCTTTGGCAAGGATGGTGGCTGTGTTCCCTCTTCATGATCTATCCTGACCCAAAAGTGGGGGAATGGGCCATGCTGGCAGAGCAGTGGTGCAGCATGGAGTCTGGATCTCTCTGGCCACCCTGCGTGTCCCTGCACAGGGTATTATGGCATGTCACTTGGAGACTGAAAATAGTGGGCAGACTTGGCTTCCAGGTTTATGCCTAGATGGGAGGCAGGGCTGGTGAAGGGCACTCCTGAGGAACAGGTACATGCTGGCTGCCTGATACAGTGGGGTCCAGCCACTACCTTTCTTTATATGTGACCTGCAGCATTTGGGTTT
Organism: Chinchilla lanigera; assembly: GCF_000276665.1. Lineage (NCBI taxonomy): Eukaryota > Metazoa > Chordata > Mammalia > Rodentia > Chinchillidae > Chinchilla > Chinchilla lanigera. The sequence goes on from NW_004955422.1 coordinate 15,543,291, forward strand.
CCTCCTGGCTGTTGTCGCTCTCCAGCAGAAATCTAGCTGCCTGAGTGCATGAGTTATAGCCCCCAATCTGGACACTCCCCATAGATGGGCAGGTGCACCCTGACATCCCAGAGGACGTGAGCCAAGGGAGTTGAAGCTCATACACCTGGGACAGGACAGGGTGCTCCAGGCAGCAGAAGGTCCCCAGGTGGACAAAGGGCCAGGCATTAGGGAGGGGCAGGCAGCCCTATGAGTCTGGCAGAGAGCAAGAAGACACAGGGAAGGAGCTCTGGTCTTGGAGTGGAGGCTCTAACCCCTTCCTTGCCTGAAGCCAGGATGGTCCTGGGCTGCACACGGCAGAAGCCCTACTCCAGGCAACAAGGAGCACATGGACAAGGACCATGTGAGACAACCGGGTTCAGGGAGGTGCTCGGTGATGTGCAGGGCATCTGTCTGTCTGCTTCCTGCCCAGCTGGCTGGTCACCCACTTGCTTGATTCTGCCTCTTAACATCTGTGACTCTGTGCATCAGCTCTGCCCCTAGCTTCTGTGGGACAACCACAAGGGCCTCTTCAGGGCTTCCATATCCCACCATGGGTCCCACGCTTCAGTCCCACCCTGTTGGTCAGTCAGTGTAACCTGGTACCTGCCCAGTCTGGTGTTGCTGTGAGGCCTTTCTCATGGCCTGGGTCCTTCCCTGACTATCAGCTTTCATCTATGCTTGTAACCCTGACACAGGGAGGCCTGCATGGGCTTTAGACTTTGACCTTAGTCCCTGCCCTATTCCCTGGGCTAACCATCACCCCTGCATTGCTTTGACCTCCTCCGAGTTGACTGTAAGTTTCCTGAGTCTGCATCTGTCTCCTGTTCATGACTGTCTATGGCCCTTGATAAAGGGCTCATAGCCTACATGAAATACTTGAGTGAATGCATGAATGAATGAATGAATGAGTAACTGACTAATAAATGAATGGAGAAAGATCAGTGTGTGGGCAGGTCTCTGTTCACCCAGGATAGCTGGGAAATGGCCCAATTCATTCATCCAAGTCACCCTACAGCATAGGGTGCCAATTTTCTGATACTGAGAATACAATGACTTGGCCCTTAGACTAAAACAAGTCAGTTGGATTCCATCTGGCTGTTCTTGGCCAGAATGTAAGGCACACATGGAGAGTTTCAGCTGGGGAACTTCAGGCCCATCTCGCTGTGTAGGCTGGTAGAGCAAGCCCTGGTCTGGCCTCCTTGTGCCTCATGTCCTGAAGGCAGCTACTCCCCTGCCGTGCCAGCCAGGAGGGGCCAGTGCATGAAACAGCATCAAGAGGCAAAACACCATCATCCATAGGTGGGATCTCGGCTCCCTGTTCTATCAGGATATGGAGCAGGGAGTTAGGCTAGATCAGCTCTGACTTCCATGCTTAGGTCACTCTGCCTGGGGCCTCCTTTTTCTCACCTGTGAAGTGGGGCAAATGTTCCTACTCTGCTGCCTTTGTGGAGCTCTGTGAGGCTCTGATGATTACTGCATAAGAAGATGCTTAAGTGTTAATGTGGGACCACCTATCACTGCTGTACGTGCACTCATCCATGAGGAGTATGTCCCTCCTGTTCTTAAAGACTTCCCCAGCCGTCAGATTGATGGTTCAGGGAGCTGACTGTCTGCAAAGTGAGTTAAGAAGCAGCTCCAGGCTTAGGGCTGAGTTCACACTGACTTCTCTGGCTACACAATCTGCTGCTAAGTGGCCTGAGCATTCTGTTACCCTCTGTCCAGCTGCAGCAGGACAGTGGTGGTGCTGCTGACATTTGCATAACACCTATGTAGAGCAGATTCATATGGACTCATCCTCATGGTCACTTCTGATGGTCTCTTCTTAGCCAATAAGGAAGTTGAGGTTTTGAGAGGTTAATTTGATTTGTCCAACATCTAATAGTAAGCAGTCAGCTAGACTTTAGACACAGTCCTTCTGAAATTTGGGTGGATGAGTGAATAGATGGTGTTCAGCTAAGTAGTCAGATGGATGGGTGGCTAGATGATGGATGATGGCTGGATAGATATGTAGGAGAATAGTTGGTGGGTAAATGGGTGGATGATAGATGTATGGATGGATGTGTGTGTGGGTGTGTAGGAGGACAGATGGTGAATGAGTGGTTGGCTGGATGGAAGAATGGAAAATGGATGGATGATGGATGGGTGGATGGGATTTATCAATAGATATGTAAGTGAATGGACGATGGGTAGATGATAGAGGCATGCATGCATGCATTGATATATAGGTGCATGGATGGAGGGTGAGTGGTTGGATAGATGAATAGATGGATGGGTGGATGGACAGATGGACAGATGGATGGACAGATGGATGATGGGTGGATGAGTTTGGTAGGTGAGTATCAGGGTAAATAGATGGTGGATGGATGGATGGATGGGTGGATGGGTGGATGGATGATAGATGGGTAAATGAGTGGGTAGGTAGATAGGAAGGTGAATAGATGGTGGATGATGAGTAGATGCATGTATCCATGCATGCATGCATGCATGCATATATAGGTGAGTTTATGGTGATTGGGTAGATGCATGGATGAGTGGATGGGTGGAAAATAGGTATATGAGTATGTGGATGGAGGTCTAGGTGGGTAATGGAGGGGAGTTGAGAAGTAGTTTTCTAGCCCTCTTGATAATGGACTTTAGTAGATACTATCTCTCATGTTGACTATTGTTACAGACATACAGGGAGGTCCCTGGCAGCAACTGCTATCAAGTGGAGGTCCTCCAAAAAGGAGGGTTCCCATTAGATCCTCAAACTCTAGATTTGAACAGCTAATGCTTCACCGATATAGCAGCTATGAGTCCACCCTGTGGCCCCAGGTTTGTGGCACATCCTGTGCCCTGCCCAGCCACCAGATGCACTGTCCATCTTTTCTCTGGACTTTAATCCATCTTCCTCCCTATGGGAGAAGCTTCCATGCCTCATCTTGTTCCTCTCTGAGTCAACCCCTCTCCTGGTGCTTGGGCGGTGACCATGGGGCTTGGCCGACCTGCTCATCTCTTCAACCCCCAGTATCTGCTGCAGATGCACCACCTCTCAGAGAACCCATGCAGCCTGGCTAACAGCAGGACCCACCTGTGCTGTCACTAGGACACATGGGGTTTAATGCTTCAGGTATTTCTGAGTTTCCATATTGCACCCCAGCCAGCCAGGAGAGGGGCTTTGAGATAATGTGTTCCAGCCACTGCCATTTTCGCCAGTATGCTGGGCAAGCATGAAGTCCATAACCACCATCAGTGCTGCGATGACAGAGCCAGCTAGGAGCTGAGCTTTTTATCCCCCATGCATTCTCCCAGCAGCCTCCTGCAGTGTGCACCACCCCCACTGCCATACATTTCATAAATGAGACAATGAAGGCTCAGAGAGGTAAAGCAACTTCCTCAAGATCACACAGCTGAGGGAAGATCAGCCAAGGAGTGAAAGGCAGCTAAGTACCTGCAGAGCCCCTACTTATGGCCAATAAGTTTTTTTGCCACCTAAGTTTATTGCCACCTCCATTGCTCTAGGCGGATGTGGACAGGTACATTCAGGGTGGTCCAACTGTCCTATATATGTTAGAGGAGAACCCAAAGAGACAGTGCGGTACCTGGTGGGGAAATTCTTGCCTCTCCCCACTCTTCAGGTCTGGGTACTGCGCTAAACGTGGCCTGGCTCACACTGAGTTGAGGCAAGTTGAATGA
>NW_004955422.1:15547217-15562782 GCF_000276665.1 Chinchilla lanigera
TCTCAGGGAACATGGAGGGCCCTGCTTAGAGGTGGCCCACATGCCCACATGCCCCTCTCCACATGTCACTGGCCTGCTGAATGAGCTACACTTTTGGACAAGATACTCTCACAACTCTGCTGTCGTAGAAGTCACCACTCTAACAGCACTGGGTGCTTGGGGTTAAATGACAACCACCAAGTCCCATGGTGGAATGCAGCTGGCTAGGTGAGGAGGAGTTGGGTGAGGAGATCACATAGAGGCCGCACCTGCCCGTGACTCCACCTTGACCCAGGGCTGCTTGATGGTGACAAAGCTCACATCACAGGGATTCTGAGATCATTACATTGGTGGCCGTGATTTGGTTGGAGAAAACTCTGGGCAGGGGGCGTCCCTGGGAACAATGCCAACTGTGGGCAGCCTCCCACCTCTCCCAGTGTCCTGGAGCTCAGGGGACCCTCCAGGCCTCCCACCTGTGTCACAAGAGGTCAGGTGACCAGACTGCTTTTCCTGCATTCTGCTCCACGTGGGTAAAGGGCAATCTGGGCTTTGGGGCCAGGCAGGCACATTGTGCATTCAGTCCCAACCCACTCCTTGCCAGCAGTTTAAATGAAGGTCTAAATTTAGCCTGCCACAGCCCCATTTCGACATCTTCAGACTGGGCTCCTTAATGACGCCTGCCCAGGTCCCCCTGGCTGCATCTCACTGTCACAGCCCTGAGTGGGGAAGTGAAAGGTGCAGACTACTACACCACAGTGCTTCTGCAGCTTTGACGGAGGCACACATAGGGTATGTGTGGTACCAAGGGTACATATGGGAGGGTCACACTAAATACTAAGCAAGTCCTATTTGCTTCTAGAATTTTCCTTGCAAGTCCGTTTCATGCCAGTCCACGTAGATGGGTGCTTTCCTTGAGAAAGCATGAGGCTGCCCCCGTGGGGAGGTCAGCCTGACATGCATGCTTCTTGCGATCAGTGACATAAAACAAGACAGGATTGAAATTCTTCTCGGGAGTGTCGCTGGGCTCAGACTTCGGTGATAATGGCTGCTTTTGATGAAAGGCTTCCTAACCCAGCATGACTAACACTGGCAGTGCATGGATGAAATGAGACACCCAGGGCTTCCCTTCATTTCTGCCTCCACCTCAGCCTTTCCTTTTTAAATTGTGCTCAAATACACACAACAGAGCATCACCATTTTCGCCATGTTTAAGTGCACAGGTCAGGGGCATTAAGCACATTCACACCATGGTGCCGCCATCACTACCATCCACTTTCGGAACCTCCTCATCTTCCTCAAGCCAAAGCTCTGTCCCCTTTAAAACATGACTCCCCAGCCCCCTTCCCAGCCCCCAGGACCCCATCCTACTTCCTGTCTCTATGGACCTGACCACTCTAGGGACCTCATGTGAGCAGAACCATGCAAGATTTGTCCTTCTGTGACTTGCTTAGCTCACTGAGCACCACGTCCTCAAGGTGCATCTGGGTTGTCTCTCACGTGTGTCAGATGTGCCTGTTTTCTGTGGCTGAATCCTGTTCCACAGTATGAGCGAACCATCAATCCATGGACACTGAGTGGCCTCCGCCTTTTGGTTGTTGAGTAAAACATGGTGTGCAACATATCTTTGAGGCCCTGATTTCACTTCTTTGGGGATATACCCAGAAGTGAGATGGTTGGGCCTACTGCGTCCTTCTGCCACAGAGATTGCCCTGGTCTATCCCTGTTGTAGTGACTGTTTGACCTCACAGGTACAGTGTGACAGCTTGTGGAATAGACTCTATGGGTTGTACTGGGCACAGCGGGTGACATGTGGCTCTCTGACCATCTCCCTCCCTCTTCCCTCTCATTGATTCAGGCCATCTCTTGCTCCTGGTGCCAACAAGGGCTCCCTCTCAGCCTTCGAGTACCCAGGGCCCAAGCGGAAACTCTACAGCGCAGTGCCTGGGAGACTCTTCGTCGTCGTCAAGCCATACCAACCCCAAGTCGATGGCGAGATCCCCCTTCACCGTGGTGACAGAGTCAAAGGTCAGTGTTCACCTGTTGTCCTCTGCTTCTGGGGCAGTGCAGACTAGAGCCACTTGGCCTCCATTGTCCCCCTCAGTAGATCTGCTGAGTGGCAACATCTAAGATGTGGCTCCTGCAGGGCCCCATGGGAAGTTCTGACCCCTGGGAGGGTAAGAATGGGAGCAGAGCCATGTGCACTAGCTCTGTGGAGGGAAGCCAGCTGTAGTGCCTGGTCTGAGCCTGGGAGGAAGGCTGCACACATACATCTGGGTGAGACTTAGCATGGAAATTGCCCATCCCAGGGCATCCCAGTAAGCAGAGCTCCTTTCCAATAATGAGACTTCTGAGACCCACGAGGAAGTGGATCAGGGGCAGGCCCTGGTGTAGGTCAGATTTGGGATATCCAGGCATCTGGTCCAGCATGGGCCAAGGTCTGGAGGCCTGCAGTGTTCAAAGGAAGGAAATTCACCAGGTGGAAGGAGATTCAGAAGGCAGGATCCTGGAAATGATGATTAAAAAGCATTTTGATATGTACTGTGAATTTCAAGCAAGGAGTTAGGCTTTGTTAGGAGCCAGTAGTGGTTTCTGCACAGGGAAATCAAATGTGCAAGGCACTTGCAGTAAGGGTTATGTCCAGGATGGAGAGAAATTGATGGTGGCATTATCAGAGTCCTGTAGCTGAAGGTCACCCAGGGAAGAGGTGGAAGGGGGCTGTGGAGGCCACATGTAGGCATTTGCCACCCACTGGGTAGAGCAAGGAAGGGACACCTGAACAGGCTTCTAGAAGATGTATGGCACAGGATAGCAAGTATGCTCCTTAGAGTCTGGTAGCGAGCTTCCAATCTTTCTTTCCCCCTCATGTTGCTGTTTGGCCCAAGGCAAGTAATCAGTTTCTCTCTTTGTCCCACACACTCATTGGCCTGACTTCATCTGGGTTATGGCAAGGCTCTGGAGATGACAGTATTCCATCGTCTCCCTTAATCCCTGGCATCCCATCTGATGGCATCTAAAATATTCTTAGAGTTCTATTCATTTTTCTTCCAAGTTCAATTTGTTAATTTTATAATTTCAGAAATTATTTGTGTGCTGGACTTTCTATGTATACACTTTTCATTGCTGCTTTTGGTTTGCCAAGATGCCCATTACTCTGTTGGGATTGTTTTGTTCACTGCAAACCTGCGTTGGCTCACAACATTATAGCTTGGTATAACTGCCACAGTAAACCCTGTCTGACAGTCCAACTTCAGGTCCATGCTGGGTTTGAGTTCAGGTGATTCTCTTTATCTCTTGAGCGCATGTTTTGTTCTTATTTCATATATCCTGTGATTTTCAGCTGCATTCTGGATTTTCAGCGTGTTAAGTAATGGAGAGTCTGGCTTCTGGAGATTTTTTTCTCATGATTTCTTCTCTTCGCTTTAGAAGGTTGCTTGGGTGACAGCTCTGTGCAAGCTCAGATCTCATAATGGTTAGCTGCTTTGAGTTTGTTCTGTGTGTGTGTGTGTTTGGGTTCCCCTGGAGATGTGGGGAGTCTGAGTTTGCCGACTCCCCTCTGACCCTTTTCTTTGCAGGGACTTTCTCCACCCAGAGTCTATGGTTTCCTGGCTCCACCTCCCTGGCTGTCCCCATGCAGGGCTTCTCCACTGGTAGCCCTGCCATGAGAGCTGGACTTAGCCTGGCCTGAAAACCACAGAGATTCTTGTGCTATTTCCACCCTACTCTTCCAGGCAAGCACAGATCCCCAGTGAGGTCTGGCTTCTTCTCTTCAACTTCCAGCCTCTCTAGCTTGTTGCTTTTTGCATTATGTTTGGGTTTTGGAGCTATTTCCAATGGTATAGTAAATAGGGTCTTCATATCTACAAGCAGAATGTCCTGAATTGCACAAATATTGTTTAACCCAAGATTTTTGTTAGTTGTTAAATTATAAATGTAAAAACTCATATGACCTGCAATTTTGAATGTTGATATGAGCCAGTCATGGGAAGAACTTACACCTTTACACATTGGGTGACATTCAGTTGACCTCACAAGCATCAGCACCGTAACATATCTGTATGGTAACACACACAATGGTGACACACAGGATGCTGCTACCTTTGCAGCCATGGTCAGCTGATAGCCAGGAAAATACCTTGTCATAACATCCTCCTCACTGCCCACATGGGTCCTCACATAGACAGTGTTTAAAACATTACTATTGAGTGCATAGCCCTCCCTGGACTAAGCCCCTTTTAATAATCTCATCATGTACGGGTCCACATGAGAAGTTGCCTCTCCCAGTAGGCGCAACCCACATCTGTGCCACAACCCCTCTGTGTCCCTTCCATATCTCCTGGCTTTGCAGGTCACAGGAGGTGCTGGGGAAGGATAACAGGGAGGCCCCGTATATGAAAGTTTCAACATTAGATCCTCCCATTGAACAAGATATCAGGCTCTCAGAATGACCTGCTCACAGCCATGCAGCAAAGGACACTGTAAGTGTCCTCATGGGCCGTCACTACACAGCACATGAGCAGGTCCTGTGCCTCCTCATGCAACCCAGGTCTGCACCCTGAGATGATTTTATGAAACCCAGAGCTCTATTGGGAGACTGTGTGGAGCATCCATCAGCTGGGCTGCATGGAATCTAAGGGGCTAGCATTGATTTTTGGAGGAAATTGCTTCCAGCAGTTATGGTGGCACTGGTCAGCTGGGATGCAGCTTGTCTGTTTCATTTAGGTCATTTCTTTGGATTATTAAGCAAGAATTATAAAGCCGATGTTTTCTGTTCTGTTGACCTTCCAAAACTGTGAACCAGATGGATCTTTATCTGGCTTTTGAGGTGCAGAAAAAGGATAACAGAAAGCACTTCTGGTGCCATGACCCCCTTTCTGCAGTCCTGGGTCCTTCACATCCAGAGTAATGGAAAAGAAGATTAAAGTGTGGAGAGATTACTTTGATCTCCCCATTGCATGGCCATATTTGGAAGGAGCAAGTAGCTCAGGGGCAACCCTAGCCCAGCACCAGTGTCCTAAAATATACAGATTCTCTTTCTCCATTGTACCACCCTGTGTTTTGCTGTTACAACCAAAACGTTTAGCAAAACGGGGCCGTAGGGGCAGAGCAACCCTGGTGGAACTTCTCTCCAGCCTGTGGTATCTGGGTTTCTCACTCGTGCTCACAGTTGAATTAACAAACCTAACACCCTTTACTCTTCCAGCCTATGTTAACTGAGCACCTATGGTGCACCCAGAACCTGGCCCAGGAAGGGAAATGCTGAGCTGGACTGAGAAGTACCCACCCTGCAGGCTGGGGTCACTGTGTCTGTCCAGCTATGCACACTGACCCCTGAGGACAAGGCACCATGTGGCCACCTTCCTTTCTCTCACAAAGTCAGAAATCGCTGCTTCTCCCAGCAGGACTGTAATTAGCATGTTCCTCATTAGTGAGTCTGTGTGTCAAAGGTCCTGAACTCCAACAGGTAGGCACTGGGCACATGGTCTGTCCAGCGCCTTTAGCAACATCTAGCAGGATGATGGCTCATAATCAGCAAACCAACCCCCCTACTGGGGGTTTCTCCTCTCTTTGCTTTGAGAGACCCCCAGAGCCAGGCAGCTGATCTGCTCCCACTCTCCTGCCTTCTGCCACCCAGGTGAGGAGAAACAACATGGCCCCAGCACTCCCTTTTCCTTTGGAGGCAGCGGCTGCCCACTTCTACATGTGAAGTCATAATGGTGAGGACATCCATCCCACTCTCCTGCCTCAGTGGAACACCAAGAGATTGGACAAAGTGGCATGCAGTTTAGTTCTTATGACACATGAGAAGAGAGCTGATAGATGTCCAGGGCTTTGGCTCCTCCTGTCACCTACTAGATGGAAATGCCCCTAGGCAGGAGTCTGGGTCTTGGGTAGGTCCCCTCACTCATAGCTGAAGGAGGCATGGTCTACAGATGCGGGCACTGGCCCTTGATCCTCCTGCCCAGCCCCCATTATCCTGGCTCCCTCTGTCCCTCTGTTCCCTCTGGCTAATACCTTTCCCTTTCCATTGCTTCTAGTTCTGAGCATCGGCGAAGGGGGCTTCTGGGAAGGCAGCGCCCGTGGCCACATTGGGTGGTTTCCAGCTGAGTGCGTGGAGGAGGTGCAATGTAAGCCCAAGGATGGCCAAGCAGGTAAGGCAGCTACGCCAGACAGGCTTCTGTGTTCTCAGCCCCTCTACAGCCGATGGCTGTGCTATGGGTCTGGCTGGAATTGTGCAGTGAGGGTTGGTTGGCTGGAATTGTGCAGTGAGGGTTGGTTGGCTGGAATTGTGCGGTGAGGGTTGGCAAGCGACAAACCAAAGACTTCTCTAGATGGCTGGAAACAGGCTGGCTGCTTCCATTCCACTGGGCTTTGTCCAAAGCACAAATTCATTGTGAGCTGGTATGGAAGCTTTCAATTATAAGGCCACTCAGCACATGTCCCAGGAAACGTGGATGGTGTGTCCTGAGCATCAAAGAAAGCCTTCAGGGGTTGACTAAATTTATTTTTCTATATCTGTATGGATGCCAGGAAACAGCAGCTCCCCACTGCCAGTCAGGACTCCACCGTACCTCCCAGGAGCATCTGGGTAGAACCTGGGATGGGAGCTGCCCAGTGCTCAGAGAGCAGCCATCCTGCATCTTCTCAGAACTCCTGAGTAGAGCCTGGTAGAGAATTGTTCTGAAATGGGTTACAAAAAAATCAGCTTGATGATGGTATTAGGAGACCATGCATATGAAATGGCAAGACACAGACACCTGAGAATTGGGGAAGGAGGATGCCTCAGTGTCTTGGGTCACATGTATTGTCTGTATCTGGCTTTTGTGGGCTCCAGGCCAACAGTGCACCCTCAAAAATGGCCACGAGGCCCTTTGCAATCGTTGACCTTGCTGTCTCCTTGTGTGGACCCTTTGGCCACTGAGTGCTCTCCAATGTGTCCTTTATCCCGTTTTTAAGGTTCTCAGTCCAGGTGCACTACAAGGATCTGACACCCCTGGTCAGGTCCACCTGGGCCAGCAAAGGCCTAAAAGCCATGAGCTTTATGAAGCTGGAGGCATCTTACCTCCATCCCCTTAGAGCAGCCTGGGTTGGTCTCAGAGGGGCCCTCCGGGCTTCCTCTCTGAGAACCTGGGAGTGCCCTGTTGCTTGGTACAGACACTAGACCATATTGTGGGGTGTTGAGATAAAATATGTTCCAAACTGGAGCTTGAAAGGAAAGATGGGATTGTGCTCTGTGGGGAGGGCGGTGGGGGCTGCAGTCAGCAAGCAAGAGGAACAGTTTTGCTGGATGTAGTGACAGGGCCCAGCCTCTTAGGTCTAGCAAGGTCAAGATTACATCCATGACTTCACTCCTTCCTCCCCTGGCCCCTCCTCCCCCAGTGGGCTCATCACCCCATCCCCCTCTTGTGCTGACCCTCAGAGCATGCTGGGTTGCCTCCCCTTCAGTCTTGTTAGAAAGACTCAGGTGTGCTGGTTGGGCATTCCTGGTTGCGCCAAGTCTGCACAGGGCAACCCTGGAGGGCCACAGAGGGTCACTGGGCCCTCCTGCTCTCTCCATTCTCTGGGAAATAGTGGCTTTCTGGGGGACTGGGCAGGAAAAAGCAGGGCAGCTAGAACAGCCTACATCCCCTCCCCCCTGTGGCATTGCCCTATGTCCCAGACGAGAGCTTGTGGCTTTTCCTGGCCCCTCCTGGGAGGGAGCTTCCCAGGGATGATGACTTATTGTGGAAACAAGTACAGTAGTGTTTGAGGAAAGATCCTTAATTAAGGATCTTTTAGCAGCTGGAACAAATTGCCGCAGAGTGGCTTCACACAACAAGGTTTATTCCCTCGCTGTTCTAGAGGTCAAAAGTCTGGCATGGGGCCCACCAGGCAGGGCTGTGTTCCTTCCAAAAGCCCTGGTTGTGGGGGTTTGTCCGTTTCCTCCCTCTCCAACTTCCACAGGCCGTAGCATTCTTAACTGTGGTCCCATCCCCGCCCCTGAGCCCAGGGTCAGCGATTGCATCTCAGACCCTCTGTCCTGCCTCCTCCTCTTCCACCTTAAGGGCTCATGTGATTAGATGGCTACCCAGATAACCCAGGTCCAGGCAACCTGATTAGCAGCTTAGATTCCATCTGCAGCCTCAGTTGCCTTTTGCCATTTGGGTGACTTGCACAGGTCCTAGGGATGCCCTGATGGTGAATTGTGAACCTAATACCTCTGCTGACCCATAGAAGGCCATGGACCAGAAAAGCAAGGCCTCCTGGCAACCTGAGATGAGAAGTGGTCATCATGACACAACTCAGAGAAGGTAGAATCTGAGCTGGACTCCAAGGGAGGATCCCTGAGCAACCTGAGCTCTGTTTGCCCCGGGCTTTCTGACACTCTGACTTGCTACCAACTTTTTAAAATTTCTTGTATAGGTATGATTTGCATGCAGTGAAGTGCACAGATTATGGGAAGAGTTGAGCGTACTATGAAAAATGTATATACCTGTATCGCTAGCTGCAATTAGCATACACAATGCTTCCTCACCCCAGGAATTTCTCCCAAGCTGCTCCCTAGACAATACTCCTACCTCCAGGAGACGTGCACCATTCTGCTCTCTGCCAGCACAGATCAGCTTTGTCTGTTCCATTTCCTACAGATGAATCCTACAGCTGGTACTCTGGGGTCTAACTTCTTTCCTTCAACCCAGTGCCTGTGATATTCTGCTCTACTGTTAAGCATAGCAGCAATTTCTACATGTTTGTTGCTGAGGACTATTCCATTATGTGTTGAATGCCATAGTCTGTACATTCATTTTCCTGGTGTGGACAGTTTCATTGCTTCTCATTTGGACTAATGTCAGTGAAGCTGCTAGGAATGTTTTGTATAAGTCTTTTCCTGTAGATCTGCTGGATCACATAGTGGGAGCATGTTTAGCTTTATAAGAAAGGGTTCTCCCATGTCATGGCATTTACACCCTTACAGTAGGATCTGAGAGTTCCAGGTGCTCCACCTTCTCCTTGGTACTTGGTAGTATCAGTATTTTAACCTCAGCCATCTGAAGGGTGTGATATGATATCTTATCATGGGCATGATTTGCATTTTTCTGAGACTGTTGTTATTGAAGCACTTTTTGTACGCTACATGTTTAAATTCTTTGGGGAAGAATCTGTTCAAGTTTTTTGTCCATTTCTCATTGGAATATTTTTCTTTTCAATTTTGGTCTGTGGGAGTTCTTTTTCTGTAGATAATTCTGTTTATTAGGCCTTTGTCTGGCATATGTTGCAAATATTTTTTTCTAGCCTCTGATTTACCTTTCCATTTTCTAATTGTGTCTTCTAATGAGGGGAAGGCTTTTAAATTTTACATGAACTCCAGTTTCTACTTTTTTCTTTCATAGTGCTTTTTGTGGCTTTGACATTGAAAATTTGCAGACCTTGAATATACATAGAACCCAAAAAGATGATCCACAATATTTTTTAAATACTTCCATCCAGCAAGCTCATTCTACACAGAGCCTTATCTGAACCCTTGAAAGTTCTTCTGCTCTATCATGGTTTTATATGGTAAAGTAAACACATAGCTGTCACCTCCCACTCAGGAGCATTAAATGAACTAGGTAAATGATTCAAGGAATGAGCAGCCCCATGAAGTGGCCATATAGGACACTTTCTGCCTGACGACAGGACCAGCTGCATCCTCATTGCCCAGTGAAAGACATCAGGGGCTGGGAACTAACAGCACGATGAAACAGTGGACCTGGTTATGGATTGGTCAGACTTTACAAGCTAAGCCCAGTTCCACAAGTATCTGGGCAGTTAGGCCTTTGGTGTGTGAAGCACTTGCTCATCCCAGCCTCTCTCTGACTTCTTACATTGCATGTCTGTGGCTCTTCTGGGTTCCTAGTAGACACACATATCCCCTCTGATCTTGGGGAGCAAATGAGACAGGAATTCTCATTTGAGCATCCCTATTGTGGCACCTAGGGAAGCACAGGCAGGAAGTCACGAAGCTGGGCTCTGGCCCGTTCCTTATGACTTGTCATGTTCTGCATGTTGGTCTGTTTCATATCAGAGCAGCCTCCTCAACACGCAGCTGGTGTGGTGATCCTGGAGCATGAACACCACTGATTGTGTGTTGGCAGGAGCTACAGGGAGGCACAGAGAGAAGAGAGAGATTGTTGGTCCATTCTCTGGCCCACTGCCTCCATTTTGCATCTGTTACAAGGTTTATTTAGTGGTTCTGGGTAGATTCTTCATGTAAAATGTCAAGGCTTAAGATGAGGTGTGTGAAGAGTTAGGGGAAGACTATGACCATAGTTTTCATCTTTTACCAAGCTTGAGAGACAGCAGTGTTCTCCCATTTACACAGTGCATCTTTTTGCATGCATTGGCCTCAGAGCTGTCAGCAAAGAGCAGCATATGACCATGGCACAGTGAGCATTGAGGAACACCATCCTGGAAGGGGAGCTCTGGGGATTGCTGGTTAATGATGTGCATGTCCCCTTTCCGTCCTCCTAGAGCATAGGTTCCTCAAAATAGGGACAGCGTTCTGATCTTTGTCCTGCACAGTGCCTCTCCAGGATGAAGCAGTCAGCAGGTGATCCCCCATGTCCATAGAAGGGAGGCCTAGTGTTGCAGTGGATCTGGAGACACAGGAAATGCTATGTCTATCCCTGTGTGTATCAGGCAGCACCCAGTCAGCTTCTGTAACAAACAGGCCCACACTTCAATGGTTTAACACAATATACATTTCTTCCCGGCACAGTAACCACCTAGTGTGGTCTCTCCTGGTCACTGGCAACCTTCCTTTATCCACAGTGTAACCAGGGCTAAGGCCCTTCCTGGTGTGGCCATGTCATTCTGAATGGACATAGGACCCTCTTCTCCAGCCAGAAGAACAATGGAAATCCATCCTGTCCATTGAGTTAGGTATTGCAGGAACCCATGTCACTGCCTGTGACAGCACTTGTCAAGGACCAACCATGTGGCCTTCATGCCACAGGTGCTGGGCCCTGTGTCCCCTAGCCAGAAGTTGTTTCTTGGTGGCTATACTATCAGGTTCTCCAGAGAGACAGAAGCAGTAGGGTATGCATATGGCTATAGAGATGAGAGGACTGTGAGGTATATATTAGCAGGTGTATATTAGCAGGTTTCTTTCAAGGCACTGACCCACACCATTCTGGGGATTGGTAGGTCTGAGGTTGGGGGCAGGCACTGAGGCAACTCCTTACCCAAGGAAACCCTGGTTTTTCTGGTATAACCCTTTAGCTGACTAGAAGAGGCCTGCCTACATTATTGAGAAAAACATTACATTAGTCCACTGATGATGAATGTCAGTCACACCTACAAAAAATACCTTGATAGTGACACCTGAATTAATGCTTGGCATGATGACTGGGTGCTGTGGCCAGGGCAGGATGACAAAGATTGGCTGTCACAGGGACAGACCACCTGTCTCTCTCCCTTACTCCCCTTCTCCAATCTTCCAAGGTGTTGGTTTCCTCATTTGTATACTCAAGCGGGTAGAGTGAGTGGTAGCATGATCCTTCCTCGTTAGAGCTCTACCAAGGGAACTAAAGTCAGGAATACGCCCAAGGATGGGTCTCAAATAAGAAACCAAGGTAGAGTATTTCCAAAGCCATCACTTGGTGCCCAGTGACAAATCACTCTCTGAGAGTCTAATGCACATGCCTGCTGTGTTCATGATGTGTCTCGTGTACAAATGGAAACCTCAGTGATGCAGCTCCTTAGTTGTCCCTGAGAAGACAACAAGGCCCTGAAACACAGACCACATTGGACTTTAGGTGCTAAAATGAGGGCCTGATTCTCAGCGAACACTGGGCAGTGGAAGAGGTGGATATGGTGAGTCACCACAGTGACTGGCCCTAGCCTTTGAGACAGGTAGGATCAGTCACCCAGAGCCACTGAGGTGGGAAAGGTGCCTGCTGACTGGCAGCCCAGACACAAGAATAGATGTCATGCCCAGAACCCTGCCTCATTCTCCAGGCTACCAGTGGGCTGCCTGGGAGATCTTGGGGTGCCATGAATCATGGGCACTGCCAGAGCCTCCCAGGAGTCAGGACCCGCAGGCAGCTGCAGTGGCCCTCAAGGAAGCAACTTTGTAAGGCTCCCTGCAGAACAAGCATTCAAAATCTCAAGACTGGATATATCTAAGGTGGGATTTGAACTGGGCTATCTGATTCCCAGGCTCGGTCTTCACTTGTACTGTGCCTTTTAGAATCCCGGCTGAGGTCTCTCCTTTTTCATTTGCCAAATAGTAGCCACTAGCCTGGAGCTTGCTGTCACCTCAGTCTTCCCTTTGGCTCTGAGAAATTACTCCTTGTCTGCTGGCCTCTCCTGGCCATATTCCTGGACCATTCCTCCAGACCCCATAGTCTGCAGGTGGGCAGCACGGCTTGTCCTCCCAGGAGCTGACTGTGAGCACAATGTGTCTGTCGGTTGCCCTTGCCATCCTGCTTCACCACACCCAGAGCCATCCCCTTGGCCCCTTAGGGCACTCCTCTTATGGCTCTGCCAGGCCTCAGTAGGTCATAAGATTTAAAACCCCCCATCTCCAAATCTAACCCTCGGATCAAGGCTGAGCAGGATGATATGACCTCATGGTTTCACTGTTTTATGGCAATTCACAAGTGATAAGTGGCCACTGTCCTTTGAGATTTCTTTTCTGTCTCATTGATAAGAAAGGCAAATGGGAGGAGGCAAGACCTCATCATAATGAACCTGTTGCCTTAGTGACTGTGCCTTGCTGTCCAACACTAGGTTAGTCTAGGGTACATCTGTTCTCAAAGTGAGCTGTGTCCAACTCAGTATATCTTAACATTGGATAAGATTTGTTAATCTGCAGGTGTCACTCATGTCCCTCCATCTGTAGGGTTATATGACACTATGCAGTCTGTGCAGAGCTTTTCTAAACCTAGTGGCTGTAGTACTAGCTCCTTGCCTCTTGTTTTACAGATGGATCACGTGATCTTCACAGTAAGCTGGGAAGGTGGGAACAAATTGATGTTCCTCATTTTAGAGATGAGGGCCAGAGATGAATGAACCTCTGCAGAAAAGCAAATCTACTAGGTACTTGAGCCAGCACCCAGCCACAAACACATCTGAGCCAGGCTCAGGTTCAGGGTAGCAGCCACCCTCAGAGGTATTAAGATCTGGTGGCTGCGGAGTTGGGAAGTGGGATGTGGTGGCACTAGTACTGGTAACACTGGTGGCAATCATGGTAATGCTGTTCATGCTGGCGATGCTTCTCATGGTAAGGTTGCTAGTGTTCCTGCTGCTAGTGATGGTGGTAGTGGTGATGATGATGATGCTGGTCATGGTGATGGTGGTCATGGTAACGGTGGTCATGGTAATGGGGAAGGTGGTGATGATGATGATGATGATGATGATGATGATGATGATGATGATGATGATGGGAAGGTTTTAAGGAGATGACAGAAGAAGAATGATGCTAATCAAGGCTGACAGTCCAGGGTGGTGACCTCCACTACTCAGGCCACAGGCTGAAAACTGTCCCTATCCAGCCCTGCCAAGCCCTTACTTCCTTAAGGAGCCTTCTGAACTGCCCCTTCTGGTTCCGAAATGCCATCTCCTTCCTTGGTTTTTCTTGGTATAGAGAAATCCACATTGGGTGCCCTTGAGAAGAATCCTTTACCTTCATATACATTCTCTTTTTCACCTATAAATTGGGGGTACAGCCATTATCAGTTTATATCCTACAAGGTATTCCAAGGGTTCACTGGGGAGAGTGCTGGAGCACATACCCCACACATGACAGTATCTGAAGGAGTGTCCATGGCCTGAGTATCCTGATCACAATACCAGTGTTCTCAATGTTCTGAGCAGTAGTGATGATTCGTGGTTATTCCTACCTTATCCCCACCTCCACCTGCCCTACCTGCCCCCTGCTGTGCACCCTGGTCTGGGCCTAACAGATTTCCCTTCCCGAACCCACATTCCTAAAGGGAGCCAGGTGGGGTCAGCCAAGGATGATGCAGAGGAGAAGGGCCAGCTGCAGTGTGTGAGGCCCCCACAGCAGCCCCACAGGGAGAAGCAAAGAGCAGATGCAAGAGCAGACTCCCTGGGCAGTGATGAGGCCCAGTGACCTTCTCGCCAGTTATGTTCCCTGGTCTTTGCCCTCGTCTCACCCTGCTACCTCACTGTCACAGACACTGGCCAGTCCTGATTGTCACTGAGGGAAAGCTTGGGTCCTAGGTGGGGCTCTCTGCATCACTGGATTCTGGTCATGGTTCTTCTCCCACTGCAGCAGGCCCTGAGCCACGGCCCCTAGCTGGTCCTGAGACCCTCTTCTTCCGGCCCCAGCTAATGGATGGGGTGTTCACAGGTGTTCGTTCTCTTGCCCCTGGTAAATAGAAATCTAGCTCTCTTTTAGCTTCAGCAGCTCAGAGGCCCCTGTTGAATGTTTGGTTTTGTCACAGTGCACACCATGTGTCCAGGCTCCAAGCAAGCCTACCCTTGAAAAGTGTGCAGTGAGGTCAAGTCATCAGATGCCCCTAGCTCTGAGGGCTGCTTATGCCCACCTTTTGGATCCAGGGTGCAGTCTTGAAAGGCACCCCTCTGGACCCGACATAACCACATGAGCCCTCTCCCACCCCACTGCAAGACCCCTGGAGTGCTGTGGAGATGGAAAGTGATGGGTCCGAAGGACAAACTCATTCCCAGTGCAGCTGGAATGCTACTGTTCTTCAGCCAAGAGCACAATGAAGGCCAGGATGCGGGTGGAAGATGTTAGATATGAGATCAGTTGGCAGGAAAAGAGGAGAGGAGACTTTAGGAGGAGGAAAGGCAGCCGAGAGGGGGGTGGTGAATACATGGCTGGTCCAAGGCCTACTAAGATGAGTGAGGACCTTTCCCCCTTGGTCACTCTGACACTGATAACCAGCCTTGTGGCTCACATTCAGGGTGGCTAGTGTGTGGACAGGGTATCTCCTGATGGATGTGAGACTCTTGGATTCCCTCCTTGCCACCTTATTAGATTCCAACCTGGGTCCAACCAGAGACTCAGGGGCCGGCCAGAGATCTGAGCCATGCAGAGGTGGTGTCCTGTGTCCTAGCACCTGTGGTCACAGCTGGCACTTAGGATGTCCCATGAAACTTGGGGACCATGAGTGCAGGTTCCTTGGGAGCCTTTGACCATGGCTACATGAGCCCCTTTGTCCTTGGCTCTGAGAGGTTGACCTGCAGAAGGTGACTTTCACTGTTCCCTGAAGGGAGTCAGGGCAGATACCCCTGATGTGTGCTGAGAAGCCAAAGCCCAGAGAATCCTTGCTCAGGGTCTGAGTCTGTGTTGTGCTGCTATCCTGAGACAGGTTCTTTAAAAGAGCAGAGGTTTATTTTCTACAGTTGTGGAGGACAGGAAGTCCAAGGTTGAAAGCCTGCATTGGGGGAGGGTGTCTTGTGATCCATAGCAGAAGGTGGAAGGCAGGAGAGCACTGGGGGAAAGGAAAGGAAAGGAAAGGAAAGGAAAGGAAAGGAAAGGAAAGAGGAAAGGAAAAAGGAAAGGAAAAAGGAAAGGAAAAAGGAAAGGAAAAAGGAAAGGAAAAAGGAAAGGAAAAAGGAAAGGAAAAAGGAAAGGAAA
>NW_004955422.1:15563062-15739996 GCF_000276665.1 Chinchilla lanigera
GACTGGTCCTTTTATAAGGACCCCAGTCCCACAAAGCTGGCCCATTGCTCACTCCTGGAGTCAAGGCATGAGCCCTTTCATGAGGGCTCCCTGCAAAGCCTGCAGGGTGCATGGGGATGGAGTATCCAGGGTGGCCTCTTGGGTCAGATGGACCCAGAATTCCCTCCTTCCTCTTCCAAGTCTTTTCAGTAGGTTGAAAGATTGCATTTGGTTCTTCTGTGATTTTTAAAAATATAACAAATATATAGAGAAGCTCCCAAATTACTTTGTATAGCAAAACATAAATCATATAGCTTAGTGCTTGGTCATAAAACCAACCTCCCTGGAGCCAGCACCCACAGCCCTGTCCCCTTCCGAGTTATATTCTCCCATTGGCAATCCCATCCTGGTACATGTGCCGTTCGCATCCTGGTTCTCAATTGCTCTGCTCTCTTACTTTGTACCCCTGAACAGTGGTTTTGGATTTCATCACCAGTGAGCCCCTTGTGGCTGGGAGCAGGGTGCAGGCAGCTGTCCCAGTTCCTGGGGTAACCTGACCCTCAGAGCCAGCCACGCGAGTGGGTCTAGTCTCCCATTTCCCCGTTTGTGTGGCCTTTATTTTTCTGACCCTCCACAGGGTGACCCTTGGGTTGTCTCCACCAAGGGCTGTCACAGGTATTGCCGTAGACACCCCTGCCCTCCCTCCCAGTCAGTGTGTGCACACTCAGGGGTGTGGCTTATATGCCAGGAGGGGCTGTGCTCAGGGTGGCTGCCTCTTCTCCTTTTCCAGACCCTTCAACCCTGTCCAAAGAGGGGAGTCTCTCTTGGAACCCCACCTAGAGGCTGGAAAGTCCCAGCTCAAGGTATCCTGCCAAGGGCCCTCTTCCTGACATGCAGGTAGCTGTCATCTCACTGAGGCTTCACCAGGGGGCAAGAGGAGGGCAGAGAGTGCACACAAGAAAGTGCGCACGTGTTCTGCTGTCTCTTCCAAGGGCACTAATCCCATCACAGAGGTTCCACCTTCACGTTCATCTGACCCTGGTCACCTCCCGAAGTCCCCACCTCCAAACACCATCCCATGATGAGTCAGGGCCTCACTGTGTGAATTCGGGGGGTGCAGATGAATCAGTGATGCCCGTGTGTCCCCAGTGCTTTCCGCCGGTCGACTCATTGTCTAGCCAGCCTTGGTATCACTTCTGAGGCTGGCCCTGTCCTGCGTGCTTGCCGGTCACTTACGTGCCTCCCTTCTCCTGCCAAGTACCAGGTCAGGTCTTCAGCCTGCTTTTCTTTCAGATTGTCTCTCTGTCTCTTACTGATTCACGGCCCCTCTCTGCATCATCTGGCAGGCAGCAAGGCTCTGGTCAGCCACACACATTTGCCCACGTCTCTTCCCAAGGTATGGCTGCTCTTTTCCCAGGGGCAGGAATCCTTCCACATGCTCCTGTGGCTGCTAACCCACCATAATCCCATTTCCTTCTCTCTGCTTAATTGATCATGAAGCTTCCCTCCTGTCTGTGCCAGGAATGTGGCAGGCTTCCCACTTTAAGTGATTCAAAGTGCTCATTCCAGAAATACGTGCGTGGTAATGAGTGTGACTGGAAACCCAGCCTGCATCTTTGGGGGTGACTGAGCCCTGATCCCTCCTCTGGACAAGCCCCCTGGTGTGGTTATGATGTCCTGGGCTCTCAGAGGCTGTCAGGGCCGTGTGGGTGGGAGATCTTCCAATGTGTGTGCTTGGGTGGGTACTATGGGGGTCAGAGGGCTCTGTCCACACACATGGCCTGTCTTGAAACACAACAGCGATCCTGACCCAGACATGGTCGGACCCCACTGACCCGGCACCATGTGGATAGCAGGCCCTGTGCTCACTTTCACTTGTGTTCCTCTTACCTCTAGAACAACCCTCCATGCTAATTACCAGCATTTCTATTTTGCATGTGAGGAAATGGGGGTCAGAGAAACTAAACAGCTAGTCCAGCGTCCCAGATCCTTGCGAGCCTGAGCACTTTCATCTGGGTCACTGAGCAAAGAACCCCGTGTCCCTTGATCCCATCAATGGCAACCAACATAAAGCGCCACCCAGAGGGGTGAGAACCAGAAGGGACGTAGTTATTATACTACACAGCTTAGATCTCTCCTACAACAGTGGCGCAGAGATCACAGGGAAATCGCTGATGTTAAAAGAAATCTCATTGTAAAGTTGAAGTTCCATCTGTGAAAATATCAATTACCAAGGCAAAACAGCTTTATCTGTAAAATAAATTTAAGGTCTTTTCTTTTAGGTTATCATCTGTGGAAACAACAAATAGCAAGATTCTTGTAATACTTGAGATTCCTTTGAGATGACTCAGGGTTCTAACCCTGATTTAGGGCTCAGGCCCCTGTCAGAGAAAGAAATGTGGGCTTTCGGCTGCTCAGGATCCTGGCTGGTGACAGGGCAGGAGGGAGACACCTGACTTGAAACTCCTGACCTTGGGTTTCTCCACTGCCCCACCCCCACCCCTGCCCCAACTCAGGGGCTGTTCTAGTTCCAGTCAGAGGTAAAAAGCCCCAGTTCCCTTCCCCTCCTACCCCTCCAAAAGGAATTTATTAGCTTTAGGGGCTGGGGATTTAGCTCAGCGGCAAAAGCGCCTGCCTGGCAAGCACAAGGTCGGGAGTTCGGTTCCCGGTACCGGAGAAAAACCAAAAAAAACCAAAAACAAAAAAACACAGGAATTTATTAGCTTATATAATTAAAGTGCCTGGGGTTGTCTGGCTTCAGGGAGAGCTGCATCTGGGTGCTCAGATGCTGTCCCCACCCAGATAGTTCTCTTCCTATCTCAAGGCCCCAGTTCCTCCACATTGGCTTTATTATCTAGCTAACTTAGCTCTCAGGTGGCCCCTGGCAGCTCCCAACCTTACGTTCTCCCAGTTCCAATACCAGCATCAAGTGAGAATAATTATTTGCTAGCTGCTTAGCAGAGCAAAAGTGCTGGGATTAGCCGTGATGACACTGACCTGAATCACTTATGTGCCTGCCCTGAAACAGCTTACTGTGACCAGGGGGTGGGTGCACCTAGGAAGTATGTATATCCAGGCCTGCATTGGGGTTTAGGGAAGATGGCATGCCAGGGATGGTCCAGGCACTGTAACTAGCAGGAGGGAGCAAGAACTCTGCATGGCAAGCCACAGATTTTCCTTCCATGGGGAAGCCAGGCATCTAGGATCTTTGAAGACCACAGGGGATACTGCCATGACCCACTTTCACCACTACCAGTAGGAGTGCCTTCCAGGAGACAAAGAAGGGACAGGAGCCCCGCCCTCCCCACCCCCACCACCGCTTTTTCTAGGTGTGCCTGGCTGGAGCCCCAGGGTGGGGACTGGTGGAGTCCTGCTGTCAAAGGGACATTCTGCTCCTCGCTATGTACCAAACCCTCTGTAAAATGTCACAATGGCCATGGCAGAGTGTTCCAAAATAGAATGTTTTTGTTATCTTTAGAGCATTTAAAAATACAGGCAAATGACTCCAGTAGCACAGTTGTAATCTAAAATATTAATAAGCAATAAAACCAGCTTCCAAAGGAGTCGCTAGCTGTTCCCCAATGGAACATAAAATAACGGCGAGGACTTGTGGTCCTGCCTGCTAATGACTGAGTGTGTTAAACAACCTGGCAGGCGCATATAGCACCCCCTCCCCGCCCGCCCTTTCTTTTACGCCATTTTATTAAAATACACTTGGAGCCGCTTGGGGGGGGGGATGTGCCACTGTTTCTCAGCAGCTGCTCAGGGTTTTAAATACCGGTTTCCATGCCTGGGTTTGCCCCCAAAATAGAGTTCTGCTGCGTCTGTCTGTTGGTTCAGGGCTGCCTCGAGAGGATTTGGTCTCCGGCTTTGCTGTGGGACCCAGGCCTTTCCCGCCTCCTCCCAGCAGTAGTGATGGCCTGCTCTGGGTTACCATGGCAACCTGGTGATGCTGGGTACCAACCCTGTCCTTCCTGCTGCTACAGGATGTGGTGTCCACAGCTCTATAGGGAAAGTCATCTTGTGCTATGGTCACTATGGGCCGGGGGTTCCAGAAGGAGGAGGAGGGCATGGCCCAGACTCTCGTAGGATTGAGGACACTATCTGCTTCTCTGGGTGCTACTTGTGTGTGTTGGCTGAGACTGCCATAGCAAAGGTCCAAGCCTAAGGGGCTGAAATGACAAGCATGTGCTTTCTCCTAGCTGTGGAGGCCAGGCATTCTGGGACAAGGTCAGATGGCTTGGCTCTTGGTGGGGGTTCTTATCTGGCTGGCAGGTGACCCTTCCCCATGTCCTCACATGACCTCTCCTCTATACACACAGCCCTGGTGGCTCTTCCTCTTCTTATGGGGACATCAGCCCCAGTCAGGTAAGGGCACTACCTGTATGACCTCATTTAATCTCAGCTGCCTCCCTGACGGCTCTGCCTCCAGATACAGTCACATCGAGGGTCAAGGCCTGAGCACAGGAGTTTGGGGGAAGACAATTTAGTCCATAACAGTGGTGAGCAGTTACTGCCATAAAGCAAGCTCTCCTCCACATGGTCTTGTGTGCGGATGACACCCCAGTTCGGCCCCTTCCCTCTGCACAGTCCCCTCCTCAGGGGGCCATTCTGTGATCTAAGTTGAAGGCCATAATTATCCTCTCTGTCTTTAAATTGTTATTGATGTCTCTTCATGCCAGTCCATCAACCCTTGGAGGCCTCTGTGTCTACCCAAGGTCTATCCTCTGTTGTGGGGACATGATCCAGTTCCCTTAGTGCATTGAAAAAGGCAAACAGCATCCACAGCATCCACACAGTATCAGAGTCACCACCATTTTCTTACTGTGTGATCCTGGGAAAATTACTTGGCCTCTCTGAGCCATCATGTCCTGCTCTGTGAAATGGCAGAGACAGCACTACATTTGCCACAAGGCCACTGTAATGGCAGAATGAACCCCTCATGGTTATCACCTGGCATAGCCTGCCTCTCCCATCCTTATCCTGCCTACCATATCTGCAGATGCCAAATGTTAGAGCCTGGCCCAAAGCCCAGCCCACTGGAGAGTAATATGTGTGCCAGGGTCTCTCTGCCTGGTGGAACCAGTACCTGCAGTGGGGCCTGGCATCCATCTTGAAGCAGCTTTCCTGGTATGTTTAATGAGCTTGGCCTGGGAGCCTCATGTTGGAGCAGATTTAATCAGTGCACATAGTAGAAGCAAGGACCAGGACAGTAACTTGTAAATACCAACCGGGATCTGAGGTGCACTTATTAAGCTGCACTGCCCTCTACAAGAGCAGAAAACAGAACAGTACAACCAACTCATGGTGTTTCCCATACTTCACATGGCGCCAGGCATAGAGGAGGCACTGGGCCTGGGAGAAGGGCCACGGAGAATGGATGCATAGGGTGGGTAGATAGAGAGAAGAGCATGTGATAGATGGGTAGTTGGGCAAATGTGTGGATAAATGGATGGGTAAGTGAGTGGCTGGACAAATGGGTAGACAGATGGAGAGATGGGTGGATAGGCGGCTACCTGGATGGATGGATGGATGGATGGATGGATGGATGGATGGATGGATGGGTGGATAGGTAGGTGGAAAAATAGGTGGTTGGGAGGATAGATGGATGGACAGATGGATGGATTATGAATGGATAGGTAGATGGATGATGATTGGACAGATGGATGGACAGATGCATGAGTGGATGCTAGACAGATGAAATCATGGCTGGATGGGGGAGCCTTGCTTGGGTGGTTATAGATCTCCACTCTACCCTTCATTCACAAGTTGCCCCAGTTGCAGTTGTGTGTCCACTCCCATTATAAGTCCCTGTGCCCCTGCCATGCCTATGAGACATCGGTGGAACTGCCGAGTCAGGAAATAGCCTGCAAGGTGGTGGGCACACTTGAGGCTCCTTGGCCCCCAACCTCTGTGTCTACCCAAGGTCTATCCTCTGTTGTGGGGACATGATCCAGTTCCCTTAGTCCACCCAAGCAAGGCTCCCCCATCCAGCCATGATTTCATCTGTCTAGCATCCATTCATCCATCTGTCCATCCATCTGTCCAGTCATCATCCATCTACCTATCCATTCATAATCCATCCATCTGTCCATCCATCTATCCTCCCAACCACCTATTTTTCCACCTACCTAAGTTCCCTTAGTTCCTCCTCTGGTCTTTCTCCCTAGGAGTTGTTCAGGTGCAATTCCCCAAATCCAGCCCAGGGACTTGGTTGCCTCACACCATGCTTGCCTGCCTTGCCTCCGAGTCTAACCTACAGGCTTCACTCTGCATCTGCCAAGCCACACAAATGGTGCTGGGGCTGGGCACCCCTCTTGGGAAAGGTGGCTGACCTGTCCCTTTGCTGTGTCATGAGTGTTTGGATTCTTGAGTGCTCCAGAGACCAACGATGTCATGACCTGAGATAGTGGGTGAAGGCTCCTATGTGTACAGGTGGTGCCTGTGATGAGCTATCTGTCAGTTGGAAACTGGTGAGGATGAGCCTGAGGTCTCCTTTTGGCACCAGGACACCCGGTTTGGGGATGGTGAGTCAGGGCCAGGAGCCCCCTGTAGCCGAGGCGAAGGCAGAGCCAGAGCTGCCCGCTACCTCGGAGTGTGCCGTGGCTCATTTTGGAAAGTGAAAGCTGTCATATGGTGTTCTGCTACTGAATGGAGATGTTGTTTTTGGCTCCTCTGAAATAGACGATGGGAAACAGATTCGGGGATTATGAATAAACATTGGCTTATGGGGGCCGCATGCTGGTAACAATGAAATCTCCACATTTGCAGATTAAATTTAAGACATGCATATGTAATATGGATCTCTGTAAAGGCCAGAATCCTGCTCAAAAAATCATGTAGCCAGTCTGAGAGGGCACTGTGTGTGTTACCTGTCCCCAGGCAGGGGTGTGGGCGTGGAAGCCCTGGGGACCGGGAGAAGCTGGGTTCCCAGGAGACCTGGCATGGGGGAGCCAGGAGACCAGCCAGGAAGCAGTGGGTGGGCTCTACCCACAGACGTGGACCCAGTCTGCACCCATCTGTGGCAAAGGCAGCTTCCAGAAGCCTCACAGTGATTAGTCCAATTGGGCTACAGAATTAACTCTTGCTGGTTAACCCTCTCCTCTCTAATGTGACATCATTGTATGCTCTGAGGGACACCAGATGTGGTACTCACTTTGTGTTTTCCTTGAATTGAAATATAATTCCTATACCAATTTGCCCTTTGAAAGTATATTTGTCCTTTGAAAGATTTGCCCTTTGAAAGTATATAATTCAGTGGCTTTTGAATATTCACCATGTTTTTTAAAACCTCACCATTATTTAATTCCAGAATATTTCATCATCCTAAGAATAAATACATGAAGGTCACTCTTACCTTCCCCTGCCCCTGACCACCACTAAGCTGCTGTCTGTCTCTGTGGATTTCCCCATTCCGGACACTCCATAGAGTGAAATTATACAATATGTGATGTTGTGTGAGTGGGCACTCTCACTCAGCATAAGGTTCACTTTTTATGACTGTGTAATAGTCCCTTGTGAGCAAGCATTGTACACTGTTTGTCTGTTTATCAATTGATGGATGCTTGGGTTGTTCCCACTGTTTGGCTACTTTGCACATGGCTGCTGTGCAGTTTTTGTTGCAATTGCTATTCCCTTCTCTCGGTGGGTACCTAGGAGGGGAATTTCTGTGTGAGATGGTCACTATGTTTCACTTTTTGAGGAACTGCCAGACTTTTCCACAATGGCTTTTCTGTTTTATATTCCCACCAACAGGGTATGAGGGTTCCAATGTCAGCGCATCCTCACCCACACTCATTTTCCAATTTGCTGTTGCTGCAGCCATCCTAGTGGGTGTGAGGCGTCGTCTCACGGTTCCAGCGGTTTCAGTGGTATCAGTGACGAGCATCATTTCATGGACTTATTAGATATTTGTGTCTCTGCTTTGGAGGAGCATTCACATTTTAAATTAATGTTTTATTGTACAGTTAGTGTATAGACCTGTAACACATCTGAGAAAGTGTAAAAAATAAGAAAAATGATTCATAGTCCTACCTGTTATGACTTAGAGTGAGTGTCCTTACAAAGGCCGCTGTATTCAAGGTTGGATCCCCAGCCTGTGGTGCCATCAGGTGGAAACTCTAAGACGGCACCTGCTTGGAGGACTTAGGTCACTGGGGCTGCACCTTTCAAGGGGACTGTTGAACCTAGCTCACATTCTCACCTTGATGTGCTCCCTCACCACAGGCCCAAAGAAGTAGAGCCACTTAGCCATGGGCTGAACCCTCTAAAACTGTGAGCCGGAATAAACCTTTCCTCCCAGTCAGCGGGTCCCCTCAGGCATGTGTGTGCTAATAGACAGCTGGCTGCACACTGCCCCCTGTTGGCAGTCACCTTGGAGGTGTTGGTCTTTTTTGAGCATACATGGATGTTAAGCAAAATTGAGCTCATCCTCTATAATTAAAAATCCTGCTTTTTTCCAAGTGAGAGGACATGATGTCATGGATTGAAAATATTCTTCCTAAACTCCATTCGCTGTGGTTGTTACAGGTTGTCACGGATGTGACACTGACGCGATACCGGCCCGTGTACTGGTCACGCTCCTTCGTGGTTTGTGACGGTGTCTGTCTCTGTGTTGTGCTATGAATGGCAGTGCCGTGAAGGCCTCACCACAGGAAAGCTTCCCGCTGTCTCAGTCAGACACGTGTCCTCAGAACTGCTAGCCCAGTTTCTCCGCACTGCGCAGTGCCCCCTCGCTTCTGTCCCCTGCATAAGAGCTGTGCCGACATTCAAGGCGATGTCTGGCCACCTCTACCCAGCTTCCTCCAGGACTTCTGAGAGTTCTGGGTTCATCTTTCCGCAGCTCCATATAAACAGGACCTGCCACAGTGCTGAGATAGGGACTTGAGGATGCGGAACACATATTTTCTCAGGCCAGAGAGGCTTAGCTTCCAGAGCCAGCATGCACTGTCTCTGGGTCCCAGGCTTATGCGATATTCTGCTGTCCCCAGCCTGAAATTCCCAATCCTTTGTGAACAAGAGACTGCATTTTCTTCTTCCATGAGACCACACAGCTCACCCACTATGTGCTGCCCCTGCTCACCTTTGCTGCATTTACCTTCAGGCACTAGAGGTCAGCTACAATGAAAAACAAAGGTATTTTGTTCAGAAAACTGTCACGGCCAGAGGCATTCTGCAGGGTTGCCACACCAGGGCAAATTTGGGAGCCCTGGCATCCCGCTATGCTATGCTGCACATATGCTATGCTGCGCAGGGAGTGTGCATTATTTATTGAACCTTCATCCCACATCTGCCCCAGGGCTGTGTGACCACAGTGGCTGGTCCAGCTCAGCACTGCCCTCTCCTGGTCAGGACTGGGGATGTGCATAGGCCTAGCAGATCTGTGCAGTCCCTTCCTGGGGTCTTCCCCTTTGAGTTAGAGGATTTGTCTTGTGAAATAATTGCAGAATGCTGCCAGCTCCCCCAGGAACAATATCCAACCCAGCTGCTGCTCCACCAGCATTATTACTCCCACGAATGCGCCCCGAGTCCTCTCTTGCTTATTTGGCCAAGATGCAAATGTACCCTTCACCGGCATCTAGAAGGTTCTGACACAGCAGCCTGCATGCGTGCCAGCCAGCACTGCTGGGCTTCTCATGGAGACCCATGCTTCCCAGGGAAATGCCCAGGGACTGAGATGCCCTCTCCTGTCCTTTGTGCTGGCTTCTCAGGCCCATGGTTGCAGAGCACCTCCATCCTTCCGGTCTCTGCAGCCTCCCACCCCTGAGGCTGGCTGCATCCCTGTCCTTTAGGGACCATGTACCAAGATACAAAGATAGCCCTGCTGGCCTTGGGTGCAAACCATAGACCTCACTTGCAGCTCTGCAGGTCTTTGCAGGGAGCAGGCCCAGTAGCCATCGGGCAGAGGAGGCCCATGTACATTGATGCTGAGACACTGAAACATCATCATTTGTGCCATCCCTGCGGTGCTTTCCATTACAAGCACCACAGCCTTCACAACCCTCAGTTGTCCTATTGTCTCCCGTGAGATGAGCAGGTCAGCACTGCATCTGGGAACCTGTGTGACAAGACAGGTCCCTGAAAGTTAAGTAACTTCCTGGCTACCACACTGTGATCAGCCACACTGGCCACTTCTGACACAGTGACTTCTGTCCAGATGGGTCTTTGGGGATCCACTGGGGCCTCCATGGGGATGCAGCTGGACAGCTGACCTCCACTGTGCCTGACCATCCCCTTGCTGGCTCAGCAGGTTCCCACTGAGCAGATGAGCAAAGGCACAGAGCAGCAAGGCAGCGATGATGTTCCATCACCCTTGACGGCCTTCCTGGGGCTGCTCTGGATTACCAGCTTCCTGCTATTGGAAATAGGGCTGGCCTGGTGGTTTTGTCTCCCAGAACACCCCTGGCAAAGACAAAGATAGATAGCTGAGTTCTGTGTCCCCATCCAGAAGACTTCAGAGACTAGAACTTTCTACCCTAGACCAGAGTTTTATCTGATCCAGATACTCAACTGAAAAGGACTTTTGTCTTGTCCCAGCCACTGGGACACGGGTCATCCAGAGGCTATACCATGGCATAGTTCCACTGAGGACTGGGCACAGGGTGGGAGATGAAGAGCTGGAGGTCCACCCTAGCTCCATGCCCACAGCCGCCTATGTCTGCAGGACCAGTGTGGCTGGTGGTGCCTCTCCATGGGACAGGGAGTCCCAGCCTCCCTGAGCACCAAACAAAAGACAGTCGGGAACTGACATACACTGTGAGGACACAAACATGTGCTGCACATACACGTGTATGCTCATGCAAGTATACATGTGTGCTACTGCTTCGTGCACACACACGCTACACGTGTGCATCCAGATGCATGCAAATATGAATGCATGCACACAAGCATGCTTGCACATGCACATGTGTGTACACTTGCACACCATTTCATACATGACTTCAGAGGCCAGAGGGGCCCCAGAAGCGGGGTGCATGGTACACTCACAGAACGCTGCTCAGGTGGTTGAGGAGTTCCAGCACAGTGAGGCCGGGCTTTGCCCTTGAGCTCTGGAAGACACAAAACCTAGTGATGACCTGACCTAGTTCTTATTCCCAAAGCCCCAGCTTTTCTCTTGGATGGTCCTAGAAGGAGTCTGATTGCAGGGGTGATTGGTGCATTTATCACTGGAACAGGAACACTTCTGAGAGTGAGGCAGGACAGTGGCATCCTCAGCGGGCTGCCAAGTGAATCAGGGCTGCCCTACTTATGCCAGGAGCAGGGCCTCTGGGGCCCGCTGCCCGATGGAGGCTGTGCTGAGCTTTGCAGGTGGTCTTCACACACCTGTTCATTCACCCACTCCACCACTGTCTTCCTTGAGGACCACAAGAGTACTGGATCTCACTCCAGGGTCTGAGGTATATTTGAGGAGGAAAAATGGCACCTCTGGAGGACCCAGGCTGCCCTCACAGAGCCCCAGGCAGGGACGGGGAGGCTGGAGATGTGTGCTGTCTGTGCTAACCTGCAAGCAGCAGTCTGAGGCACCCACCAGGCCCATCCTGGCATCATCAAGTCCCAGGTCAGCATAGGAAGCAGGCCCCTTGGGCATCTGCCTCTGGGCACAGGGGGACTGGACATGGCCAGCCTCCCTGCCTCCTAATGACAGAGGGGCAGCTCGCAGCACCTGATAGTATAGCCATGCCATGCACGCTTGCTGACAGCACCTGAGCCGTGCAGTTCGACAAACTGAGGGTGCAGCCCAGCCAAGGCCTGCGTGGTCATCTCCAGATGAGCGTGTGTGCAGTATGGTGTGTGTTCATTCTTCTCCTGAATATGCCTGGCTCACAGTGGCCCACTGGTCACCTGTGTCCCTCTACCTGCTCCTCCTGATGTCAAAGTCTGCTTGTCCCTCCAGTGTCAGCCTGTGGGGTGGCTCCTCCTGGCTCTCCCAAGGCAGGTGGTAGTGCCTCCATCATAGCCACAGGCTGGCCACAGAGCTGTGTGCTCTTTGGGGCTAAGGGTCCCACTTATAGGGCCAGACTTGATTCAGTGAGCCAATCAGGGCAAGTCTGAGAGTGCTGAAGGGCAAAGGGAAGG
Organism: Chinchilla lanigera; assembly: GCF_000276665.1. Lineage (NCBI taxonomy): Eukaryota > Metazoa > Chordata > Mammalia > Rodentia > Chinchillidae > Chinchilla > Chinchilla lanigera. The sequence continues at coordinate 15,575,117 of NW_004955422.1, forward strand.
CAAAGCTGACACCCACACTGCTCATCCCTCTGCTGGGAACCACCAAGGAGGGACCAGGTATGCAGACAAGGAAAGTAAGGACTGTGTCCGTGACCTCATAGTGCCCTGCTGCACACATACAGGATACAAATCACACAAGCCCATGGGGGGGTCTCAGTAGCCCTACCTGCTTCCACCACCACCTGCTTCCTCCCTCTGTCTCTGAGCTGCCCACTGCCTGAGGCTCCCCCAGCCTTGTTTCTGCTGACAGTTGTGAGCTGCCCCCAGAAACCTCCTTTCTACTGCTGGGAAATCAGCCAGCAGTGCAGGGTGCCATCTGAGGCACAGATTTCTGGGACCCCAAAGCCTGGAGAAGCAGCTCCTCCCGCAGGGCCACTGACCTGTCTGCTGGAACAGGCTTCAGGGTAGCCTGGGCTTCCTCCAGCCTGTCCTGCACCCTCTCTCTGCATCCGGGCCTCAAAACCTCGCCGCACACTGTCTCCTGCTGTGAATGCCCTTACCCTGGCCCCCTCCCCAGCCATCCCTGCTCCCCCCTCACCCCTCTGTACCAGGGAGCTGCGGCAGCCCCATGACCTGGCTTGTTGGGGTCCATCTGTCCTTGTCTGCCTCTCGTGTAACAGTGGATGTCACCTTGTTCATGGCTCCACACCACTGGGCCAAGGTCCCGTGCGGTGTCCACATTCAGTCCATCCTTGCGACATGGCCCTGACTGTCACATACAGAGAGGGAGGGGACTCATGTCCACAGGACCTGTCCTCATCCCCGATGGTGCTGTGGTGCAGCCCTCTCCTGGACATGCCTCTGAACAGGGCCGGCACTTGCAGTCTTCCATGGCCCTCTGCCCCATGGCGGGGCCCCATCATATCCTTCGATTCTGCCGCCACACATGCCGCCTCCCTATCTGGCTATTGTGACAGTGCCTCTGTGACACACCCACCTGGGAGGACAATGTCCATGTTTAACTTTTGGAGAAACTGTCAGGCTTTTCCACATTCCAAATCTTGATTCTAAAGAGTGCAGTCCCCATGGCCGGTGCTCCTGGGGCCAGGGCTGGTGGGAGCCTGGGCCAGGAGGCGAGGCAGAGGCCAGTTTCACCACTGCCTAGTCCGGCATCTTCTCTGCCTGCAGGCAGCATTAACACACAAGGTCACATCCACCTGCGCTTACCCTGCTGTGTCTCTGTCCCCTGCCTGGTCCCTGTCCCCTGCCCTGGCTAGGAGGGCCCTGCCTAATACCTTCCTGGGTCCCCGCCTGGTGCACAGTGGGCCCACTGCAGACTCTGACCCATTGGAGCCACAAAAGGGACACTGCGTCTTGGGGGAGCTTGTTATTTTCTGGGGCACACGAACCAGCCTGAAACAGTGCAAGTTCAGTGTGGTTAGCAATCCCCCGTCTTCTGCCGTTCAACTGCTTGTCATTTTGTATGCCAAAAACTCCTCCGGCAGCCCACTTTTCCAAAATGATCACTGATTGGAACAAAAACATTGCCACTAAAATTAGAGTGACAAAATGGAGTTGTTATGAAACAAAAGAAAATCGACAGGTAGATCTTACCTAGCGCAGAGCGATCCCTCCCCAGCAGTGGGTGCAGCGCTATGCCTCAGCCTGCACTCCGCTCCGAGGGGCATCTGTTCCCAGGTGCCAGTCCTGGTGTTTGATCAAGCCCTCGACACGGTTGCTTAGGAGTGGAAACTATTTTTGTGACTGAAACCAGGGCCTGGGGGTGTTTGAGGGAACGTTGCTGTAGCACTCAAAGAAAGGCTTTCAAATTAGTGTAAAAATCTGGATATTCCTATCTTGATAAACCTGTTCGCTCCTTTGCCATCTTCCTCCTCCTTCACTGGAATACCAGAGACATGTCCTGCTACAGCGCCCCTGTCAGCTCAAATTCATTTCAGCAACATGTGACAGAAAGATACTGACTTAAATGAGATGGAATTTATTTCTGTCTTGTATTAAAGAAGGCAGATGAAGAAGTCCAGAGCTGTTTGAAGACATCAAACTTACAGGGACCTCGTCTCTTTATTTCTTGCTATTCTGGCATTCTTAATAGACAGCCTCCTGGTTCAAAATGGCTGCTAAGATGCCAGCTATCATAAGACACATTCCAGTAATGGGACATGCACTGTGCTTCCCGCTGGGTTATGGGCTATGACATAATCTCAGTAGAGGCTCGGAGCAGTGGTTTTCATCCCAGGCACTCCACTATTGGGAACTACATGGAGAAGAGATGGTGGCGTGGGGAGCTGGCAAGCTCTGCCATGGTATATGCTATGGGACAGCCTCCTTCCCGATTCCAGACTGGCCCCTCTGTCCAGACTTCTGCCTGCCTTGCCTGCCTTGCATTTCAGAGCAGCTTGGGATGCTAGGATAAAATGCTGTTCCGTAAGGGAGTGTGGTGCTTCCAGTGAGGACAACCACACTGACCCCACACTTGGGGAGCCCTGGCCTGTGGAGGGAGAGACGGGCCCCAGCCGAGTGAGCGCTGCTCAGTGCTGCACCAGGTGCACTGGCAGCCCCGCGTGTTGGGGGCATGCAGAGGGCGGGGTGGGGGCACTGGGCCCCAAGCTCCATCAGAGGTTGTAGCTTCTTGGGAGTTCTGGACCTCTGGTCAGCTCAGAGCCCACACCCTTCTGTATGGATCAGGCCTCTTAGTTATGAATGACAAAATCCAAGTCCAACCTGGCGGGTGCCAATGACGGCTTTGGGCACAGTTGAGTCCCGGTGCTCAGAGAGTCTTAGGAAGCGCTTTCCACCTCTTTTCTCCATAGCAACTCCATTTGCAGGCAGGTGGAGCCGGCCAGCAGCAGCACAGCCTGGCGATCATCGTTCTGGCCATGTGTAGGGACAACAGCACCACTCCTTGCGTTGTAAGCGAAGGTTTGGCACTGAGTCTCCTTGGAGTGCTTTGAATCATAACCCATCCCCGACCTAATCATACGGTGTGTCACATGAACCATAGTTTCCATCACATAGCCTTGCTCCAAGGAGCGTTAAGGGTGTGGGTGACACAGTCCTTACTCCGTAAGAGTACGGAATTAGCATTTGGAACTTGGACCCACCCCTGAAGCCCAGTTGCTTTTCTATTTTCCAAAGGAAAAAACTGAAGCTCCAAGGCGTTAAGTGACTTGCTCCAGGTCACTTAGTGTGTGGCACCAGAGTGTGAAAGAGGCAGGGCTTGACCCCAGAGCCCCCAGGGTGAGTGGCTCCTGAGCTGAGGGGAGTGGGCAGGGGAAACTGGACGGCCGTCTGGATGGGTCCAGGTGGATGCAGTGAGCCGGAGCTTCTGATGATGTGCTCCTGTGACCCGGCCCGGCCACAGGCCACGACTTTGGAAAGACTCCATCTCTCGTGCCCCTATTCTCAACTCTCAAACAAGGCCACCACCTGTCCATGCTGCCTCCTCCTCCTCCAGGGCAAAACCAGGCCGCTCAGTTCAAATGGCCTCCGGGGAGGGCCAGGTGGCCGCTTCACTGCTGTGGTGTGAATATGTCGCCGAAAGCTCACATGCTGGGGATCTGGCCCCACAGTCATACGTTGATGCTTTTTGCAGGTGCCTGCTTCCCTCTCGGCACCAGCCTCATTCGCTGTCTTCCCTCTCTGCCTGTGTCTCTGTGCTTTTCCATGTGCCTCAGTTTCTCTTCTAACGAGGACACCAGCCACCTTTGCGTCACAGCTACCCTTATAGCCTCATGACCTTAATCACATCTGGCCGCAGCCACAGGTCCTGGGGTGGGGGGTGTGGACATCTCTCAGGAGGATGCGATTTGCTATGGTCTGAATGTGTTTCCCAAAAATTCCTGTCTTGGAATTTATATCCCCAAATCACGTGATCGTGCTATTGGGAGGAAAGGCCTTTGGGGGGTGATGAGGGTTAGCTGAGCTCACCAGGGTGGCCCTCTGATGGCTTTAGTGACTTGGTAAGAGGAGGAAGAGAGACTTGGGCTGGCGCCTTGATCACTGTCACCAAGGGACACCTTGACTAGTGACCACACAGCATGAGGCCCGCTGCAGCAGACACTCATGTTAGGCTCCCAGACTTCCCATCTCCAGAGCCAGGAGCCACCCAGGCCTCTATTGACAAATTTCCCAGGCTTCAGCATGGAGGTATAGCAACAGAAAATGAACTAAGCCAGTTCCCCCACCTCTTCCTCTCTGGCTGAGTGTGGCTTACCTGACAGACCCCGAGGACATCTGCCTTGAGGGAGGCAGAGCCCCAGGCCACCCAGGTGGCAGCTACTGAGGAGGGGGCTGTGTTTCCACCTTCCTAGGGCCTGTGCTGGTGGTCAGCTGGGCAGAGCAGAAGGCTGGTCCCTGCTGTGGTCTTTAAGCCCCGCCTACCCTGACACCTTGTGCTACCAGAGTCTGCGTAGAGCTCCCCTCTGGTGCCCACTGCCCTACACCCATGGGCACCAACCTGGACCCAAACAGGCCTCCCTCTGCCATGGTGCCTCCCTCTTAGCACTTCTCCCAGAGCCCTGGATGCTGATGATTGACAATCTGATGGAAACCATCCCGAGAGAATCCCGCCTCCTAGGCAGGGTGACAGTGATTAACATGGCCCCACTTCTCCTGCAGCTTAAAAATAATCCAGTTTCAGGCCATGTTTGTAAAACTGCCACTCTTGTGACTCCCGAGCTGGCTTCGGTCTGATTTTGCTGGAGTTGGCTCTGTGCTGTCAGCTTGTAGATGAAATTTCATGAGCTAGGTCTTGGCAGATGGCGGAGAGCGAACACGTGGGGAACAGGGTTCCCAGACTCCCCCTGGAGCGGGGAGCTTCAAGGACCCCTGGTTCTGATGGGATTGGATGGCTGGGCTGGGCATAGTGGGAAGCAGCCCCTGGCTCTCAAAATGTGTCCCCAACCTAGGAACTTGGAGCTGTGCTTAGGTCTGTGCCTCCCAGGGGACACCACTGACCTCCATCATCCTCCCCAGTGGATGATGCTCCATGTCCTACCGGTGTGAGGCAGGGAGGGTAGCAAGAGTCAGCCCAGCTACTGTGACAAAGTGCTACAGAGACTAGGGCTGCAAGTGTTTTGCTCATAGCCCTGGAGCCTGAAGATTCCCATCAAGGGCTGTGGGACCAGGGAGCTGGGTCTTGGGGAGAGCTCTCTCCCTGGCTTGTGGATGGCCACCTTCTCGCTGCGTTCTCACCTGGCAGAGGGATGAGGGGAGCTCTCTGAAGAGGTTTTTCCCAAAGATGCTGGTGCCTCACCCTCATGACCTCCCCAGCCCTAATCACCTCTAAGTACCCTCCCACTGGAGGTCAGGGCTTTTGCATTTTAATTGGGGAACATACAACACTCCACTCTGTGCTTGTATAACAGCCTGCAGGGAACTGCGGTCTGCTCAGAAGGAATCCCTTAGCTCCATGGTATGACCTAGAGTGGTAACCCGGAAGCAGTCCTTCCTGGGGGTAGAAGCCTCAGGCCCTTCCTGCATGAGTCATATGGCTGTTATTTTCTTTTTGCAGGTAAAGAAATTGAGGTGAGGCAGGGCAGGCCACTTGCTCCAGGCCACACAGCTCCCAAGTGGCAAAGCTGAGATTTGCACCTCAGATTCATACCCGCCCTGCTGTTAAGCCCATCCGCTGTTCTTTCCCACAGGGAGAAGGGCCAGTGAGCCCTTGCCTGGTGAAGGGGCCAGTGTAGTACTGAAAGAGAACTGCCCATGATAGTAAGCGCTGCTTCTCACCAGCCTCAGGCCTCCTCGTGGAGCTCTTCCTTGTCTCAAGTGTCCCGCATGAGGGGAATCCTCAGTGCTATTTGTGAGGCCCTGTGCCTGCTCGCAGGATCAGAGCCTGCCCCACATCTGAGCATAGATCTCCAGAGCTAGGGCCTGTGGTGTGTTTCCTGCCCCTTGCCTGACTTGCCCCGTTCATCTGTGTGAGAGAAGCTGCGAGTCCACGTGAACATGAGCTCATGGTGTACAGTGGTCTGAATGTGAGCCCTGCTACACGGAGCTAGGAAGGGGCTGTGGGGGACAATCAGGCCACAAGGGTAGAGCGAGTAGACTAGAGCCATCATTGCAGGAAGAGCTCATATAAAGGGGGCAGCTCACCCCCTTTCCCCTCTTCTCTCATCCGCTCATCCACAGGATGCGCTCCTCTATGTTGGAACATAGCAAAGGGCCACAGCCTACCCTGTTGGCCCCGTGGGCCTACCTAGACCCCACAGAGGACTTGGAGGGATTGCAACAAGTTGGAGGCAGGTGTGATCAAGGGCCAAGGGACTCTGCCTGATCCCAGGAAGGGTGAAGCAATGTGTGCTTGTGCGGGCAACAAGGAGGGCTCCACCATCCTTGGACCCACGCTTATCTTCAAGTTTTGCCCTGTCCTGAGCCACAGCTCAGTGCCCAGCCCAGAGGAGCTTGGTGTGTGTTTGCAAAACAGTTGATAAGTGCTCTTTGTGTCCTCATCTGTGTTTTATCAAATGGTCTCTTAAGGCCATGGAGGCTCTTCCATGGCCTGAGGAGAAAAGAGAGATGTCTAGCCTGAGGTCAGGAAGATTCTTTGCCTTGCTCCCCGGGGAAACTAAGGGAACAGTGTGTGCTTGCTTCCTGACAGGCTACAGAGGTTACCCACAGCTCCATTGTATTAGGCAGTTTTTTGTCACTGTGATGAAAAACCTGAGAAAAACAGCTTAGAGAAGAAGTTTGTTCTGACTCATGGTTTCTGAGGATTAAGTCCATGGTCAGCTGGCTCCATTGTTTTAGGCTTGAGGTGAGGCAGAAACAGTGTGGCAGAAGAGTGTGAAGGTGGGGCTGGGGATTTAGCTTAGCGGCACAGCGCCTGCCTGGCAAGCCCAAGGTCGTGAGTTTGATTCCTGGTACTGGAAAAAAAACAACAAAAAAAAAGAAGAGTGTGAAGGAGGAAAGCTGCTGACCTCCTGGCAGTCAGGGGTGGGGAGATAGGAACAAGCTATACCCTTCTGGGGAACACTTCCAGTGACCTGCTTCCTCCAGTCAGGCCCCGCCTCCTAAAGTTTCTGCACACTACCCCCAATTATGGCATCAGCTGTGAACCCATCAATAGAGTAATCCATTAATGAGGTCAGAGCCCTCATGATCCAGTCATTTCCCCACATCCCTACCTCTGCATGCTGCTACACTGGGAACCAAACCTTCAACACATGAGCTTTGGGGGGACATCACACATCTAAACTGTAGCATCTGAAAATGAGGCTTTGACAAGGCCACTACAGCCAGTGAGGTGAGGACAGCAAAGCTCAGAGAGGTTGGGCGACTTCTCCAAAATTACATAGTCGCTGACCCTGGGATGTCACCAGGGACCGTGAACCCTATGAGGCTAGCTGAGTCAGCACTTAGTTTTCCCACACAGGCACAGAATGGTGTGTGTAGGGGGGGGGTCTGTAATTCAGAATCCAGATAATGGAAAGCCATTGTATGACCCAGAAATAAGCTCCTTTTGTCCAAGAACCAGAGTGCTGTGCAGACGCTGCCCTGCCTGCAGTCCCCTTCCCGAGGAAGGGTACTATCAGCGTGGCCTCACTGTTCCTAGGGGAGCCAGCTGCCTGCTGTGTGTCCGCATTTTGACCACTAGATGGCAGTCGCTAGGTGCAAAAGCCTGGAGAGGCCCTACTGGCCGAACCCTAATTCAGGAGGATCACTGGACAGGAATCAGAGTCCCTCTGTCTGGGAGCCTAGAAGGGGAGATGTCTGAAGTCCCACATTCTGAGTAGAACGCTCTTGGCCTTGTCAAGAGGACCCAAGCCCTGACTGCCTCCTCCCCTGGCCTGGGCCAGGCTAGGGTCAAGAACTAGGAAGACTCCAACCCTGCTTTGGGGCTCAGAGTATGGGGAGGCAGGAGGATGGATAGCCGCAACACAGAGAGAGACCGTGGGAAGGGGGAGACCTGCCCTAAAGGAAGCTGGTCAGGCACCCGCAGGGGGAAGCCTGTCCGTGGATTTTCCATTTATTCTAAACACTTCTGGTACAGAGCTGGTGTCTCCGTGGCCCTTCCCTGTCCCTGTCATCTTGGAACAACCAGGCCAACCTTCTGCTAGCTCTGCTAGCCATGGCAGTCTGGAATCATGTAGCTGGACCCCTGAGCTCAGGCTTGGAGCCCAGGCTCTGTTCTGCTGGCTGCATGACATCACACAGGGACATCCGCATTGTCGTTTGCTACCTCAGTTTCCTCCACGTAAAATAGGGGATAGCAGTACCTGCCCTGTTAAGAGCAGCTGGCTTACATTGTAAACCCGCTCATGGTGCAGGTGATATCATTACTGCAGCCACACACCGTGCTATTGGTTGTGATTATTAAGTTCTGTTTATATATAGAACTGAATTTGGTCCTCAGCGCAAATGATTAGAAAGAGGGTTTACACACATACAGAGAGAATGTACAGAGAATGTACAGAACTTTCAAGTGCAATCACCCCTCAGTATCCAAACACCAAAGTCCACCATGCTCAAGACCTGTATATCAAGTGGGGTAGTATTTGCCTTTACCCTAGGCACATCTTCCCATATACTTTCAATCACCTCTGGATTACTTACAATACCTAATACAGTGTAAATGCTATAAAAAAACCTATTATGCTATGTTGTTTAAGGAATAATTACACCATGAAAAGTCTGCACATGTTCAGTGTATATAGGCAAATACTTTTCCATGCTTTCCATAGTGGTGGGTTGAATTCATGGATGAGGAGACTGGATAGCAAGGGCTAATTGTATTCCAAGTATTCTGCAATTATTAATTATTACTGCCTATTCTTACATTGTTATTTCAGCACAGTAACAGTTGTTACTGAAGCCATTGTGTACTTCTCAGGGCCCCGCATGCACCCTAGTCAGTGACTCTGTGCCCAGGCTGTGTGAAATCCGAGCGCTGGAAGCGGCACTCACCAGCCCTCCTTGGTAACGTGCTGTGTCTCGGGGTGTCCAGCATGGCCTGGGCACTGGGCTCTTCCACCTTTATCCTCTCTGATCTACCTCAGAGGCACCTCCTCTTGCCATCATGGCTCTACGTGCTATATAGGCAGCCGCAGAGACCCTGGGGACCCGAAAGCCCATCATTACCAGCTCTTCTGCCTGATCCTTCCCAAGCTCAGGACCAAAGTGTGGCCTTGAAGGCCTGGGTCCCAGGGCTGGCTCTTCCTGATCTCCCTGGGAGGCGATAGCCAGGCACAACCGCTGTCCCTACTGCACATTTTCTCAGGTGCTTCTTCTGTGTCTGTCTTACAAGATTATGTGTTCGTCTTTAGTTTGGTCATTTATGTCAACTGGATTTTCAAATATACATGGTCCTCAACTTTAGACTTGGCTTTATGGGTGGTATGAAAATGGAATGCTTAGAAGGAAATGTGCTTGAAATTTTGAATTTTGATCCTCTCCTGGGCTAGTGTTCTGCAGTACGTAAGGTCCTCTCTTGTAGTGCTGAGCGGAAGCAGCAGCAACAGTGAGCCGTAGTACCTGTCCAGCACAGCAATCACATAGAGAAATGAACAACACTCTATAGTGCAGTGTGGCTGGCTGGGATGGGAGCAGGGCAGGTATAGTCAGTGAATTTTCCACTTAAAAGTATCCTACTTGCAGTAGGCATATCTAGACACAAAGATGCTCCATTGTTCTGTCCTGAGGCATTCGTATTAAGCCAGCTGTCCATTCCCCACTGAGATGCAATTGATCCCGGCATAGCATCCCTTTTCTATACTGCTGGACTTGATTTCCAAGTTTATCCTTGTGTTTTCTTTCACACGAGATATTGGTCTATTATTTTCCCATGCTGACTTTTGTCTGGTTCTGATATCAGGATAATGCTGCGCCCTGCAAGGATTTGGCAAGTCTCCCTTTAAGAAACTTGGAGAGATTTTGTAGAACCCTGTGAATTCTTGAAATAACTGGTAGAACTCCCAGAGAAACTATGAGAGTCTGAAGATACCTTTTTTAGATTTCAGTAGCTTTGCTGGATGTAGGACAGTTTGTATTATCTATTTCTTCCTGGGTGAATTCTTTGTAGTGTTCAAAGAATTAGCTCATTTTACCTAAATTGTGAAACATCTGAGCAGAGTTGTTCATACTACAGCCTTCTTATCTTTTAAAATCCTGCCATTAGAGCTGCCACCTTTCATTCCTGACATGGGTAATTTGCATGTTCTTTTTCTTTATCAATCTGACTAAAATGTTATCAATTTTGTAGATCTTTCCAGAGAACCAGCTTTTAGTTTCATAGATTCTTCTCTATTCTTTCCTCATTTTTAGCTCATTGATTTCTGTCCTCATTTTTATTATTTTACTCCATGTAAAATTGATTTTGCTCTTTTTTCTGGTTTTATGACTCAGGATATGGCCTGTCTTGAAAAAAGTATGTATTCTGCTGTTTTTGAGTAGAGTGTTCTGTAATGTCAATTACATCCTTTGGATGTAATTTTTCAAAACTGTGTATAGCCCTGTTGACTTGTTCTCTACTACGAATCTGTCAATCACAGAGGAAAGGATATTAAAGTTTTCCAATGATTCTGGGAATGTTTCCATTTTTTCCCCTTTCAGTTCTGTCAGGTTTTGTTTCACATGCTTTGGAGTTCTGATATTGGGCATGTACTTGTTATAGTATAGATTTAAAATTTCCCCTAAATTCCCATGTGTGCAGAATGGGATTGGATCATAGGGGTGCTGAATGTGTTGTTAGGGGGTAGGGCCTGGTTGGAGGTGGGCCGCTGGTTGTGAGACTTGGTGTTATCAGTTGTATCTAGATGTCCTCCCAAAGCCTCACATGGGGCTTTTCAGAGGTGGCTGGACCTAGTATGTCTGATGCTGGAATTAAGGGTGGGATGCTGGGTTTAAGGGTCCCCACCCTGGGTTTGGGTGCTGCTGGATGGAATATAAGAGACAGAAGGAAGCCTTGCTGCTACTGTTGCTTCTGCTGCTGCTATCACTGACTACTTGCTGCCTTCTTTCTGCCCTGCTTGTTATGACCTCTTTCTCCTCTGCCCTTCCACCCTGCCTCACAGCCAGCGAACTATGGACTGAAACCGCGACAAACTGTGAGCTAAATAAACCTTTTCTCCCTTAACCTCAGGTGTTGAGTATTTTGTCTCAGCAATGGAAAAAGTAACTCATAAACCTAGAAAGGTGTATTCTTGTCCTCAGCATCTTCCTTCTCACGCTGCTTCCTGGCTGGCATGGAGTGAATACCTTTTCCTGTATGAGGCCTTTCCACCATGCTGTTGGTGCCTTAGAGCCAGAATAAACCTCTTCTCCTTTAAGTTGTGATTGTTGGATATTTTATCCCAATGACAGGAAAATGACTAAGACAATGCTCATTTAGGACCATATGTCTTCTTAGAGAATTTGTCTTCATGTACTTTGGGCTATTCTGTCAGACACTGACATAACCACTGTAGTTTTCTATTAGTGTATGTCTTTTTCTATATTTTTACTTTTAATTGAGGTATGTCATTATATACAAATTGGATTCCTTGTAGATCACATAGCATTGGACAGTATTTTAAAAGTCCATTCTGATAGTCTCTTTTATTTGATGTCTAGGCCATTTAAATTCAGTGTAATTATTAATGCATTTCTATTTGTGCTTATTGTTTTATTTCTTATTTGATCTCCTACTTTGCTTTTTTTCATTTCTGATCATTTCTGGATTATTTGAATATGTTACTTTTCCATTTTAATTTACCTCTGGAGGCTTTTGTTCTATTCATACGGGTCTTTTTAATGGTTGCTCAGAGATTTCCATGCACATACTAAACCTTTCAGTTTACTTAAAATGAATACTTAACCACCCGTGGAATACAAAAACCTCACTGCTATACAGACCTCTTCATTTCTTCATTCTGTTCCCCTTATGTTGGTAGCTGCCATATATATTAAATCTGTGAATAGTGAAAGCTATTGGAAAATTTATCATTGATCAGCATAAATACTTTAAAGTGCATCGGAGGTGAGGAGTGGTCAGTTACACAGATATTTAGCGTACACTTCTGTATTCTTCATTTTCAAAGTCTCCCTATAGTCTCCTCTGCAGTCTCACTGAGAGGATTCCCTTGAGCATCACTCTTAGAATTGGCCGGCTGGCAGCAGTTCTCTGAGACTCCCCTGCTGGACCCTCTGCTCCTGAAGGGCACATCCTCTGGATGTGGGACTGTGGGAAGCAGCCATAGCAAATGCCGTTCCACTTCCCGCTGACCTCCATGGATTCTGATGAGGGATCTGTAGTTATCAAATGGGTTTTATCCTGTCAGAAATGTGTCATTTTCCTTTAGCTGCTTTCAGGATTTTTGTTTTTTTTTCCGTCTTTAGCACTTTGATTATCTGGACAGTTAATCTTGAGTTAATCTCCTATTTAAGATGCACCAAGCTTCTAGAATCTGTATGTTTATGTGATTCTCTCTGTCCTTCAAATTGGATGGTTCCTATTGATCTATCTTCATGTGCACTGATACTTTCCTCTTACCTTTACATTCCGCTTTTGCGCTTCTTCAGTAAATTTTCTCATTTATATTGTTTCTCTTGGGCATTGCCATATTTCTAGTTCTTTATGTGTTTTCCAAATAAGATTAGCTCAGGTCCTAGACATTGTGAATATTTTGTTAGACTTGTCTTGTTTAAATCCCATGGGAAAGAATGATTTGAACACTTTTTTGGTTGGGATCTAGCCCCAAGTTCCAAGCCACTTCCTATGGGATGAAACCCATATTTCTAAACCCTTTTTCTAAGCCTAATTTCTGTACCTTTTCCTTGCCATTCAGATTTGCTCTGAGATGGTAGTGGTTTTTATCTCTTAGTTCTACTGTTGATGTCATCAGTATGCTGTTTAAGGTCATATCCACATGAAAACTCTAAGATCCCTTTTCTCTGCCCTCCTTACCACAATCTCCCTGACCGTTTCCACATTCCTGCAGGACCCATCTTACAGGCTTCGAAATGAATATTGGGGCTTTAATTGTCCAGTTTTGTTGTAGACTTACTACAGATGTGTTTTCATCCACAGCCAATGGCAGGAGAATAAAGCAATGGAAATTAACCTACAGTCTGGAAGCACACAGTTCCTTTGGCTACAGAGAAGGACTCCCTTTCTCCAGAGTTCAAGGGGCCTACCCAGCTGTGCCTAATCAAATGTGCAGTAGTAGGATTTCCTGGGGCCATAGGGGCAAAAATGCAATAAATAAAAATGAAACAGAAGATCCCCACCACCATCACTACCATGTTCTCAAATCTTAGGACTCCCTTTCTCATTCCTTAGTTCAGAAAGCAGAGACTTACCTTGAGACTCCTTTTATCTGTACTTGGTATGGGCTGCGAATTTTCAGACTACATTTGAGTCCCAACCAGGTGACATACAAGAAAAAGCAGTGAGAACTCATAGCCTTTTTGGTAGTACTTTGAAATCTACTGTCTTTCCCCAGTCTGCTTGCTGCTGTTTATTTTTCAGAATCCTCTGAAGAATCCAGATTACTGCTCCTGCATCTGTCTGGGTGTTTAACTGCATTCATTGGAGAGACACAGTGTAGCATGCTCACTCTGTCTTTCCTGGAACTAGACCCCTCCCTGAGCCTCTGGAATCTTCATATTCACTTCTCTCATCAAAATTGGGGAGTTTTCATCCATTATTTCTTAAAATATTTCTGGTGCTTCATCCTGTGTGATTCTGTTCATCCAGTTCTTGGATCTTTTTATGCTGACCTTTGGAACGTTGATACTTTTCTTAAGTTTTTAGTCTCTTTTCCTTTCAGAAAAAATTCTAGTGATCTATCTTCACGTTGAATTTTCGCCGTCATCTCTAGTAGTAAGACCATGCATTGAATTCTTTTTCTGATATTATAATTTTCAGTTCCAAGATTTCCATTTAGATCTTTTTTTTTTAGTGAAAATTTCAACCTTGTTTTCCTTGCCTCATTGAAATGGTGGATCGCAGGGTTAATGTCTTTACCTACTGATTCTAGTATCTGCAGTGCTAGAATGCACCTCTCAAACTTAGTATCTCTCAGTTGTCTTTTTTCATATTTCCCTGACCATTTTGGATTGTTTGCTTGACATCGTATTTGTTATGTAGATTCTGGATTCTGTTATATTCCTCTAAAGAACATTCATGACTTTTTGAGCTGTTAAACTCCTGTGCCTTGTTACTCTGGTTACACTCAAACTGTAGGCTCTGTCTCACCTTCAGTGAAGTCTCTTTTAAATCATTTAAGCTTTTGCTGTGCTTCTTTGATTTTGTCCATAATATATATGTATATGATTCAAGATCAGCTTGAGACTCGTGCAGGTATACATCCCAAAATTAAGGACTTCTTTCCTCTGCCTTTCTTCTCTCCAGAACTTTTCTTTCCTCCCAAGTACTAGCCACTGTTGTCCAAGCTTCTTTTCCTGATTCCTTTAGCTGGAAAGATGGGTGGCTTCTCTTGGATCTTTAACTCCCTGTGCTACACTCTCCATGTATGCAATGGGCCTGGAGGGCAAAGCCCATAAGATGGAACCTCACCCTGGCTGATCTTAACGATCTTGTTCACTCTTCAGAATCCATAGGTCATTGTTTGTTTGTTCGGAGTCATTTAGTTTCTGTCATGCAGCGTGTTACAATTGTTATCAGTGGGCTGGCTGTTCTATAGCACCCTTGCACCCCTATCCCTTGAACAGAACCTGCTGGTGCAGGGTTTTTATTTGGAACTTTTCCAGGAATCTTTCTTGTGCACTGATAGCAGCGGGGCTGGTGGGAGGGGAGTCACCTGCTTGTTCTACACTGTGGCTTCACATTTGTGGTGACTCTATATATAGGTGCCAACATTTCATATGGAAATGTAGATAATTTTCTGGTAAACCACTTCCTTCTTTTGCTTTGCCTGCATCTTACAGTTAGGAGGAATTATACTGTGACTGAATATACAGGAAGATTCTGTTATCTATGAGTTTATTCTGGGACAATATAGGGGGTAGCACTACAAAGGATTTGTTTTAGAGGTGGTCTGTTAGATCTGAGTAGAATAGGGAGACTGACGGATCTGGTGCTGTTGAGGCCCCTTTGGGTGCTGGCCCTCTCTGAGCCTGAGATGCATTTCTTCCTGTGTCCTTCCCCACAGTGATCCCTCCAGGGAGCACTGGACCCCAGCAGAGAAACCACCCATGACTGTGGGGCAGGAAGGGAGCAGGCCCCTCCTGGTAAATTCTGCCTGCTCTGGATTTACTTGCTTTGGCCGAAAGAACCTCACTGTCAGGGGATTCTACCCAAAGGTTCTTGTTTCACTGAAACCTTAGGATTGTGACATCTCAGGGCATAAGGCCACCACCGCCAGGTTGCTCTGTCATACCTGTAGCATGGCCATGTCTGCTGGTCTGTATTCTAAGAGCAACTTGGAGTTCCTGGGGCTGGAAGATCTCCCAGCACTAGGGGGGTGGGCTCAGCCCAGAGCCAGAAAACTTGACTTGAGCCCTCCTCTTGTGACTTTGTGACCATAGCCAAGTCTTCAACTTCTCTAGTTTTCCTGAGCAGGAAGTAGATGTGGACGACAAGGTGACACCAGCCTGCTTTCTCCTTCCCACCCCTCTCTGCCTCTGACATGTACTGAGTGTCTGCTGCATCAGGTGTGGTGCTGGGGACTGACGTGGACAGGTGTTGGGACGATGCTGCAGGTGCACAGTGAGGACTCTGATGGGAGTATCTGAGACCTCCAGGAAGGGCTGGCCAGGCATGGAGAAAGGAGGCAGACAGAATGGAGACAGAGAAGCTCTTCCAGGAGTGTACCCTGTGCAGAAGTACCCCAGGTGCTGAGCAGGTCACAGCGGGCAGCTTTCACCAGCCAGTTCTGAGACGTGGCTGCCTATTTGTGGTTATATGACAGCAGCACAGAGGACATCCTGATAGCAACCACGGCACGTGTTCATGTGGCTCACTGTGCACTTGGCCACCCCTTGGAAGCACGGCAGAGAATGATCTCAGAGCCCAGTGCTCAAACCGTGAGTGGCCACAATGGTCAATGATTGCTGCACTCACAAGGAGTGTTCTGCAAATCCATTGTTCAGGCTGGGACAAGGAGCCATGCTGAAAGGTAGAAAGCAAGCTTATAGTATAGGCAAGAGGGCAGAAAGGGGCAGTTACCAGCCTGAAGAATGTGATCTTGTTTTATGCTGGTGGAAAAGCCCTTTCATAGAATGATGTTACCAGCGTCCCAAGGTTCCATCTGCTGGAATATCCAGAAGCCTAGAAGCTGAGTTTTCTTGTCACAGCACTGGCAGACAACTGAGTAATTAGCAGTCACTTACAGAGTGGCCTTGGGATTTGGGAGCCAGCTTCCTGGGCAGCCTTTGGGCTTGCACTGGAGAAGGGGCTATTGGAGGGCTGCCGGGCCCTCTTTACATGCCCCAGGCCCTAACTTGATACTGAGAGTATCAGACCACAGGCGGCTATCCCAGGAAAAGATCAAAGCTCAGTATCCAAAGTATCATTCCTACTTTCCACAAATTGTATTTGCATGATTACAAAGTCAAAAGTTGTACAGCAGGGACTGTCGGTACATAATTTTTTGTGGAACAAATGCACAGATTTTTCGAGATCATACCCTACCTCTGTTGTTGACCTTGGGCCATGACCTTGAGCCAGTCACTAGGCTTCCATTTGTTCATCTACAAAATGAGAATAAAGATGTCTACCCTGGGGGCACTAGCATTGTCACAGATACTGTAGGAAGGAATGCTTTGCAGGACAGTCTGTGATTTAAAATAGCTTGTGCATTTGTTAATGCTTACATTTTTGTGGTATGGTCATAATCTAGTCAAGTTTATCCACAGAGAAAGTCCAATGGGGGAGCAGGTGTGACTCAGTCTAGCTGCATGTGGCCTGGACCCTACCCTGGAGTCCTGAGGAGAGACAGAGACAGAGATGATCAAGAGCCTTTTAGAGAGGCAGCCTGTGCATGGTTTGGAGCTGGCTAGGAGTAGGAGGTAGAACTACAGCAGAGTCCAGGTTAGCTAAAGAACAGCGTGTCCTAGAAGATGGACTGGAAGATCACTGGAGAGCAGGGCTACTGCAGTGACTGGGAGCTACCTGGGCTCCTGATGGCTTTGCGTCTTACTGGGCAACAAGGAACTTGGGCATAGGTGTGTGCTGAACTCTGCATTCTACAGTACCTCTAATGACCTCTCTGTCCATCAGGCATTTCCTTGACCCTCAGAAGACACAAGGCTCCTGGAGCTGTTATCACAAAGGATCACAGACTGGGGGTACTTAGGGCAGTATAAATGTGTGATCTCACACTTACAAGTCTAAACTTCCAAATCAAGATATCTGCAGGGCTGTGCTCCCTCCAGAGGGTCTGGAGAGGGTCCGTTTTGCTTCTTCCAACTCCAGGCGTTGCAGGTGTGCCACGTGGTATCTCTCCTGTCTGTGTGGTCCAGTGGCCTCCTCTGTTATACATATCCCCCTTTCCCTCTCCTATAAGGACACTCACCTTGGATTGAATTGGATTAGATTTAGGACCCATCTGACTAATTCAGGGTGATCTCAACTCAAGATCTCTGACCTAATGACATCTGTGAAGAAATTTTTTCTAAATAAGGCCCTATTCAAATCCTGGGGATTAGGATGTGCACATATCTTTAGGAGCCATCAGTAATATGCTAGCAGAGGCCAGAAGACCGATGCACCCCCACCCCCGTGCAGAGCCCAGTGGGAACCCTGTGACGGGATCTAGATCCCTGGAGATGGTAGGACGAGAACCCCATGGTACATGGAGCTGGGCTTGGCAGGGCCATAGAAAGCAATCAGGGATATTGTAAGAGTCCTTCTGGAAAAGAGGGAAAGGAAATGTGATGGAGGAAGACATTTCTGAGCCATAATCCACAGGACTTGAGGCAGGGAAGGTGGCAGCTGAGTGGGATTGGGAGTTGACCAAGATCTCCAGATCCAGCCTGCGGGAGGGAGAAGGTGACATATGGAGCTGCCTCTCCAGGGCTCTGCAGCCCTTCCCTGAGGGGTGAGCACTGGTATTGATTGGCTCTGTGGGCAACTCCAACCAATCCTGTGGATCTTATGCACCCATGTGCTTATCCCAGAGAACCCCATTCTATGTACAACAAATGCTTGGTGGACAAAGTGCTGGCTATTAATCATGTCACTTTCTTAGCTAAGACTGCTATAACAGAAAGACTGTAGCCTGGGTGGTTTAGACAGTGAAATACCTTCCTCAGGGTTTCAGAGGTTGGAAGCCCAAGATCAAGGTGTAGGCGTTGTGCTGTTTCCGGGTGCAGGCTCACTTCCTCATGTGTTCTCACCTGGTATCTCCCCTGTCTCTTCTTATGAGGGCACTAATCCTATCATGGCCCTCCCCCACATGACCTCCTTTAACCCTAATCACCTCCCACCTGCTAACACCATCACTTTGGAGATTGAGGTTTCAGTGTGTGAATTTGAGGGGAACATGATCATTCAGTTGATGGCAGCAGTAGCATTCTGCAGGGGTCACTCCTGCAGCACCTGCCTCTTTGGTCCTGTGCTCTGGCCAGCTTCTCTATGGGTCCCCTTTAATGCTGCCATACTACAGCTCAGGCTACCTGGTGTGTGAGGTCCTCGGGTGGTCCCCACCTTCAGGTTCTGAGCCATTTCCAGATGTGACCTATGAAATACCATGAGTGCGTGTCCAGGCAGACTGTGACCGTCTACTTCCAGAAGATCACAGAGAGCATGGCGCTAAGAGCTGGGCTTACAGAATACATGCAGATTGCCCGAGCATGGACACCCCCTCCCAGCCCTGCAGCCTGGCTTTTCTTTTATAGTTCTGCTGTCTCCTGTGGGGAGACTCAGCCTCCTCAGGGCCCCAGAGCAGCTGTGGGCAGAGCCTTGCCCAGGCTGCCCTCCTTGCTGCTTATCGCTGATGGCCAGGGACAGCACTGCCCTGTGGGCAGCGGTGACTTCACTGCTCTGAATTTGTGTCCCTTTGAGCCTAAACAGATTAGTGCTCAATTCCTTCCCCCGCTCTAGGCCTGCCTCCCTGGCATGCTGGGAAGTTGTGGATTATGAGACGGCAAAGCCATCGGGGTGGCCGGAAGTGGACTATGATTTCTGAGGCTGGGATTTCCAAGCCAACATTGATGGTTGCTTTCTGGTTGTTTTTAATAAAAGAAATCTGCCATTAACTGGCCTGGACCTGGGCTGAGAAATTCTTCCCTTAGAAAAAGCCTCTAGCTGAAGTGTCGCTCATGGGTACAGCACATGCTTAGCATACCTGAGGCCCTGGGTTCCAAAAACAACACACACCCAAACTTCTTTAATCAGTGGCTTTAGGAGCAGGAAGGAAAGAGCCCTTGGTCTTTTCTTTCAACCCTATGGGTTCAAGGCCAGACTGAGAGAGAACAGGCCCTGGAGAGCTGCGGATCTGCGTGGGCCATGCTCTGCCTGCATTTGAGGAATGATTAGGTCTCCAGTGAGAGGCCCTGCTACATCAAGAACAGGATGCTGTCTGCTTCCCAGGCTGCAGTGTCACTGAGGATGTAGCTTAGGGATGGGACATTCTAGTGGTCAGAATGGTCAGAATTTGCAGCCATCCAGGTGGACAGCTGAAGTAGCAGCAGCTGCTGTGCTCTTGCAAGGTAGTTAACATGCTCCCAATTTACAGGTGAGGAGCTGGAGACAGAACAGGGTACAGTCCTGCAGCTGGGGCAATGAGGGAACCCAAGTGGAAATCCAGAACCACACCACCTAGTCTGTCCCTAGAACTTTCAAGGTCCGCCACTATAGGAGCTGCTTCCTGATGGGCCACTGGAGCCAAATGTATCTTCAGGTCTTTTACTCTTCTCTTACCAGCTATGTCTCCTTAGGAGTGAGGGGTAACACCAGATGGTAACTGCTTCCCAAGGCAGCTGTGCTAATAAATGGTCAGTTTCCTCTGCATCTCCTTCTCTGATAGGTGAGCATTAGCTACTTAGTTCATGGTGAGGTATGGGATGGAAAGGACAATGAGGAGATATCACCTGTAAAAAAGTGAGTGGCCTTAAAGGTAAGAGAAAGTCCCTAGAAGGTACCTTAGTAGATAAATGTATAGGGAAGATGGGTTGGTGATGGTTGGATAGATATATGGGGTGATTTGGTGAGTAGATAACACCTCTAGGAAGCTGAGTGGATCTGAAGGTGGGAAAAGGTACCTGCCAGGTGCTCAATGAAGAGTGAACTAATGAGAAGACAAGTCATTGGGTGGTTACATGGGTAGATGGGAAGCATAGGTATTTGGATAAATGGGAGATGGATGCATGGATGGATGGATGGATGGATGGATGGATGGATGGATGGATGGATGGATGAGTGGATATGAATTAGGATCCAGAACCTCTAGAAATTTAAGTGGGCTTGCAAATACAAGAGTTTACCTACTAGGTGCTCAGTGGACAGTGAACAACTGTATGGGATGGATGGGTGGGTGGGTGGGTGGATGAATAAGTAACACCTCTAGGAATTTGCATGTGGCTGCAGGTAAGAGAAGGAACCTGGTAGGCACAAGTATACAATGGATGAATTTAAAGGGTGGATAGATGGATGAAAGAGCTGAATGGGTATTGATTAGATGAACCGTTAAGCAAGAGAGAACACAGCTAAACTTCATCCCCTCCACTTTGTTTTCCATCAAAAACAGTCTTGGTCATGATCTGTTTCTGGTTGATACCAGTGGGCACCCTAGCCGGGGCTGCAATTCCCCCAGGAGCATTCCCCATAATGGATTTGGTCCCCCCCCCTACATCTGTCTGATAGGCCAGGATGGCTTTGGGTGCCCAGAGCTCCCCCTGGGAAAGGGCTGGCTCCATGTGCGGCTGCTGTCTCACCCCACAGTCCTGATGTAGGAGGCTGCAGCTCCCAATTAAACTGTTTCAGTGACAAAAGACCCTGGGTAATCATGTGATTAAAAATAAACCGGGCTGGCTGATGCTGCTCACTGGAGCCTATCAAACCAAGCAGGGGGTGAGGAGGAGGAGAGGGAAGACTTCATTCTCAGCTCCTCTGACGCCATCACACCAGAGGAGGTGGGGGCCCCTCCACTACTCCCGTTCACAACCTCAGAGTGCAGAGGCCCAGAAAGGACTGCTGAGGCTCCAAGGACTTGAGGCAGAGTGGGTGGTGCTAGCACCGGGGCATCTCAGGCCACTGCAACACAAACAGTATGAGGCTGGCATTTAGCGAGCACCTACTCCTGTGTCCCCATCCCCGGGGGCTCTTTCTTGTGGGTTGCCACAAGAACCCAGTGCATGGTCTTGAGCTCTCATTCATAGAATGAGCAGTGCAGGCTGAGAAATTCACAAATGATTGCTTCATTCAACCCACATTATTAAACAGCTACTGTATGCTAGTCCCTATTGTAGGTGCAGGGAAAAGAGTGGAGGGGAAACAAAAATTCTACTGCTGTGGGACCCTGGTGTAGCTGGTCACGTGATTATCCACGGTCTCCAGCTAGCAAGGCCCCTACCTACGTGCCACCAAGGAGTCAGGTTTGGTCCAGTCAGAGGCTGTGGATGGAATGTTGGAGGAGTCCTTCCCCTCAGTGTCCTTGGATGACAGAGGCCAGAACTAAAAGGTCAGGATTCAGGCAGGCCAGAAGGGGAAATCTGCACTGGTTTGCTTGGGCCATGCTGGGCTGAATGTTTGCATCCTGCCAGGTGGGAGCCTAACCCGGTGTGGTGGTATAAGGGATGGGGCTTTGGGAAGGTGCTTAGGATCAGTGCCCTTATCGCAGAGCCTTGAGTGAGAGAGAGCCCTGTGCTCTTCTACTCCATAAGGACAAGTAAGAAGACGCTGTCTGTGAGCCCGGAAGCAGCCCTCCCCAGGCACCAGATCCACCAGGGCTGTGATCTTGGGCTTCCGGCTTCCAGGACAGTGAGAAAGGAATTGTGCTAGTAAACCAGTCTGCTGTATTCTGGTATAGCAGCCTGAATAGACCACGAAAGGATGTCATAGCAAAGCACCATAGGTTGGACAGCTTCTACAGCTGTCAGTCTCTGTCCGCTGCCCTGGAGGTAGAAGGCTAGGATCCAGGTGTCACAGGGTCCTGAAGGCTCACTTCTTAGCTTACAGATGGCATCTCCTCCCTGTGTCCTCACAGGACTGGCTTCTGTGTGTACCTAGGTCCTCATCTCCTTTCAGAAGGACCCCAGTCTTGTGGATTAGGACCTGTCCAACCTCATTGGACCTCAGTCACCTCTTAAAAGATCCTATCTCCAAACATAGTCACTTTCTAAGAAACTAGGGGTTAGGGATTCCATGTAAGAATTTGGGGGACACTCAGTGGTGATCCCCTAATGCTGGGGACCTCCTAATGCTGGCTGGTGCAGCTCTTAACAAGCTCAAAATCTGGAACCAGAACAAAAGAAATCTGCTATCTTCCTGGGCCTGGCAGCCAGGATCCCCATCCAGGGTCCCCCAAGGAGGCATGGACAGACCTCGGGTTGAGATGGTGCCACCTGGCTTAGAGCTGGTGCCCTGCCCTGCTTCAGAGGCATCAGTGTTCACCTGGAGACAGGCCAGTGAAGGAAGGGGCTGAGCTGTTCACTGGCTCCGGCTGTCTTGGCGCCCCCCTCTGTGGGGAAGCAGAGGTAGGAGGAGGTAGAGAACGTCGCAGACCTTTCCCTTCAGCTGAGGCTCTATCTTTGACTGGCCAGGTACCCTGATAGGTGCAGCTACACACCCATCATCATTTGCTAACAAGACAAGTAGGTTCTGTCCCTGCCACCAAGTATCAGGACCCTGCAAACAGCACTGTGTCTGGAGCAGGTTGGGATGGCTGATGGCATTTAGACACCATTTGTTCCATCCTTGCTGCCAAGAGTCCTGTATCAGGCCCACAGGCTCCTTCCCTGCTTAGAAAGTGAATCCAGAAGGCCCTATTGTGTTCCTCCTTGGCCCCTCATCACCCTTGGAGCAACCAGATAGCCCCCTGAGCCCTGCCAGGCTGGTAAGCAGTGCATGGACTTCAGACCCTCAATAGATGTATGGCCCTGACCCTCACAGGAGGTGGGGACATGGCTTTGTGCTTCTGGTGGTGCATCTGCCACTTCCCTCCCACGAGCATCAGCATCGCAGTCAATCAGGAAGGCCAAGGGGTAGCCCCGTGGGAACCGCCCTTCCACAGGTCCCTGGGTTTGATGAAGTAGTAGAATGAGTTGGGCCTCAATGGACCAGAGCAAAATGAGGCAGGTCTACAAGTCTAGGAGCCTGTGTGTGGGGCCATGCTCTGCCTGCCCCGTGGAGGGTCTGGGAGGGCTTCATGCCCTGTGGCTCAGACATGTCTCCTATAGCTCACAAACGGGACCAGCACTCTTTAGGGCTGCTGCAGAGGCTACACTGGTGTGTGTCTGAGTTTGGGACTGGCATTGGAGGGCACCATGAGCACTCTGTCCCTGGGCTGGTGCCGGGTACCAGGCTACCTACAGGGCCACACCTGGCTCCCTCTGAAGCTGCATCTGTTTTGAGGTGTCAGAGCCTGCCATGTTCGTAATTGTTTTAAAATTTGTGACATTTTGGCCAAGTCCCCCAAATGTGTGGTCACTCCCCGCTAAGCGCTGCACACTTGCTCTGGGATGGGG
The DNA here is from genome assembly GCF_000276665.1 of Chinchilla lanigera. Lineage (NCBI taxonomy): Eukaryota > Metazoa > Chordata > Mammalia > Rodentia > Chinchillidae > Chinchilla > Chinchilla lanigera. The sequence goes on from NW_004955422.1 coordinate 15,598,649, forward strand.
ATAGATTTCCAGGCCTTTCATCCAGCCATAGGCTGTGTGGACAAGCTCTAGCCACATTGCAGGACACAGACACAGGAAGCGCGGGAGGCTGCTGAGGTGGCCGCCGAGCCTAGTCCTCAGCACACAAGAGTCAAGCCCAAATTTCTGCATAGGCTCCCCCGTCTTTTCTGCTCACCACCTGCCACTGTTCTTCATCCTTAATCACATCTGCAGAGGCTTTTTCCAAGTAAGTTCCCACCCCCCTTGTCGCTGTTGGGCACGTTTGCTATAGAGGTTGTTTAACAAATGGAATGTTTGTTTCTCAGATGTGCAGCTCTTGCTACCTCCCAGGAGCAACTGGTGGGCTCCATCTGCACGCAGGGAAATGGCCCAGCAGTGGTCGGGTTGTCCAGGCCTGTGGACAGAGCAGGGTCCCACCCTTCGTGATGTACTGGCTGTCCCCTGCAGGGCTGTCACCCCTGGCCAGGTAGCACGGAGAAAAATCTGTACATGGTCTCCACGAGGAACGTGATGTGCCTGACGTTGGCCTCAGTGTGAGAGAGGTGGCCCCATAAAGCAAGGTGGATTGACACTTGGGACCTGGGCAGCCCTCTATGCCAGCACATATCTCTGGGCACGTCCTGAGGGTGGCCAGGCCCCCCAGGGGCCGTGTGTGCTGGTGCAGAGAACACAGAGCTGCGAAAGCCATGACCCTGGTCAGTAATAATCACTTTTGGGTCAGAACTGCTGTATCATGGGATGCTAACAGACAAGCAGGTCAGCTGGACAAACATTGTCTTCTTTGAGTTTCTCTTTCGATTTTCATGCTCAAGTGGGCAGATATGGTGACCACAGCCCCACCCCACCCCCGCTCGGCTGTACCCACGCAGGACCTGCGCCTACCAGAGCACTGGGATGGGCGTGGTCTTGGAAGTTCCCGAGCGAGGTGGCCTCAGCTTGGGGCTTTGGCTGTGAGGGGCTTTGGCCCAAGCCATGGCCCCCCATCCACAGGGCACAGAATCGAGAGTCCTGGAGAGAACACTGCAGAGCCCAGACTACCAGTGGAAGAGGGCCCTTGTCCCTTGCATTGTCCTCATCAAGTACTGTCCATGTCAGTGCAGAGGCTGGGCTGGGGGCCGCTCGGGTGGGTGTGGCAGAGCCACAGGGAAGCTCCTACATGAGTTTCCCATGGCTGCCAAGGCAGGGGCCACAACCGGTGTTGGAGTGACAGAAACCAATCCCCTTGCAGGTCTGGAGGCAGAAGGTCAAGACCAAGGTGGCAGCAGGGCTGGGATCCCTGGGGAGGCTCCAGGGTGGAGTCCCAGGAGGGGACAAGGCACTCTCTAGCTGTGACCACATTACCCCAGCTCTTGCCTCTGCCTTTACGTGGCTTTGTCTGCTCCTCAGGGTCTGTGTCTCTCTTTTCCCACATCTGAGGACACCTGTCCTTGGATGTAGGGGTCACCTGGGTCAGTTCTGGACCATTTCCTTATGCCTAGGTCCTTAATCACCTCTGCAGAGAGGCTTTTTCCAAGTCCCACCCACGGGTCCACAGGCCCAGGATTCCAGGACTTGGGGCCACCGTTCTACCCGTACGCTATTTCATTCAGTAACAGATTTCTGGGTAAGGAGCAGCTGGTGGTCATCAGATAGTTGTGTGGGGTCTGGTTGTAAGCATGGTATGTGTGGCTGCAGAGCCCAGCCCAGGGCCTTGGCTTGCTCTTCTGCGGCTAGTTTTGACTTGGGCCTTTTGCAGGGTTGGGTCCATCTTGGCTATGCCTCAGGTGACCTAATGATGAGAAAGTTTCCATTTAATGAAGGAGGCTACCCTGAGTGGCCCATGGAGGATGGTGAATGGCTTGGGTTGGGAGGAAAGCACAGCAAGCAGCCAGACCTGAGATCATAAGGAGCAGATATATCTGAGGCAAGGGAGGTGAGAGGACTTCAAGCATGAGGAGGTGAACAGCAAGCATGGTGATGGGTATGGAGCTCAGTGGGCAAGACCTGAAGGTTGGCCATGCCGAAGGGAGAGCTCCAAGAACCTAAGGTGGGACCAGTGCATGGACATTCTAGGAGCTAGATATGGAACCTAGTGGGCCCAAGGAGAAGGAGCACTGAGCGTCCCACCATCATGCTGGGGAAAGCTGACCTGGAGAACCTCGAGAGCCTCCCTACTCAGCTTCCTCTTTGCATCCCTGAGTGTCCTCCTCCCAAGACCCTGCCTGGTTCCCCAGCTTGGTGTGGGACATGCGTAGATGACACAAGCTGCCCTTAGCTCCTGCCTGTCCCTGTGAAGGTACCCTGTGCCCACAGGGCGGCAGTCCTCAAAGCTGGAGCCCCACCCCACAGCCATGCCCACCTCCACTGCTGACCCATGGAGCCTTGCACAGCCCAGGCTTCTTGTTGAGCGCAGATGCGCTGCAGCCCTGAGGCCTGTGTCTGCTCGTCTCCAGGGTAACGTAGAATTCCCCTGTGCAGCTCAAAATATCCTGCATTCCCAGCCACACAGGCCATGTGCTCTGTTCTTGGCAGAGCTTCTCCCTCCACCTCCCCCTACCCAAGGGAGGGCGGTGGCAGGAAGTGCACCCCCAGGGGTCCTCCTCGCCAGGCGGTCGCTGGGAAGGCTCTGGGCCAGCAGCCCTGCCCACAGCTGTGATGTGGGCCAGTCCCCAGCATGCTCCTCGGGCACCACCACAGGCCACTGTCCTTCCACGCAAGGCCTGACCAGGGCAGCCTCTGCAGGCACAAGGGTGGATGTCAGCCCAGGAGCACCAGTGATCCTGTGTCCCTCGCCAGCCCCCTTGACCAGCCACCCCATGGTCCTTACCCAGCGGATCCTTGCCAGAGACGCAGGAAGGATTCCATGTCCATCAGGCGTCAGGCTCCATGGCCAGCTGATGAGGCCTCCTGAGTCAAGCCAGGTCTCCCCTCCTGCATACTCCTTTGACTCTTCCTGGATTTTCATCTTTCCGGGAGTTTCGCACATGCTCAGAAGCATCAGGCAGAACATCCTCAACGCCTTGCTGAGATGTTCTTTCCCTCCACAAACCCTCCGGACTCAGGGTCTCAGTTCCCCTCATGCTCAGAGTTCTGTGGCCCAGGCTGCACCTCCTCCCTCCCTGCTTCCTGCCCTCTGCCCTTTGTCCTCAGGATTGTTCCCCCACCTCCCATCCTGTGCCCCCCCGCTTATGACATCCCGGTTCCAGCTGGCCTTTCCTCACTCCCCTCGTACTGCACATCCTCTGCCTTATTCCCTGAATACGTCGGCAGGGGCCTGGCCTCACCTTGCTGCTGGACCTGCTTTGGCAATACCACGCTGAGCTCAGTGAGGCACCAACAAGCAGTGGGGTACGGGGGTCCTGCCTCAGGGGCCTTGTGTTTCTCCTCCTGCCTTTTCCTGCACCTTTACCCCGGTCATGTTCTCTCTCCTCGCCCATACAGGCTCCTGCCCCAGGCCCACTCCTGGGGCCATGGGGTTGCGGGGACCCCCTGCTCCAGCTCAACCAGCAGCCTCATCTTGGCCCTGAGGCCGGAGCTCCACAGACATTTCCCCACTTCAGAGCCAGAAGGTGTACACACCAGGCTTTGCTGCCTTGTGCTCAGCCAAAGCAAATCATCTCTGCTCACACTGCACAGGAGCAGGCCAGCCAGTGGGAATGTCTGTGCCAATAAAACTTTATTGACCAAAGAGATGGCAGCCTTAATTTGGCAGTCTTGGTTCCAGTCCGGGCTCATCCACGCCTAGGTCTGAAGCCTCCAGTAGGTGACTGAGTCTGTCACAGCCCGTACCCCATCTTTAAAATAAGTGGTCACTATGCTCACCACATAGGACTAGAGCGATCAGGAACTAAAATACATCTTACTAATTGTTAATGTGCACTGTCACTTACACTAGCCCTGCCATTTTGCACCTCTGCTGTAAATACACCAAGCTTCTATAGACCACTGAGTCTTTGCTTATGCTGATCCTTCTCCCCTCCATGTGGGTCTGCTGAACTCCTACTCATCCTGCAAGACCCAGCTTGTAGTAACCCCTCATTTCTGCACTTCCATCAAAGCCCTTCAATGCTCCCGCTGCTCCCGGCTGCTCCTAGAGTGCCTGACAGTCTCTTGTTGCAGACAGTCCCACTCAGTTGTGATGATCTGTTCCATGTCTGTCTCCCCACCAGCCTCTGCCCTCGTCATGGCTGAGTCATCTGCATCTGCATTGTCTGATATGCAAAGATGCTCAGAGTTCATTCATTCAGCAGAGATCTGTCAGCACGGGCCGAGCGTGCCAGGCAGCATTCCCGTGCTGGGGTTATGCAGAGAGCCCTGCCCTCCTGGAACTGGTACATCTGTGTCCCCAGGGAGGTGGCCAGCCCAGGAACACAGACAGCCACCCAGAGCACAGAGGGGACCAGGCAGGCCCAGGGCACCCCCAGTGCAGCAGCTATGAGTGCAAAGGGCAACCGGGGTGTGCATGTGAGGAGAAAGACCCTTATCTCAGGGCCAAGGGTGGGAATGGGGAAGGAAAGACAGCCAGGGACCACAGTTTAGGGTTTGCTGAGCCCATGTTACATGCTGACCCAAGCACTTGGAGGACTGCAAGGGCCAAGCCCAGCTCCAGGGCCACTTGCTGCCGACACCAGAACAAAAGCCGTAAGACCGGCAGCTGATGTAAACACACAGCTCCCCCTCCCAGTCCTGCTCAGGCTCTGCATGTCGAGACATCAAGGACACCCAGTGCCCAGCTGTGGCAGGCACTGTACAAATGGGGGAATCGAGGCACAGATCAGATCCACCAGCCTAGGGTCCCGAGATCATGCCGAGAGGAGCATGCGGGGGACTTGGGCCACCAGATGTGGCACCAACATGTCTTTTTTGTTTTTGCATAATACAGTATTGTATTGAGATATCATTGCGATACCACTCTAATCACACATTTGAAGGGCAATTTGGTGCTGCATTTAGGGTTGTGTGACCATCATCACTAGTTTCAGAGTCTTCTGTGGTCCCTGCAGGAAACTCCATGCCGTCCACAGTCTCTCCTGCCCATCCCAACCCCTGCAGCCCCTCAGCTGCTTCCAGTCTCTGTGGACTTGTGTGTTCTGGATGTGCCATATACATGGAACTTTTTGTGTCTGGCTTCTTTCCTGGGTGTGATTTTTTTAGGCTTATCTGTGTCACATGTGTCAATGCCCACTCCCCTTACTGACGCCCTTTGGTCCAGATTCTGTCCTCCTTGACGGAGGCCACTTCCCAGAGCCTCAATGGATACTGCTAGCCACAAACTCCTTATGCAATTGACACATGTGTAGCAGAGTGTGTGCATGTGTGTGTAATTAATAGGGCTCAAAACTTGGTTTTTGCTTTTCTTTTTTCTATCAGGGACTTTACATGGAGCTGTACACACAACCCTTTCTAAAATTTTTATTTTAATTTTGAGACAGGCACCTAGGCTGGGATTTACTCATGAGCCTCCTGCCTTAGCCTCCTAGAGTGTTGGCATTGCAGTGAGCACCACCAGCTCCGGCCTTTGCTTTTCCTTTAAACAGGCCTGAATATGAGTGACTTAGTAATTGTGACGTAGCTCTTTGGACCATAGAAGCTGTGAACATCATCTGTATTGTGGGAGGGATGTTTGTTCTTGCTTTGTTTGTTTCCAGGCAGATGTGTTGGCTGGGGAGAAATCAGTTGTCTCTATCCTTTGAGCTGATGGGCCGTTCCGTGCCCAGGCCTGGGGCCGTGCTTTGGGCTTGCCATCCTTGGAGGCTCAGCATCATGATGCCGCCTGAGTCTGTGTGTGGAGCTGTCTGGGCACCGTCCCTAGACGGTCCTGAGCTCCTTGGCAGTCAGCACTACCTGCCACCAGCGAGCCCAGTCCAGCATGTGGCCCAGTCTGCCTGGCTGGGATAGATCCCATCCCTTCCCACTGGTCTCAGAGGAAGACCAGGGATCCTCCATCAAGGTTGCAGGACCCATCTGCATCATGGTATCACGGGACACTCTCCCGTCCTCTCTGAGCAGGTCGAGGGCCTGCATGTTCACTGGGTCCAGGCGGGGAGGGGAGCCTGCTTCCCTGTGTGGGTGACCACACTGCCCTCTGCCAGGCAGTTGCTTCTTCTGGCTTCATCTCCATGGTGATAGTAAACACTGAGCAGGAGGGAAGCCGTGGGCTTGCTATCCACCGGCCTTTTCCTGTCCTGACCTGGGAGGCTCACATACTCGTTTAATCTCCTTATTTAAAGCATTGACAACACCAAAAGGTAAACACAAGAAATCCCTTTGTTGAGCCCCTTTGTTGACATTTCTTAAAAATGTCAGCCGACAAAACAGTCTTGACTTCTCTCTGCCACTTTGCCCGCATCACAAAGCACCTTGTCACTCAGTAGATTTCCTTCTGTTCCGGTAAATGTCTGTGTGCAGAAACCCAGAATGGCCCCCAGGCCTCGTAGAACACCCCAGGGAACTTTGCTTGGTTGGCAGGCCCCCATCTCCCCGTATCTGAATATCCTCGGCACTCTGACCTCCGTGAGGCCTCAGGAGGCCATTTACCCTGCGCAGTGACCTGGAGTGGTACCGGGTTTTCTTGTTCCCACCCTACGTGTGCCCCGTGCAGAGTGCAGAGTTGCAGCGATGGCAGCATCCGTTTTGCAGATGCAGAAACAGTTGATTCAGAGGACTGGTCCTGGCCATGGGTGTAAATGACAAAACAGTAGCACCAGGGTTCCAACCTCTCACCTAGACTCCTGCTCCTAACACTCTGCTCTGCTGTCCATGGGCCTCTTCCATCACAGAGCCTATTACATACTCTGCCTCAGTCAGCAACCGGGCAGCCAGAAGAGACCTGCTACCCCTAAAGCAGCTCTTTGGGGAGCTCTGCAGTTCCCCTCAAAGATGCTAAAGGCAAGCACTCATATCTGAGTGTCACCGACTTCTACTCTTCTCTCTCAGACTGTCCTCCTTACAGTCACATAGCCACCCCAGGGGCCTGGCAGTGTGGAACCCATGGTATATTTTTACTCTGATTACCCAGGTGATGATTACAAGTACACTACAAACAGGAAAAGATGTGTCATCTCCATTTGCTGATGGAAAACCAGTGGTAAGTTACCACATGACCGTAAAAGTTGAGTGACTAATATATATCAGTGGGCAGTGGCTGCGTAATAAATGAGCCCATTATTGAAATGCTACTGTTATCTCAGGATTCTGTAAAGCAAGCCTGGGCTCTGCAGGAAGCAGCTCTGTCCTCAGCTGGATGCCCATAGGTGCAAAGGACATTTGTGAAGTTTGTGCAAGTTAGCAGTGGTGGCAGGGCCTGTGAGTTCCATCCTCTAGCTGGCAAGCCCAGGCTTCTTCACGTGGGGCCTGCAGCCTCCCAAGGGTGAGCAGAAACATGTGCAGACCTTGGAGTCTGGGCTCAGAACTAGCCCAGGTCAGCAGCACCACATTGTGGTGGTCAGCAACCCAGAACCAGCCCACATACAAGGGCTGGGCAAGCGGACTTTGTCTCTTGATGAACTGGCTTGCAGCTCACACTGGAAATAGATTTGGATCCAGGAACAAGGATAATTGTTTGCTTGTTTGTTTTCTGGTGCTGGGGATTGAACCCAGAACCTTTGCACTGAGCTACATCCCTAGCCCATTTAACTTTGTAATATTTTTGGTACAGAGACTCACTAAATCACTGAGTTGCCCAAGCTGGGCTTGAACTTGGAATCCTTTTGTCTCGATCTCCCAGAGTGCTGGGATCACAGTGTGCACTAGTGTCTAGCAGTTGCCACTCTTCTTTCGGCCACAGCCAGTTCCACCTCACTGACCTTGACTTCTTTGGTAATCTTGTCTGATCCTGATCGCAGGAGATGGAGCCGTTTTCCCTCCTCTTGGTTCCCACCAGCTTTGTTCACACCTTTGTTCTATCCGTGATCCCAGCTGTATCTGCCTCCCCCACTAGACTGGGAGCTGGCTCAGAGTAAAGACCCCTCATCTCTCTGGCCCCCTGTGCAGAACCTGGCACCTGGGGCTCCATTAAGCTCTAATGGATCCACTGAGCACAGCTGACCGCAGGTTTCCAGTGCCCCGTGTAGGTGTGTGACCTCACACTCCTCCCTTTGTTTGACGCAGGCTCCAGCTCCCCCACCCCCACCCGCTTCGAAACCTGACTGACCTGGGGAACCTGAGCCCCTGCGTGTGCTGGTGGGAGGTGAGAGGAAGGGTTTCTGCTTCTCCCTGCTGGACAGGGCAGGATCTCACTGAAGAAGTCACACCGTCACTAATGTGGGGAGAGAAGAGGAATGTAGTTACACTAGGTGCAGCTCCCAGGAGCTTGGCTAAGCAAGGAGAAAGTGGGGTGCAGTTAAGAGGTAGGGCTCCACCCAGCAGCACCCTGTGGCTTGACACATATACACAGGGACTTGTGGCCACACAGATGGAGGGAATGTCATTAAATTACACAAGATAAGTTATGACAAGTGGCCTGGACTTTTCTAGGTGCTTGTAAGCAGGAACATAGGAGCCCCAGGGGCTGCTGCATTTTATCCCAACCTCCCCCACACCTCATACATGATCTCACTCACTGTGTACACTGCTCCAGCCGTCAGCAGAAGCCCAGTGAGCCATCTATGCAGACTAGGATGACTCACGTGGAGCACCTGAGATGGGCACACAAGACATAGCCTCGGCGAACAGCCACCGGCAGCGTTGTGCTGATGCTGACAGCTGGCCCTCTGATTCCATGAAATCAACCAGCTGGAGCTCAAAAATATTTCTTTTTCCAATTGCAGTCGTATTGAGCATGTACAGATGTTGTCTCTTGTCATTACTGTATAAGCAACCCAGTTTGATAACTATTTACACACCACTTACTTTCTGTTGGGTATTGTAGTAATCTAGAGACCAGGTAAAGTATACAGGAGGGTGTGTGTAGGTTCTGTACAAATTCTGCACCATTTTGTAGAGGGACTAGAGCATCATGGATGTTGGTGTCTGAGGGGTCCTAGAAATAGTCCCCCATGGGGATACTGATCCAGGTCCCCCTGATGGGGTGAGGCTGGTGTAGACAGTGCCTGCTGGGCATCAGGTCCTGGGTCTGCCCTTACCAGCCCTATGCAGTAGGGCTGATGCCTGCCCAAGTCCCTTGAGAGCAATTGCTCAGGCCCTGCAGGCTGGCAAGCCTCTGGCTCCATGAGGATTCCTAGCCCAGTCTCCAAGGAAATTCCTCCTGCCACAATCAATTTTTAGGAGTCCCCAAATGTTGCAGAATGATTCATTTTAAATATGACACAGAACCAGCTGCAAATAAGTTAGATGTTGCTGGTGTGGGATGTTAGTGGCATTTATGAATATTGTAGGAAAACATTTGCTCACCAAAATTCTGCACAGTAGGAAAAGAATCACTCCCTTTAGTGCACGCTGCCTCACTTCCTTCCCCTTATGTTACCAGGCTAATGAGAGTCTGTAATGGCCTGACATAAGTGTTTTCCCCTCAAAGAAGAAGGCTTTGAAACTCTGTTTTTTACAACATGGTAATTGTTTTATATCTTCCTATCTATGCAAGGTCATGGCACATAGGAGCATTCCATAAATGTTGGTTTCCTTCCTTTTAGACTGAAATTTTGATTTAGAGTTGCATTTAGAATCATGAGGAGTTCTAACATGTCTCATCCACATCAAATACGCCCCAGCTATAAGGTATTAGGGGACTGAACTCACACATCACCTCCTTCTGACTAATGTTCGCTGGTACACAGTTCATTAGATCCGGGGAGGAGCTCCATCCCCAAGCACAGGGCAGGTGGCCTCCCCGAGCACAGGGTCAGTGAGTGTTTTGCTGCCTCTGAGCTGATGTTTGCCCACAGGCATCAGCGCAGCTTCATGCAGGGTTTGTTTCTGGTCACCACAGCAACTCCAAGCCTCCCCGCTCAGAAATTCTAGACCTCTTGCATGCTCTGAACTGAATGTGGTCTGGCATTTCTCAAAGGACCCACTGCTACAAAGTCAAAGAAGAAGCCTGACATAGTAGTGCACGCCTGTAATCCCGGCACTCTCAGTGGCTGAGGCAGGAGGATCACAAGTTCAAGCCCAACCTGTGCGACTTAGCGACTTAACAAGACCCTGTCTCAAAATACAAAACATAAAAGTTAAAAAGGACTGAGGATGTAGCTCAGTGTAAAGGCCCTAGGTTCAGTCTCCAGTCTTGAAATTAAAACAATCAAAAATATAAAAGGAGATGACTCAGGAAAGATCCAAAAGACCCACTCCCAGAGCTCTGAAAAGGACATTTATGTAGGTTCTTCTGACAGTGGTCATTCTTAGGAAGATTTTTAGATTTGCATGCACACAAACATATGCTCACACCCCAAAACCTGCCCCATGACTGGTTCTTCTTAGCTGACCAGGTGCAAGACAGCCGTGGGCCTCTAAGACACACTGTTCAGGAGCCAGGATTTCGTGCTGTTGTTCTCTTGGTTTTGGTCTTGATTTTTTTCAATCTGTTCTTTATCCAAACAAAGTGAGAAGGAAGCATCTCTTACTTCTGTCCTCAGGGTGCTTAGGGCAGTCCAAGGAGAATGCTGGGTACTCCCAGCTGCTTAGCAATCATGATGTGGTGCCCCTGCTCTGCGTCTGTCCCTTCAATTTGCTGCTCACCCTTTGGCTCCTACATCCTCCAGCACTTCCTCCAGCACTTCCTGGGATCCCTGCAGGATTCCTATGTAGTACCCCAAGTGAGGACGCAGGGACTACTCCAAGGCTCCACAAGAGAGCACGCTGTCAGTTACCAACTGTGTGGGACAGCATCCCCATAAACTCACAGGCCTTGGCCACACAAATTTATCATCTCAGAGGGTTGGATTAGGAGTAGGGCAGGGCAGTAAAGCCGTGGGCTGGGGAGGACCATCCTCCAGGCTCTCTCAGGCTGCCAGCAGAATTTAGGCCAGGGCATCTGTGTGTCTGAAGTCTTCAGCATCTTAGAGAATGGAGGCTGGAGCCCACTCAGCAGACTGAGGCTGCTGTTTGCTTCACTACACCAGCAGGAAGGACAGACTCCAGCAGGAAAGCTGCTGTGGCCCAACAGAACACAGTCATAGAAGCATGTACAGGAAACTGCACACAGCCTCTGCATAGTGCAGATTTGAAGCAAGGCTTGGGTCCCCTATGTGCAAGAGAAGGGAGTCACACCAGGACCTGAAGAGCAGGAGGTGGAATCCCAGGTGCCTTATCAATCTGTCTGTCTCAAGAATCATTAGCAATCATGCTTTGCAAGATGTCGCATAAAGGCAAACACACCAGGGACCAGCAGAGAGGTTAAAGTTGAGGCTTATTCTTGTTAGCTTTGAGATTTTTATCTAACTATTTAGGTTTCTTTCAAAAGCCTTTACTTATTCCAAACCTCTTTGTCGGGAGGCTTAGAGTCTTCTAAAGCACCCTATATCTTCCAGGCACTGGCCATAAGTCCTGCCTTTGACCTCAGAGATTCTCTTAGGGCCTCTCCTGTTATACCACCACACATGAGGGTCCATACGCAGGAGTGGTTTTGACTTTCCATTCTAATTCTGTACTTCTTGTAGCTATTCTATGGCTCTCCCTTGGAATGATCATGATGAACCCATCTTTCAAAAGTTTGCTATAATTTCCTTATTATCTCAAGTGAAATTCCTATAGAAAAAAAACTACAATGCACATAATTTCAAAAACACATCAACATGTTACTATTTATCAATCCATGCCCCATTTTTACAAAATACCAGGCCACTCTGTAGGCTCTTCAGACAGAGGGATTGAACACAGGGAATTGGCTTCAAAAGCACTGGAGTGTGGCAGGGGAGAGGGGTGGATGATATCTCTTGGAGATTGGTCACCACTGGAGGACACCACAGCCTTTAAGGTTAGAGGAGCAGAAAGAAACCAGAGGGATTGCCAAGAACCTGAAAAGCATCCTCAGTATTTCTCAGTGGCTGCCCTACCAGGGACCAGCAGTATCACCCAGCCTTGCACAGGTATGTCCAGTGGGCAGAGCCTGACTGCCACCTGGCACAGGAGTCTGGGAAGTGCAACATGCAGGCTCCACAGAGGCTAGACAGATGCAGAGAACTACAGTGACACCATCTGCGTGATGCAGCAAGGAGACAGGAAGGACATCACGATCAGGACCAGTCAGGATTATTCCCACACCTCTGTGCTGCAGAGCCACTGGACCAGCCAATACCACAGTTGGATGGTGCCCTGTGGAGTCACTATGAACTGAAGCCCTCTTGTGCCCAATAGGGTTGTTACTAGACACATTTAAGGAATTAGTGGGCCATTCTTTAAAAGCTCCCTGGTACAGTGACACATGCCTGTAATCCCAGCCCTTTGAGAGGCTGAGGCAGGAGGATCAGGAGTTCAAGGCCAGCCTGGGCAACTCAGGAAGACTATGACTGAAAAATCAAAATTAAAAAGTGCTGGATGCACCAAGGACACTCCTTCCTTGATATTCAGGGCACTGGCATTTCTGAAGACTTGTGTATACTCAGGCCATTCCCAAAAGTCTGCTGCTGTGTGTGAGAAGAATTCAGAATCAAGCCAAGACTGTGATGAAAAGGCCTCTCCCCTGCCTCAATTCCAGGGCATGTTTGGAAGTTGCATGGGCAGGGGAACAGGCTCTCAGCTGCTCCCTCATCTCAGTGGTGCTGCAGAAGGACAGGCACCTCCTGAGCTGGGATGACCACACCCAGCCCTGAAATCCTCAGACCACACCCAAGCAGATCTACCCTGGTGGGAAACAGTGGGCTCTGAGGCCCTGCACCTGCAGCCATGTCCCTTGGAAGATAGATGCTTACTCCCGTAAGCCTCTTTGAGCTCAGGTCCCACTCTCCCATGGGAGCCCACCTGCCCCTTTACCTACAAGTATCCTCAACTCAACCCAAGTGAGCAGTGTACATTGAAAGCTGAGCTCGTGGCAGGTACTCGAAGTGTGCCCAGAGGGGCTCTCAGTCATGAGGAAATTCCATACTCACCCTCCCTCGCTCCCACAGGTGCGATAAGCGAGAAGTGGAACTCCACAAAAGGTGTCAGCCTCTTCCACAAAGGAGGAGCAGGACAAGCCAGGAGGAGGGACTCAAAAGTCCTAGAGCTCTAATAAGGAAAGAAGGGGACACTGGGAGGAGATGCTCTGGCCACTGGGCAGTGCTGGAACCTGGGCTTAGGTGCAGAAGAAGGAGCTGGGCTCCTGGGCTTCTGGGAGGAAAGCAAGCTTTGGAGTTTCAGGTCGTTTCTCCAAAGGAAAGAATTCCAAATCCCCACGCTGTGTGTCCCTCCCCATCATGTATGTGTACGTTTGAGTATGTTCATGTGTGTGTGCATATACATCTGTCCACATACATTAGTGCGTGTGTATATGCATCTGTACATGAACATGTGTGTATTATACCTGTGTGCATGAGGGTGTGTATGTGTGTGCATGAGAATGCACATGTGTATGTGCACACATATGTGTGTGTGTCCACCCACACAGATCAAAAACGTGCTGTCAGTCCTGCCTGTGTCTGCATTGGGAGAGTAGGCCTGGCTGGGAGGTGTGACTGCCCTTACCTTCTCCAGCCCTCATTCCACAAGAGCTCAGAGTGGTGCCTGCTTCATGGGCCTGGTGGATGGGCAGAGCTCAGCTGCTACGTGCGAGAGCCTTCCCCAGAGCCTTCCCCAGCAGAGCACCTGAGGTGTCTTCTGCTCACCTGTCAAGGGTCATCCCTGGATAAGCTGGCAGTTAGCTTATCCCCAATTCTGGGCTGATGGAGTCAACAGGCCCTAGAGTTTTGGTAACAATCTTAAAGTCCAGTGGTCAGTGCATTGGGTGGGAGTGAGGGACTCAAACCTGTGTGGCTGTGAATGCAAAGTACAAAGTACCAGGCAAATTCTTTGCTGTCTCTGGATGCATGCATGAGCGAATGTGTGATGGTCCTCATTTCACTGCCCCAGCCCATAGTCCCTAGCCAATAATATCTACGTCTCATCTACCTTGTGGTAAAGACCCTCCACCAGCAGTGGCAGTGGCACTTGGCACAGTACCTTACAGTTTATATGGGCATCAGTGTCCTGGGTGAGTGTTCACAGCATCCGGCGTAGATCCAACCCTAGCCCTCTGAGTTCTGGGGTCCTACGTTTTACCAGTGGGGAAGCTGAATCCTAAAGTGGTGGAGAAACTTGCCAGTGGTCATGAATGAATTCAGGGCCAGCTCTTTCAAAAGCTTCAGCTCAGCGTTGCCCCCCTCGTGCCTCTCCCAGCCAGCCTGCTTGACTTGGGGATCAAGGTAGAGACTTTGCTGTATAGGCAGCAGAGAGCTCCTCACGTGCTGGCAGATAAAGCATCTCCAAGGACACAGGGCTTTTAGCTGTGCACCGAGGATGGCGAGATAGTTTGCCCCTCGCACCAGGCACTGGGGAAGGGAGGGCAGAGCTCCCGTGGAAACCCTCGCTATTTTTACTCCTGTCTCTCCGACTTCTGCCTCCCACTGAAATCTCAGTGAGCAGCAGCAGCAGCCTCTGGGCCCCTGGCGTGCCAGGCACAGGCTATTTTTATGACCCTCCAATTTGCCCATAGGTCATGTCAAATCACAACTGGAAGGAAGGGGCCGCTGACACCCAGAAACCCACCCAAGAGGGAGAGCCTGCTGCCTCCATGGAGCACAGCAGACAGGGTTAGGGAATGGCTCAGGGTCCACCTGGCCACCATTTCGAGACCACGTTTTCCAGGAGTGCAGCCCACCTCACCTCCATCCACATTGCCATCCCCAAGGCCAGCACTGAGGTAGGAGGTGTGGATGGAGGACAGACGCAGAGCTGGGCCGGTAGAACTCAGTCCAGTCCTGGGTCTACTCTTACCAGGCTGTGTGACTTTGAGCCAGGTATTTAACCTCTCTGGGCCGGATTTACATCTGTGAACCATTACAGAGAATCTAGCCCCTCACCTCCCGAGTGGGTTAATAAGAAGCAAAAGAGCAAGTTATGCCATGAACTCTGCCCAATTCCTACAAGGCCTGGTCATAGCCCAGCAGAGGTGCGGAACAGCTTTATGAGCTGTTTACTTGACAGTGAATGCAAGAGCAGAACAAAGCTGCGCTTCCTTGCATACTCGGCGGCCTTCTTTAATTCATTTTATACCCATAACATTACCTTAGCGTCTACTCTTGCAGATAATCCATTTTTATCCCAGCTGACAAAGAGCTAGGAACACACCCAAGGTCATACAGCCAGCAAATGGCAAAGTTGAGGTGACTCTGGGCCATTGCCATCCCCTCCTGTCTCTCCAGGGGTAGAAGAGCACTCTCAGAGCACCCCAACCCCTTCCCATCTGTTTCCTAACTGACAGGAAGCCTTCCACTCTTCTCTAAGGCCACACAGTCAGCTCGTGGCAGCCATTTGAAAAAAGAATGACAAATGGCAAAAAGGAAGGAGAGCTCCTGCCCTGCCCTTCTGGGCCCTCTCCCTCCTCTGAGGATGCACGAATGGGAATATGGTGAAAATGCAGGGGCCTCCTTCTGAAGGGGGTCAGCTCAGCCCCAGCCCCAGCCCCAGCCCCAGCCCTGGTCCCGGTCCTAATCGCCATGATCTGCAAACCGAATAACAGCATGTCTGAATTTTCCCCAAATGCCCCCTGCTGCCTGAAGTCCCAAGCCCCTCTAGGAAGTTGCTGCCCAGCAGGAGGCATAGTGCATGCCTTTGGCAAGGACGCTCTTCGCCGAGGTGCCCTGCCTGTCCCTTGGCACTGGCTCAGTGGGGCTGTGTGGCCAAACGGACTTTGTTACCACGCTGTGCTCTTCACAAAAAGAGAGAAACTGCTAAGCCAGAGAACACTGAGCGTCACAAAACAAGAAAGCAATTACTTGGGACAAGGACAGCGACAACCTATAAGTGACACCTCTGCCCTGTGCTAATAGTGGGTTGAATCATTTTCCTCTCCTGCTAATGGCATGCGTAATTGCACCGGTTTTTCAGGCGTCCTTCACCCGTACTTATTTAGACTAGTGACTGATGCGTTGCCATGGAAACCGGCACTAGGAAAAAAAAAAGTCCCTGGTACAGTGGGAAGTGGAAGGATGCGGGCTCCAATCTGGAGCTTACAACTTGTGTCAAAGAACCGAATTTTCAGCCGATCCCGATTTTCGGTCTCCAAAAGTCAAATTTGTGAACCTCCTCGTGGATTAAACTCTCTGGAATCATCTTTCTTCTTCCTCTGGTTTGTTATTTTTTTCTTTTCTCCTTCAATTCTGACCCCCGGAGGGCTGCAACTTTTCTTCCTGTTGGATTAACAGACAATAGTCAATGAGGTCCGCCCGAGGGACTCAGTCTCCGCATGGACCCGGAGGAGCGGCAGGACCGGCTTGAGTGACATGGTCACACCCAGGTTAGGAACGATGGCTGAAAACTCGCGGTTCAAGAAGAAAGTTCATTTTGGAGGTACGGTGCCACCTCCCCAGCCTGCCCGGGGTTGGCATGCTGAGCCTTTGTTCTTTGCCAGAGCAGCGGGGACTGTAGAATCGTGGAACTCGGGCAATGCTGCCGGCACTCGGAGAGACTGGTAGCGTGCTGTGTAGGCGATCGCTTTGCACTTTGTGTGTCTTAGAATCACGGTGCTTCTGGTTGCTGGGTTCCTCGAGGCAATTGTTTCCATAATGGCTTTCCTTTCCTTCTGCTTTAGAGGAAAATAAAGGTAGCTGGCAGATCATCCCGGAGGACACCGGCATCTCATTTGCTGTTAGAGTCCCCAGGGTCCTGTTTGTATTCTCCAGAGTCCCTTTGAGCAGCCGGTGGGTTTTTAAGGCAAACTGGAACATCTATTCCTAGTAAGCACTATGGTTAACTGTGAAAGGGGTTGAGTGCATTGTGAGGTGCAGGGACCAAGGTGTCAGTGGCTCAGGATTCCTGTGTGTTCTTGTACCTGGCAGGCTGCATGGGACATCCCCTTTAGCATGGAGCAGGCTGATCCCTCCTAATCCATGCAGCCTGCCTGCCTCAAAGACAGCATGGCCAGTGTACATTTCCTTGCTATTGTTTTTTAGTTGAGTGGACCGTGAGCTTCTTCAGTATTGTAATGGTGAAGACCGAGAAAACACCAGATGTGTTTTCAGATTGCTCAGCTTTCATCAACTTCCACAGTAGATTGTCACCAGTTGCTCCCTCCTGGACAAAAGCGGAGACCAGGAGGTGGCTCGGTGAGGAGCTTGGTGACCAGGTCAGACAGAGGACACCTCACTTTGATGGGGCCTCACTCCCAAGTGTGACTCTAACAAGTGCAGTGCAAAGAGAAGTGTCAACTCTGAATTGCCAGGACTCTCGTGACCCCAGCCTTACTCCCACCAGCTGGTCCTCAACCCCAACAACCATGGGATCTTTCAGTCACATGGTGAATCTTTGGGGGTACCAGACCTCTGGCAGGTGCTGTGGGGTGTCAGTGGCTTGCAGGGATGGAGAAGCAGCCAGGTCACTGGGCTGTGTTACCACCAATGAGACCAACCCAGTCCTCCCAAGACACCCACCTTGACAGGGGGTGAGCTCCATTATCCTGAGCTCTGGTTTTCCCCAGTCTGAATGGCAGCCGGCAATGCCTCAGCTTCCTCCTGCAGGCTTGGGCGGCTGCTTTGTGCTCAACAGGTCTTTCTTCTCTGTGTCCTATTTCCCAAGCCTCAGCTGCCAGTGTCCTTAAAAAAGATTAAAAAGCTAAAAAGAACTCTCCCGCCCCCAGTGTGTTCCTAGATTTACACACGGGCTCCGCTCTGCACACCTGCATGCCCTCAGGCGCTGCACCTCAGCTGGCTGCCTCTCTAAGGGGTGCTGATGCCTGCCTGTTAGAGGGACTGATGGACAGAAGGCTGCTTGGCAGCACCCCGCAGAACCACAGACATGGTACTAATGATCATTGCTTTCACTCAGGGCATTTTGGTATGCTGGAGAAAGAACACAGGACAAAGAATTCTTTAGGGTTAGGTCTTGGGTATTAGAGGGTGGAGACCATGCACTGGGGCTGCAGAAGAAAGATCAATTCAGATGACCAGTGAAGCAGAGAGGATGCTTCTGCTCCCTTCTGGGCCCAACTGGGTTGATGTGAGGATAGAAGGGTCCTTTGGAGACCTGTCATAGACCTTTGTGTAAATTCCCCCCTTCCTTGTCACTTCAGCCCTGGGCCGCTGGGATGATGGGCGCATCAGGTCTCTGCCAGCCCCAGTCACCATGTGTCCCTCTGGATGGAGAGACAAGAGAGAACTATTCTGGAAAATGGGAGGTTGCCTTGGCATGGACACTCCCAGCCAAGCTAATCAGCAACATGCAGAGTGGGCCCAGTTCATCCATTTACTGTCACTGCCACTTAAACTGCTGGTTTGGCTGGATGTATGTGGGTATACAGGCTTCTGCTGAACCTCCTGGGTGGATTTTTTTTAAATCCTAATTACTATAGAGTAGAAACCTACTCATTGACAGCCAACAGCTTTATTCATTTGTCCAACCAATTTGGGGCTATGGAAATTGGGATATGTTGCCAGAAACAGAGCTCAGCCTCCCTCCGACACAGTCCCCTGCTCTGCTTGGCCAAAGAGCAACAGTGAAGGCAAAGTGGCTAAAACAGCTCCAAGCAGCCTTCGCCATGTGCACCCAGTACCCCAGGAGGGAGGCATCCACTGTCCTTGCCAAGCAGAGGGACTGGGGAGGCAGGAGAGTAGCCCTGGAAGCCACGTGACCCTGCAGAGCTTAGCTCATTTCCAGACGAAGAAAATGTCTTTGTGTATCTTTGCTCAAGGCTGTGAGTCCCAGCCTGTGAGAAGAGTCTTTCTGTTCCCCAGTGTAAAGGTTTGAATCCCAGGTCTGATTCTCCTGTACCAGGTAGCCTTGGAAATGATCGCATCCACCGGTTTTCTCCTGGGCAGGACAGACTCACCTCTTGGGGTTGCTGTGTGAATTCAGCAGAACTGTGAAGGAGGTGAGCTGAGTGCCAGTTCTGTCACTTGGTAATCATGAGGGCTTGGAATGTCATTTCTGTACCTCAGTTTTCCCCTGCATGTGGTTATTGCAATGGCGGTGCTGTCTGATGGGTTGTCGGTGGCTAAACAGGATGAAGAGTGGTTTTGCAGTCACAGAAAGCTTTGAAGCCATTGCTGAAACTCACAGGGCATTGGCACCTCACCCCACAGGTCAGGAGCCAGCAACACCAGCAGGGTGGGCATAGAGGCCCCACAGTGCCGCCTGGGGCTCCATGTCTGTCCTCCTTCCTTGTCCTCAGCATGGCACTGTGGCTGCTGAGTCTCCTCCACACTCCTTGATGGGGAAGGGGCGGGGCATGAGAGGGGAGCCCCCACACACACACTTGCTCTCATCTCATTCGCTGGGACCACGGTACTTGCCACTTTTGGGGGACCTTGAGAGACTGAGTGTGAGGCTTCCTAACCTCTGTAGTAGAGGGGAGACAGTGTTTGGACGCGGCTGCCGTGTGAGCCAACATGGAGTTTGTCACAGAAGACAGTGCGTGGCACAAGGCAGGGTGTGAATCCTGACTCCCAGGTGTTGAGGCAGTGAAGGGCAGTGGTGAAGGCCTGAGCAGAAGAACCGTCCCTGAGCTGGCACAGTGGAGATGACATCTGTGCTGCCTTGTCGGGTTGCCAAGGCATTAGAAAGAGCCATGTGTTTGCACTTAGGACCGCGTGTGTGGTGAGTGATGATGGATGATGGATAGTGACAGACCAAAACCATGATGGTGATGGACACCCATCACTGTCACAGCCCTTTTCCACCTGGTATCACCTCTCTCCCTGTCCTCTTCCTCAAGCCTTGCTTGGGGGTAGGAGGAGGAAGTCCAGATAGCATGGTGCTGGCTCTGCTGAGGCCTCTGACAATTGCCTCATGGTAAAGGGCATCATGGTGGGAACCAAGTGCATAAGTAGCAATCACATCACCCAACAGGAAGCCAGAGAGCGTTCCAGGGGCCGAGCTAGCTGTCATGTCACTTGCTCTCATGAGAACTAACTCAGGGTCCCAGAAGAACCACCCTGTGATCCAAGACCCATCCACACTGGGCTCCACCTCCCAAAGGTCTCAGCACCACACAGGGACCACGCCTCTAACACATGAACCCTTGGGCAACATCCAGGCCGTGGTGGGAAGGCAACCCCTTACTCCCTTTGGGTCCTCGGCATTATTGTGACCCTTTCTGGACCAATTCTGAACCTAGCTCTGGGACAGGCCATCTAGCCCACTGGTATGGGCACCCACCCATCCTGTGCCTTGGGGCATGAAGCTGGTGCTTTGAGAGCTTCAGCCAGTCCACTCCCATGGGGTTCCATCAAGAGGCTGCAGCTTCTTCCTACAATGACAGTCACCAAAGCCACTTTCCCTTAAGTCAGTAATGCAAATCCTGTTCCTTATGGTATTTACTGTCATCTTGCAGTACCACCAACAGTTTCCTTGGATGGCTAAGGAGAAAATAACTGTGCTAGTAGTGACCAGCTCTCCAAAGTGGTCCCTGTTTATTGGGGCAGGGAAAACAGCCTAACACACCACCATCTTCCTCCTTTCCCTGCGCTGTGGAGTCCATGGGTTTGGTTCTCACATGGTTCTCAAGTGTTTGGGATTCTTGGCAAGCACTCTTCCCCACATGCACCCCTGCCCACCCTGAGGGAATTCAAAGCATGTGGGTTTTTAAACAAAACCTTCTGCTGCCACTAACTTCTGGGTTCTTACCCAGATGTGGGGACATAAGGTTAGCTCCCCAGCACTGGGCAAGGAGCAGTCAACACATGCAGAGACTTGTGCACACGCTGGGGAGGAGCAGCTATACATCAGCAAGTGGGAAATAAACAGAACCCAATGATTCCGTTGCTTCTTGGTGCCATATCCAGCCGTATAAGTCAGCTTTGACTGCTGGAAACCAGTGTGATCCAGAGAAGAAAGTATCAACCCCCAGAGACGTGGCACTGCTCACCCCAGGCAGTTGTCCTGCAGAGCTGAGTTCTCTTGGTGGAAGAGGAGTCATCCCCTGGGGTTGCCAAGCAGGATCAGATACAGAGATCTGCTGCCGGGGCCTTGATCTTACTGCACAAGGAGAGAATGGAATCTTAGAACTCCCAAGTCCCCACCTCAGGCTTCGCCATAGTGGCAGAGTCAGAATTTGCGCTTAGTCTCATCTTGCATCTGCAAGCATGGAAATGTATTTCCTGGAAACCACTGCCCTGTCATCTGGATAGTCTCTGACCTGCAGCAATTGAAACCAGACTTAGAGCCAGGCTTATCCTCTATGCGGTGCTGCAAAAAAGTCTCTGCAGCTGTGGGGCACAGCACTGGCCGAGAGGATATTCACATCCAATGCCCAGAAGCCATGAGCATGTTACCCTACATGACCTTGGGCAACTAAGGTCACAGATGGACCTTAACTTTAGTCCATTGACTAAGCTGCCTTTAATATGGGGGATGATTCTGGATTGCGGGGGCAAGAGGTCACTGTAAGCCCAAGGGCCCTTCATAATGGAACAGAGAAGCATAGAGTTCAGAGTCACAGTAATGGGATGTGAAAGGAACTTGAAGACCGCCATTGTCAGCTCTGAAGTTGGGGAAGGGGCCAAGATCAGCAAGATGCTGAAGACTGCAGAAAGGAAGGTAGCCTAGCCATGCTGCAGCTTTAGCCCAGGAAGACCTGAGCCATACTTGTGACCTATGGAACTGTGAAAGGACACATTATATTGCTTTAGGCCACCAAGCCTGCAATGACTCATCACCGCAGCCACAGCAGAGCAGTCCACCCTCATTGCTAGGTCGTCAGCATGATCTAGAGTCTATCTCTATTCTCTGACCACTGGATCTTCCTTTTTCCCGCTCCCCCACCATCAGTGCTAGGTACCCAGAAAGTGGTTGATAAGTGCCCCGTACCTGATTTGATGAAGAATTGTGGGACCCCGCCCCCACTGATTGATGGTTAGTGTCAATGTGCTTCTGTCAAATCAGAGTCCTGTGCCGTTGCTTGAGTGACTCAGGGAGCTGTAGTCCTGACCACACCCTCACTCACCAAAACAGAGAACGCAGCCTGCAGAGCCTGGGTGCTGGTTCCAAGTTCAGTGCCCTCTGCCCTCCAGCCTCTGGCCCCACTCAGGCAACAGGCAGCCCACAGACTGCAGTGTGCCCCCACTTGCCAGGCAGAGTGTAACCTGGTGAGAGGTCTCTGCCAGCCCCACTCTCCAGCACCTACCTGGTTGGCATCTCCTGGCAATCCCATCTCTGCATTTCTCCAATTTACAAGGAGTCCAGCACCATCTTTGGTTTTAAAAAAGAAAAGCTATTGTTACCTTGCATCTCTACCAGTCATTCTGTCCCCCATGTGATTCTGATCCTGCCATTGGCTTACCAGCCTTCATGATCAGTGTCTGACTTAAAACCTGTGAGGACACAGGGTTGTATGGACAGTTTATGGCTGCAGAGTGCTGGGGACTCATTGTCAATAAAAAGAAGTAAATCTGAGGCATAATCTTCAATAAAAGAAAAAAAACAGGATATTATCGTGCATGATTCTCAGAGGATCTGGAGTAGTGGAACCCCATCATTATGGCAGGTAAATCAAGGCCACCTGGCCTGGAAGCATTTTGTCATCTTTGGAAGTTATGTGTGGTCAAACCCCAGGTCTTGACGTCTTCATCATGGAGGCATCTGGGCCCCTGTATTCCCCAGGTGCTCCATCTGCACATTGTACCTGCTCTTCTGCAAAAGGGAGCCTAGAACCTAGAAACATCAGCAGCCCATGGCTACAACAGTGGCTCCTATGGAAGGGTAGACTGCCCCCTCTGGGCATTTGGAGATATGTATGCTGCTGTTTGATTGTCACTGCACATACCAATACTGTCCCTTGGAATCTGCTGGGGGTCAGTTCCTGGACTGCCACCCCCATAAATGCCACTGCTTAAATACCTCCTGTAGCATGCCGTAGTACTTGCACATAACCTATGCACACTCTCCCACATGCTTTCCGTCGTCTCTGGATGACTTGTAACCATAACCCAGTGTACCTGCTGTGTGAACAGTCATTATGCTGCATTACTAAAGGAATAATGACAGTGAATAACATCTGTACCTTGTCAGCGCAGACACAATTTTTTCCAAGTATTTCCCGCCCAAGAGAATAGCCTGGTGGGAAGATGGTGCAGTTCTGGTAGCAAGAAATAGTCATATGAGCCAGTTAAGTGACAAAATGTACCCCCATCTTAAGATGTTGGGGCCTTTCCTGGCCACCAAGGTCAAAATACACAGCCAGCCTTCTGTCTTGTGTCCATCTAGGCCTCTTGGCCCCCTCTACCTGCTCAGCCCCAGCCAGCTGTCCACTCACTGCTACCCATGGTAACAGCCTCCACACCTAAGTCGAGATGGCCTCGGTTCAGATGGGAAGCAGAGACCATCCCCTTCTGCTTGGACCCCCAGGAGAGGATCCAATGGGATAGGCCTGCATGTGGTCCAGAAATAGCCAGAGGGAGGGTTTTCCTCTTTGCTAGGGACAGGAGATATTTACCAGAACAAATGAGGTGGGTTCCTGGGGCAGGCATTATTGGCCCACATTACAGACAAGAAAACTGAGTCCTGGAGGGAGATGGCTTCCTGCCCATCTCAGCCTGCTAGCAAAGCTGAACTCAGGTTTATCTGGTCTGAAAACTGACTGTTCTATGTCCTTCCTTGCCTCTCTCTGTCCACAGGGATCTAGTGAGCAAGGGGACCCTCCCAGAACTGTGGCTTAGGCATGAAGGACACATTGTGTTCCCTGACCTCATCCCCACCTCCTGCTGGGCCATCTCCTAGTTCCGGGGCCGCACCCTCCCCACACGTCCTTGTGAATTAATCTGTGGCCTTTCAGAGTGTTAGTAAATGCCTTTGAGAAAACTCCTCTCCATGTTTCCTTTCCCAGAAAGGTCTACTCCAGGACTGCAGGCCTCTGAGGCTTTGGGGACACTGTCCTGGCTCCCTCACTGTGCCATACACAACCCCCACACACTCCCCACACTCGGCGTAAAGGGCTATTTTAAATGCTGACAGGCGGAAGCTTGTCACGCAATCTGTCATTGCCTTCCACGAGTCCCAAGAGGTGTACGAAATGGAATTTCTAGGTTTGGTTTATTTTTCCCTTGTGCTGTAGATTTTTCTAGGCCATACTCAGAGTGGAGCTTTCAGGGGACATCAGCTTAAACACTGCCACGTGGGTGACCACACTCACAGTCACTCTCTGGAGAACAGTGAGTCCCCAGCTGCACCGGGAGGGTGTGTCATGGTGAGGAGAGGCCGCAGTAGTCCTTTGGTCCAGGCGTCTGCTTTGCAGTTGAGAAATGGAGGGCCAACGCACAGGGGGGCAGCCCGCTCATGGGCACCGCCTCACCAGTACTAGCAGTGGGTTCTCAGTTTGTAGACTCGGCTGTTCCCACCACTCTGCAGTCCCGGGAGGTGCTGATTCAGCATTCTGTGTCATGTCTTCCGCACATGTTGTGGTTTGTGTCTGCATGTTCCCCCAAAGCCTCATGCAGTCATGGGACGGACTTCTAGAGTTTATGATTGATCCATGGTCCAATGCTGGCCTTATGGGTGTGAGTGCTACACCTGCCCTAGGGCCGGTAGTATGCATACAATATGAGGGAGGGAAAGAGGCTTGCTCTTCCCTCTGCCACTCTTCCATTTTGCTGTTGTTTCTTGTGCTGTTTTCTGCCATCATGAACTGTTGCCTTCTGCCATGTGCTACCCTGCCTTAGAGCCAGCAAAGTATGGACTGAAATCTCCACAAAGTGTGAGCTAAACAAACCTTTCCTTCCTTAATTTTGGGCATCAGGTATTTTGTCTCAGCAACAAGAGAAAAGTAACCAAGACAGCATCGCAGTCAGACCAGGGAGATGTACCTGCAGTGTTCATTCATGGACTCTGCTGCACCAGGCTGTGTTGCAGGAGCTGGGGATCTGATAATGCAGTGAAATCTGAGCTGGGGAAAGAACGTCCCAGGCAGAGTCTAGCAGGGACAGAGCCCCTGAAGTACAGCTCAACTCATCATGTTAAAAGCATAAGGAGGAGGCTTATGCAGCTGGAGTATAGCTGGAGGTGGGGGGCAGAATGTGAGGGTGCAGGAACAGGCGGGACACGAAGCATCACCTGGTTTGTTTACGCTGTTTTAAAGCTCATTTTCTTTGCTGTACAGAGAGAGGATCGTTGAGGGGAGGGGCAAACACAGAAGCCAGAGACTAGAAGTTTCTGTACCAGTCCAAGCAAGGGGTGGTGCTCACTCAGACTAGAGTGACAGTCACGGTGAGGCTCCACACTCTGTGATATGCTGCAGGCATTGCTGAGGGCCTTTAGTGTGGAGCATTCAGCCCAGCACTGGCTGAGGAGGTAGCCTGCTTGGAAATTGGGTCATCACTTAAACAAGTTTCTACATGGTTCTCGGCTTGGGTGTGGGGTTGTGCCTGCTTATGATCCAAACACTACGAGAGGCTGAGGTGGGAAGATTGAAAGTTTGAGCCCAGCCGGGGCAACTTAGGGAAAGCCTGTCTCAAAATTTAAAAAGAGCTGGGGATGTAGCTGTGTGGAAAGGCCCTAAGTTCAATCCAGTACTGGGGGTGGGGGTTCTATGTGGTTAAGGAAGTGGACACATAAATAGTTCCCACTTGGTTGTGAGCTTGTCTGTCTCCTTTATCATCAGCAGAGGGACCTCCTTTGAGTCCTAAAAAGATACACGTGCTGTGCGAAGCTCTGAACATGTTTAATGGGTATGTCCCTATGGTCTGTTAGGTGACTTTCTATTTTCCTCTTAGCAAGTGTGACCATTTTCCTGACAAGAGGCCCATTCGGTCCATGCTTTCATGTTATCTGCCCTTCCCTCCTTTTCCCTTCTGCGTTTGCCAGGGACTCTTTGGGTTGCTGCTGACAGAAACCCAGCTCTGCCAGACTTGAGCAAAACACAGAATGAGTGTCCTGGCCCTGGTCTGTGCTGGTCTGCCTGCCCTAGGTAACACTGTGGTGACTTGGAACACAAAGCTTTATTTCTCATTCTCTCCTTATCCATCCTGTACCAAAAGAGAGGCTTACTTGGGGACCCGAACAGCTGGAACAGCCAGCATCTCCACTGCGGTGGGTGCTGTGCCAAAGGGTACCACTGGTGAGGGGATTGGATTTCTGTGCCCTGGGGCCTTTGGTCACTGGCTGGAACTAGTTTCAAGGATCCCCCCAATGCCAAGGGAGCTGAGAAGTAGAATCTGACTGCATGCTCATGGAGAAAAGCCAGGATACTGTTCAAACAATCCTCATGGCCTCCATAGGCAAAACCCAGAGCTTTGGCATCAGGGCTTCTGTGCCTGTCTTCCCCAGCTCTTGACTGTGCCTACCGCAGGGCACTGGCTGCATCGTAGGGCTCATTCTCTCCCCGTGCTTGAAGGGTGATCTCTTTGTGTTCATAGCCCATGTTCTCCCACCCCACGCCTCCAAGGAAACCAGAACCACCTTTCTCCACATCTCAACTGCAGAGTGTCTCAGAGAAAGGTCAGTGCCCCCTTACAGAGAACGGCAGGGTCCTAGAGCACCCAGCACAATGCTCCCCCTGGCCTGGGCCACACTGCTATGCCCCTGGGCATGGGGTATGCTGCAGCCTGGCCAGGAACTCTGCACGGTGAAGGGAAGCCACTGATAGCCCAGCAGAGAGAGGTGGGCACCAAATCCATGTGGGTGTCACACCCAGGGGCTGGGTATAGATGATTATGTGTATAACTGTATCTTTTCAAGCTCTTGCGTGTAAACAACAGAAAGTTAAAAATTGTCTTGGGCCAGAGAGGACTCTGAATCTGTGTATGTGGTAAGTCTGGCCCAGCTATGTCCGGGATCCAGCTGTGACACCCATCTCTCTCAGAGCCTGGCACCCTGTCCTTACCCAGCTCCTACACCATCCTGATTGTAGGCATCATCTCAGGCAGCCTGGCCTTCTTCAGTGACCTCAGAAGTGGGATCACAGTAGCAGGACAAGTGCCTACTATGCTCTAAGGGGCAGTCCCACCAGTCTCCCCACCAACCACTTAAGCCCAGGGCTGGGAAGTGGGCCTGACCTCATCTGATCACGTGGTAGAACTGGGTAAGGGCTGGCCCCCAAAGCACAAGGGAGTTACATGCCCACCTTCTGAAGGGGACACAGCAGCTTTCCTGGCCCTGCCTCCTGCCACTTTAGGAAGGAGGGTATGGTGGGGGCTGCAGTGACCTGGAGGGTGACAGATGGCAGGCACTCAGCTGAGCCCCAGCCTCTCTGAAGGCCCAGTGGGAAGGACCAGTCCCCCTGCCCATCAAGGTCATCGGCCTGCAGGGAGGCTGGAGTGGCCTCTGCCCTCCTCATGCCTCCCCTGTGCCTGCTCCTTGGTGTTTTGTCTTTACCTTGCATTTGCACTGGTGGGGTCTTCCAGGAGGTGCCCAGCAGTCAGCTGCAGCCCACAGTGCACAGCTGGCCCCAGAGAGGAAGCAGCAGCCAAGCCTGAACCTGTTGCGGCATGTCCACCATCTCCTTAGGGAAGGATTCTGAGCTCCACTCAGCCCACCCCTCTTCCCAGGTCAGCAACTGAAGCCAGAGCCAGGCATGGTGCCACACACCTGTTATCCTAGCACTCCAGGAGGTTGAGACAGGAGGGTCAAAAGTTTGAGGCCAGCCTGAGCAGTTTAATGGCTTAGTCAGACCCTGTCTCAAAATAAAAAATAAAAAGGGCTGGGAATGTAGTTCAGTGAAAGGCTCTGGGTACAATCCCAGTAACACACACACAGTAATAATGATAATGATAATAATAATAACTAGTAATAATGCGGCAATGATGATAATGATAATAATAAAAACCCAGGTAAGAGCAGGTCCGTGGAACATGCAGGTTGGGGAGGCCACGTGCATTTAGGGAGGTTGCTCCTGGCAACCCCTCTTTCTCTGTACCCCAGTAGAGGCTGTGCTGCGGGCAGGCTCTGTACTTTCTGGCTGGTTAACCTTGGGCACTCACTTGACTTCTCTGAGCCTCACCTGTCAACCTGGGGCAGTAATAACTGCGCGGAGCTCAGGCAGGGAGGGCACTCAGAGCACATGTGGCTCTTGGGGAATGCTCCAGAGTTGTGTCGGCACAGGCTGAACCATGATGTCTGGATTGGAAACCCAGATGCCACTCCTGAGTTGTACAACCCTAAGAGACCTGTGCGAGGTAGAGGCTCCGCGTCTGAGGTGCAGCCCCAGGAAAGCAAAGCCAGGGACACAGTGCTGTCTATGTAGCATTGAGCTGCTGCTGCTGGGGCTCACCCTCTCACTCCTCAGTGGGATCGCTGGGAATAGGCGCTGTCCCCACTCACAGGTTGGGAGATGAGGGTGTGTAGCCAGCCCAGCCTCAGGGCCCACTTAGCTCTTCTGGGAGACGCCTTTACTGATGGGCATTGTGTGAAAACACAATGAGGGGAGAGACTTAATTTTAGTGAAACAGATCAGTTAGCCAGGCATCCTGCACTTACAAACATTAAAGCAGTGCTGCAGTGGGGGTGGGGGTGCAGTGATGAAGCTGGGGATGTGATGATGTTGATGGTCATTACGGTAGTGATAATGGTGATGATGGGTTATGCTCATTGTGATGATGGTGATGGAGATGATACTGAGGCAGTGGCGACGGTGGCCATGGTGATAATGACAGTGATAGTGATGATGGCTATGGTGATGATGGTGGTCATGGTAATGGTGGTGATGGGCATATCTCAGAGCAGGACTGTGACTACGTGTGGGAGCTAGAATAGTTGCAGGTTTTCATAAGGCAACCAGAGATAATATACTTTCTGAAGTTTCCCTTTCTCTATAAAATAATTTTGACAGGAGGGAAAAACTAATTATTTTTAATGTCCTCACTGAATCAAATTTAAAACTTGATAACTTTGTGTTGGTTTACAGTCTTTAAAATTGTACTGGTCCATGAAATCTCATCACCTAGGAACTCCCAGCTCCTGATCCATCCTGGAAATCTTTCCCTTTCCAAACATGTTTTGCCTCTGGTAAACATAGGCACATATGTACACACATGCTCACATGCATGTTCCACTATATGCTGTTGTGTGTGTCCCTGGACCCTGGGCCATCTGACCCATCCAGAGACCTGACCCAGCCAACTCGCAGTGCCCAGTGGTTTCCTAGACAACAAGCACAGAGCTGCCGTGCAGGGATTTGAGCACCAGAAGCAATTAAGAGTAATACTAGCAATTAACAGTCGTGTGGTCCTTATGAGCCACTCTGCTTAACCCCACAAAGAGGTTCAAGTCTCATTTATCCCTCCAGAGCCTGGCACATTTGTGGCCCCAACATAGATGTCCTAGGGCTAGCCTGGCAGTTGTATGACCAACCACATGTTTCTTCTAGTAATCTGACTGCTGGGGTCTCTCACTTAGCCCAAGAAGGTGGACATCCTGGGTTCCTTCCTCACCCACCCTGGCACCCTGAGATCTGCCCTTGGGCATTCCTTTCCAACACTTCCTTGGGGGACAGGGCCTGGTTCTGGTGGACCTAGTGAATGATGGCTGCAATGGGGCACTGCCATATGAGCATACCCAGGGAGGCATACCTGCCCACACCTGGTCCAGATACTGAGCACAAGAGAAGGGTGCACCACTTGGCTGCACCAGTACATGGCCTGGTAAGCACTCAGTGCCCTCTACTCACTCGGATGAGGGATAAGGGGTTGTTTTTGGCTCCTGTGCAATGGGTCCTTTGGGTCAAGTCAGCAAGCCTTGACTTTGCGTGTCTGCTCAGTTATGCAGCAGGTCTGTTAGTCTGTTTTCTGTCACTATAAGTGAATACCACAGGAAAGATAATTCATAAACAATAAAGGTTTGTTCAGCTCACATTTCTGGAGATTCAGGTCAAGAAGCTGCATCTGTGAGGACCTCCTTGCTGGTGGGGACTGTGCAGTGTCCTAGGATGGCACGGGACATCACATGATGAGAGAGCAAGTGTGCCAGCTCAGGCCTCTCTTCCTGTTTTTATTAAGTCACCCATCCCATCACAGGGACCCCACCCTCATGATCTCATCTAATCGAACTAGCCTCCCAAAGGCCCCTCCTACAAATGCCATCAACCTATGGCTGTGGGGATTAAGCTTCACTCTGAGTTGTGGAAGAGACACATACCTAGACCACAGCAATCGGAGGGAAATAAGGCCAAGTCCCACCCTGCGGCAGTGCAGAGAGCACAGGAGCACGGGGAGCCTGTCCCAAGCATCAGGGAAGTTTGGTCTGGAAGACAGGAGATGGACTGTGGCACCCATGTGTCAGCCAGAGCACTGAGCCTGGCCCTACCAGAGAGCATGACTTTGTCTTCATGGCCCCAACTATTGCCACCCATAAAATGAGTCCAGTTGTCCCACTACCCTCCATGTGCCCAGATAGCCACAGATCAGGTGTGGGGAAGGACACGATATTAAAACAGAGACCATGACAAATACCAGTATGACAGGCCTGAGCGGAGGAGGACATCCCATTAACTATTTTAAGTCCCTGATCTAATAATTCATACCTCAGTGTGCTTCTTGGGATACAGTACAACAAAATGACAAATGTATACCATTGGCAACTTCACTTTAGGCAGTGTATTTACTGTATGATGAAACGCATTTCTTAAAACTTAAATTGCTTATTTTGTTTGTGAAATGTCATTACTTTTGAGTGGCTTTGGGAAAAGACATTTCAGTAACTGTCAGCACATTTTTGTTGAAGACCTTCATGCTGTGTTACTTCAATACCAGAGTAAGTAGCAGCTGATTAGTGATACAGTGTACACAGGCAGGTGTTTAAAATAGTAGCATGTGTTAAGTTGAAGTTAAGTGAGGTGCTATCCTTGTGGAGGGCACCCATAGTCCCAAGCCAGACAGCATTAAGGCAGAGGCAATGCAAAGAGGCCAAAGTGCAGTGTGTGTACCCTGCTGTGGGTGGGCACGGCAGTTAGATGATGGGGCACACAAGTAGTGCTCACATCAGGCCTGATACGCAGAAGTACTTAATAAATTTCAGCAATAACGGTGACAATGAAGATGACGTGGCTGATCAGGGACTCATAAGCATGTCATCATCAGGGAAGTGATGCACAGGGGGTGGGAGTTATGTCCAGAGGACTCCAGTAGCCCTGCCTGTTAGTCAAGGCAAGGTTAACCACTATAATAGAAATCTAAAAATACAGTCTAACATCAATAGGAGGTTAACTCTCACTCATGGAACCACCTGAAGAATAGAGACCCAGGCCTTTTGATTCCAGTCACAGCCCACCCCTCAACCCTTCAGTGCCTCCTAGTCTGAGTCTTGTGCTGGTAGAAACAGAAAAGGAAGAGTGAGAGCAAGCAGGTTCCTAAAGAGCCTGGGCTTCATCATCCCCCCCCCACACACACACACACACACATAGATCTACCTGCTTACACCCCATTGGTAGAAACTAGTCATGTGACCATACCCTGTTGCAAGGGTAGCTGGGAAATGCAGTCCTAAACTCACCACCAGCCTCCTTCAGCCCCAGGAGCAACTCCATACTCGATAGGGAGGAAGCCTGCACCTTAGCTACCTCTGGTCCTGAAAGAAGCCAACACTATCCCAGTTGCTTTATTTGTGTTCACCTTTGAACTGCAAATGTGTGTTTTGGGCTTCCGGTAAAAATCACATTCACCTTGGAACACAGGATAGAGGAGACCAACAACAGAGAGGCTTATATGAGTTTAAATCTGATTTCAAGCAATGTTCCTGACTCCAGTAGATTACTGAGTCTCCTGCAGGATTTAGGAAAGAGGTGGTGCAGGAGATTTTATTTGAGGGGAAAATATCTAAACAATGCATTGTGAGCTGCTATATTTTTCCTGTTTGTGTTGTTGTAGGTCCCCTCCTCCAGTCCTAAAATACCTATTAAATCTAATTACATCGCTCATATTATTTCCCATGAAATTTACATCTAAATCTGCTGAGTAAGGGAAGCAAGCAGAGGACTTAATTGGGCAAGTTAATCATGTTTGTTCAGTGTCTTATTTTTTTAAGGTTAGAAAAAAGCAACTGTAATCAGGGAAATAATAATAAATGTATCTTTTCTTCCCCGAAGGCACTCATCTGCAGGTTCTTGGTTTTGCTAGGAGGCTTGGAGCATCACTTTTAAGATGCTATTCTAGAGGATTCCGTGTGCAGTCAGCTGTCACAGTCACAGCTTGAAGGACCCCCATGGCCCTTTCCGCTCTGCAGTTTCTCTCCCACCTCTCAGTAGGCAGGACTCTGCCTCCATTTTGAATGGAGCTGTTTGACTCTTCTAGGATCAGCACCGGTATTCTTACACATTCCCCAAATTTGCAGTCAGGCCACAGACTCAGACCTCATCTTTTCCCCCTGGATCTTTCCCCAGGAGAGCAGATCTCACGCTTCATGGGGCAGATGGATGAGAGCCCAGCCAGCCTCATGTGAGTTCAGTATTCAGGGACCATGACTTTTCTAAACAATGTTTTGTTTTGGTTTTTTCCCTCTCCACACAGAAACCCGCGCAGACCGCAGCAAGAAGCTCTTCAGGCACTATACTGTGGGCTCCTATGACAGCCTTGATGCATCCGGGTAAGATGTGCTTCCTTTGTTACCACAACCCTGCTGGTCAGACGCTTGTGTGTGCCATCGACACCTTGGGCCATTTCATGTGGAGCTCTCAGACCCCTTTAGTTTGGTTTGCTTGTGTCCACCATGCTGGGATCATGGGAGCCACCTTCTGCAGCCCTGCAGTTGGGGTTGAGCTGCAGCACAACCAGGGGACCCAGGAGAGGCGGGCAGCAGTCCAGGGGAAGAGAGCACAGTCCCACAGAGCAGGTGCAGCAGGCATGGTGACACTCCCAGGATGCAGTTAGGTTGTCTGTGTTTTCACTTCGCCTGTGTTTCCTGTGCTCTCTACTGCCACCTCTGTGGAGCTGGAGTTCGCATTTGATGGTGTGGCTGGCCGGGATGAAGGAGATTTTCCCACAGAAACCCAACTGCAGCAGCAAGTGCCGCAAAGACATCCTCAGTCTGAGTGTCCCTTTTCCCTGTGATGGGGGTGAGGCTGAGGCTATGGTGGAGCCCTTTTTAGACTGGGATGTCATAAACAGCTGGGCATGTAGCACCTTTTGTGGCCACTGTTCCAATCAATCACCTCGTTAGCTCTCTGGTTCTGAGTGTCCCTTTGTTTGCCTTGCAAGTCACAAGTCTGCCTTCACTAGCACTGATCCTCACTGGGGCCATGGGGGGAGGCTTTGCATCAGGGCCTTTGAGGAGTTAGTGGGTAAGGCAGGAAGGTGAAGGTCATCTGTGTGTGACTGCTGCTGGGAGTATCCTCACCTGGCCCATAGGATTCTTTTGAGAGCCCCCCACCCCTAGTCAGATGCCTGCACAGAGGACCAGTCTGTAGAAGGGACCCGTCCTCCTTCCCTGATTCCTCCCTGATTCCTCCCCAGCCGTAGAGGTGTGATGAGCTCTCACCCCTGTTCCCATTGCTCCATCTGCCTGCCGAGGGATCCTACCTGAGTTTGTTTTTATTGAGGCAAGCGTCGCATAACATAAAATGTATATTTTAAAGTACACAGTTCACTGGTGTTTAGCATGTTGATACTATTACACAGCTGCCACCTTTATCTAGTTCCAAAACATTTCATCCCCCCAAGAGGAAGCCCTGTGCTCATAAGCTGTCACCTCCATTCTTCCTCCCTATGAACTTTGGCAGTCATCATCAGTCCACTTTCTGTCTGTTTGGATTAACCTGTCCTGGATGGGACTTTTATAATGTGTAAATGGCATTGCTGGCTTATCTCCCTGAGTACAACATCCCCGGCGTGCATCCATGCTGCGGTGAGTCTCCAGCTCCATTCTCAGAGCCCCCAGTATTTCTGTTGTGGTAAAATATAACATTCATCTGAACCATGGTTAAGTGCACAGTTCAGAGTTAAGCGCACGTACACCACTGTGCAGCCATCACTACCCTCCACCTCCAGAACTTCCTCTGAAATCCTGTCCCTATTAAATACAGACTCCCACCTCACTCCTTAGCCCATGGCCCCCCATCCTGCTTTCTGTCTCTGGATCTAATGACTGCAGCAACCTCTTATAAGTAGAAAACACACAGCACTTACCATTTTGTGACTGGCTTAACTCTCAGAGCACAGTGTCTTCAAGGTTCATGCATGCTATAGTGTGTGCCAGGATTTCCTTCCTTCTCAAGGCTGAGTGACAGTCCCATGTTTCTCTATTCACTCATCCCTTGATGACACTTGGTGTCTGCTCTTGGCTATTGTTAATGATACTGCTATGGACTTTGCTTATAGGTCCTGGTTTGAACGTGTTTTCAGTTGTTTGAGCAGTTACCTGCACCTAGAATTGCTGGTCAGATTTAGTGCAAATGCCAACCTCTTCTTCCACCTCCATCATAACAAGGTACACTGTATCAGGAGTACCATGCCTAGCTAGGCAGCTGGGGTCCCTTCTAGAGGGAAAGTGTGGATGCTCCAGGTCTTGTTCTGTTGTCCCCACTTTTTATGCAGTGCTAGGGATGGAACCCAAGGCCTTGCACATCCTAGGCAAGTGTTCTACCACTGAACTTCCACTGCCCACTTTTTTACTTTTACATGTTCACAACAGGGCTATAATGCATACATCTCACTGCTGGACAGCTTGAACCATCAGTGGTACATACGTGACTGTACCACTTCTACCACCAGTGGTATAAGTGGCTGATTAGACAGTCATATATGTACCACTAGTGGTTCAGGCCAGTGGGAACATGTTAAAGTCTAGATGTAATCATATTCTGGTATAAGCGTATCCCCCAAAAGGGTCAGGGACCAGCAACCACTAGGGTAAGATGGCTGCTACTACAGGAGACATCAGTCACAGTGGGCCCTGGACAGTGATCACAGTTGGGCAGAGGGGGGCCTTCAACCCATACTTCCATTCCAGCACAGAGATCTTAGCAAAGCCAGCATCCACAGTGCCTAACACTCAGGGACACCTAGGAAAGCCATCACTATGGTGGCTTGGAGGGCTTGCCAGGCAAGGAGCAGGGTCTAAGTAAAAAGTGAATGGGTCAGGCATTGGCTGTCCTCAGGCAGTGGCTTTTGCACAACCATCTTCCTACAAGGTCCCTTGTCTCTAGGGACGGAGTAATGAACAGCCCGCCTTGATGTCTGTGAGACCAAGTGTGCACCCATGCATGAGGGTGTGTGTACACATGTGCATGAGAGTAGGTATGCATGCACACTTGTCATTTGAATCAGGTGGTGTCAGGGCCCCTTCCCTGTGGAGGAGTGATGGGAGCACCCAACTTGAATGAGCTGGGAAAAGGAAAGTGGTGGGGCCAGCTGACTGGGGTCCTGTGGCAGAGGCATGTCACGTGACCAACAGCAGGCCCAGAGCACATGGGGCACAGGCTGCAGGTTAGCCAACCAAGGACAAGTGGGACTGTTGTAGCTGTTTAGTGACAGAGTGGGCTACCTGTGACCTATGAGCACCCTGCCACTGAAGAGAGTCAAACTGGGCTGAGCACGCTCATACCAGGAGGTCACAGAAGGTAGGACCAGGTGACCACTGAGATTCCTCAGCATCCCTGCTTTTAGTGTCCAGATGAAGGCTTTTGTTTTATGCTTGTTCTGAACACCTACTCTGTGCCAGGAGCTTGGACCACAGAGAAGAGGGCCATCTGGCCACACCAGGGTCAACTGGTAGCTTTTAAGCAAGGGGTAGACCAGAATTCAAGTGAGCCCCGACTCTCCCATGGCAGAGGCTTAGACAAGCTGTGGGTTTCTTGTGACCTGACATTACAGTAAGAGAAACCAGGGTCACGATCGTGTCATTTACACATCTTCCCATGCGTCTGCCACCATGCCCTTGTCACAGTACTACTGATGGCTACACTCATGACCTTGCACAGCAGGTATTATTATCTACTTCATAGAAGGACAGTGCAGTTGAAAAAGGAAGGCCAAGTGATGGAGCTCGTCCCTGGCCCTACCAGCAGTAAGCCTGGTCACCAAGGCCTTGCCTGCTGACCAAGACCTTGCCTGCTGAGGCCAAGATATCACTACCCAGGACTGGCCTGAGATAGAGGGAAGCAGCAGGGTGGGATTTTCTGTGGAGACAGCTTTCTGCAAAACTACTCTGGGAGTATCCTTGGGAGAGAGAGAATGTTGCTCCCTTGGTTAATGTACAGCCATATGAGCCTGCCTGTGAAGTCCAGAGCACAGCCTTCAGGGCGTCCTCCACTCAGAACAGCAGCCCTGGCCTTGGCCAGACTGTGACCGTGACAGGGCTCTGGAGATTGGGCAGTGTGAGCGTTTGTGGACAAACAGGTGGGGCTGTTTCATGGGCCATCCAAACCCACAGCTAGTCTGGCTTTGGAGAAAGAGAGGCTGACCATTGGTCCCCTGATTGAGCAGGCAAGACGTGTCTGGGGGCGGGCACGCCGCAGTGCAGCACAGAGCAGCCAGCCATTCGTTAGCCCACTTCAGAGCCCCTGGTAGAAATGTCCTAATGAGCAGTGGAAACCCAGGGCAGCACCAGCCAATTACCCACTGTAAGTGGCAGGTCATGTCCAGGCAGGCGGCACATGGCTGAGGCCGCCCCACTGAGAGTACAAAGGCAATTAGAGACAATTCAATAGGAATCAAGACTCAATGGAGATGTTCACTGAGTCAGGTGGGAATTTTCTCCCCTTCCCACCTTTCTCATGTCAGAAAGTTTGCTCAGAGGTTTGGCGATGAAGAGCAGGATAGCTAAAGCAAGCCATCCAGTCGCTCAAGCTCCTTCCCTTCCACCTGCCCAGAGTCACATGAGAGTGGCTGGAGAATGGGCTGTGCTGATTGGGTTGCACAGCAGAGGCCCTGGTACCGCTGCTATACATTGTCATTGTGAATATAGCTAAACACAGAATGGCGCTTGCAAGTCTCACTCTTCTTTAACCGGGTCCCAACTTCATCAACATGAAACACCTAGGATGAGGCTGCCAGAGGTGGGGGCAGACAGGAAGACCTCATGGTCTCACTTAAGGCTGAACACGTTCCATCTTTCCACCCTCCCATCCTCTATCCATCCACCCATTCATCCATTTACCCTTCATCCACCTACCCACTGGTCCTTATCCAGCCAGCCAGCCAGCCATCTATCCAGTCATCCATCTGCCCATCTGTCAATGTCTGCCTGTCCATCTTCTATGCAGCAATCCATCTACTCATCCATTCACCCATCTACTCATTCATCTGCCCATTTATCCATCCACCCCTCCATCTGTCTAGTCATCTGCTTAGTCATACTCCATTTATCCGAACATTCACCCAGCAAAGTGTCCATTCATCCTTCCATCCACCTGCCCATCCCACTCACTGGACCAATGTTTATCAAGACTTCACTGCTCTGGGAGTTAAAGGCACAGAGGTAAAGAAGGCCCAGCATAGTCTTTGACTTTATGTAGATTAAAATCTTATTAGTGAGGACAAGCAATACATTTTACATATAAACAAACCAAAGATTTCTACTGTATAATTAAATCCATGAGGCAAATTAGCAGCACTCTCTTTAGTCCCTTTGATGGGATGGCTTAAGCCAGCTTTACACAGGTAAGCCAGGAGCCAGGGAAGGTCTCTCTTAGGAAGTGGTGTTTTTTGTTCCAATTTTTTTCTTTGTGAGGTACTGGGGTTTGAACCCAGGGCTTTTACACTGGACTACATCTCCAGCCCTTTTTAAATTTTTGAGACAGGGTATCACTAAGTCACTAAGTCACCAGGCAGGGCTAGAACTTGCAGTCCTCCTGCCTCAGCCTTCCAGAGTGCTGGAATTACAGATGTACCACAGCATGCCTGATTAAAGAAGTGGCTTTTGAGTTGAAATCTAAAGGTTGAGGGAACCACCCCTGCAGAGCAAGCCCAGCAAGGACAAAGGCACAGGAAAGGCGGGGAAGTAGTGAGCTAGAAGAGTGCAGAGGATGATGCAGAGAAAGACTCTGCTTCTTGGGAGGGGAGTGGGTTATCTCATGCTTGAGTGGGTGACATGGCAGAGACTGATGGGCCTGCTGAACTGCTGGTAGAAGCAAATAGACAGATGAATGGAAAACAACGGGGAGACACTGTACGGCCCAGGCGAAGCAGTGGAGGTGATCTAGGTTTTGGAGGAGGTAGGTGTTGCGAAGTGCGGCGTGAAGTTAGAGCACACAGGACCGCTGGACCCTGGGTGCAGTGAGGGAGAGCATAGGAGGCTCGGCTTTGTCTTCTCATGAATTTTCCCAGGAGGAGCTCTCTGCAAAGCTCCTGCACTTGGCAAGGAAGCAAGTGGAAAACAGGCCTGGTCGTTGTTTGCAGTGTGGTGCTCATAACACCGCTTACTCCACAGTCCAGCCGCACAGACAGCTCCCGGTCTGCTCAGAAGCATCACTAGCGGGAAGGTGCAGAGCCTCTATTACTTCCATCCTCAGTAAAACCAATCTTCTCCTCGAGATTGATTTAAAAGGATGGAAAATTGTGTCTGTTCACCGGGGAGATATCCACTACCCACAGCTACTTATTTCCATGGCTTTCAAGACTCATTTTTATATTTTTTAAATTGGTAATGGGAAATAGATACACGTGGTAAAAGATTCAAAATGTGAGCAAATGATAGAGTGGAAAGAGCTGGTCTCTCCCCATCCCTGCCTTGCACACACAAGTTCTATTCCCCAGAGAAACCTCAGTCTCTAGTTCCAAGGGATCTTTCTAGAAACAGATTCTGCCTAGATAGAGGCACATGCATGTATCGGCAGAAGCCTGTTAAACCCCTGAAATATAAGCTGCCTTAAGTTGTCTCTCAGACTTTCTAACAAGCCAGTGGGTGACCTTGGGCAGCTCACTGCCCCTCTTGCGCGTTCATTTCCTGCTGCATGTGAAATGGGACTCCCTCCACCTCCTTCCAGACCTCCAGTTGTGTTCGTGTTAAGAATGAATGAGGAAATATGTTTAGTGCTTGCAGCTCCTAAGAGGCATGTGCTATATAAATCCAGAGGGGTGCTGAGTTGTGAGCAGCGTGTGTGGGCAGCTGGCTTTCCTTTGAAACCCTTACTGTGTGTTCTAGAAGTCTGCTTCCATGTGTAGGTAGTAAGAACTGAATGGCAAGAAGCAGTGATGTTTCCCTCATTTTTGTTCCACCATTATTTTGTGTTTTCATGATTTGTATTATTCGTTAAAGTTGAAAAGCAGGACTCCAACTCTGAGCGTGTTTGTTCACAAGATAGGTGCTTAAGGAAGCATCCTCAGCTTATCTGCTCTCTCCATTGAGGGTTGGGCCTGGCAAGTAATGGAGCTCACATGGTGGCCCTTTGGGGACAGAGTTTAGGGCTGGAAAAGAGATGATTTCACTTTTCGTGTCACATATTTACATACTTTTAAATTTTTATAAGAACATAGTACTTTTGTAATTTTTTGTAACTAAGAGAAAGGAAGCTCTCAGGCCATACATAGGTCAAGGAAGATGTTGTTGTGGCATACTGTGGCCTGGCTCTGCCATTTTGCTTCCTCCAGCATGAGGCATATGGCGGCCAGGGACCAGGCTCCATTTAGATGAGTCATTTCCCCAGCCTGCTCCTGCTATGGTTTCCCCTCCAACTTGCTCTGCCCTGTGGGCTCCATTGTGATCACAGCATGCCCAGGGCCAGTGGGACACTGGAGCACCCCCCTCTCCCTTCTCATTGCCCCCCTACCATTCAGTTCCTCACTATAGATCTTCTCAGCTACACATGGGATGTTCTCCAAAATAGACCAACCACATACTAGCTCATAGAACATGCTTAAGTAAATGCAAAGGAACTGAAATTATCCCATGCATATTATCAGACCATAGTGCAATGAAGTTGGAAATCAGTGGCAAAAGAAACCACAAGAACTTCATAAACACACGGAAATTAAATAGCACCCTCCTGAACAACCCATGGGGCACAGATGAAATTAAAGAAGAAATTAGACAGTTTCTACAATTAAATGATAATGACAATACAACATACCAGAACTTAAGAGACACAATGAAAGCAGTCCTAAAAGGGAAATTTATAGCAGTGAATACCCATATCAGGAAAACAGAACAAGGGCAAATAAACAACTTAATGTTGAACCTCAAATTTCTAGAAGAAGAGTAAGATAAGCCAAAAGCTCATCTGAGGGAGGAAATTATAAAGATCCAAGCAGAAATTAATGCACTGAAGACTAAAAAAATGCAAAGAATCAAAGAATTGGCTCTTTGAAAGAGTAAATAAAATCAACAAACCCTTATCCAACCTTATCAAAAAAAGGGAAAAAAGACTCAAATACACATAATTAGGAGTGTAAAGGGTGAAATCACAAAGGACCAGGCAGAAATCCAGAAGATCATCTATATTTACTTTGAAAACTTGTACTCTAATAAGATAGAAAGTGTAAAAGAAATGGGCAGATTCCTACATATATATGAACTACCAAAGCTGAATCAAGAAGATATAAAAATCCTAAATAAACCAATATCAATCAATGAAATCAAAGATGTAATTAAAAACCCACCAACAAAGGAAAGCCCAGGCCCTGACAGATTCGCTGCTGAATTCTACAAGAAATTTAGAGAACACCCAACACCACTACTTCTCAAACTCTAATGAAATTGAAAGGGAAGTAATACTCCCAGATTCATTCCTGCAAGCAAGCATTACCTGATCCCAAAACTGTAGAAGGGCCCATCTAAGAGAATTATAGGCCAATCTCCCTAATGAACATAGATGTAAAAATCCTCAGTAAGATACTGTCAAGCAGAAGACAGCAAATCATCAAGATTATATACCATGACCAAGTAGGATTCATCCCAGGTATGCAGGGATGATTCAACATACATAAATCAATAAATATAATACACCCTATTAACAGAGCCGAGGACAAAAATCATATGGTCATCTCAATAGATGCAGAAAAAACTTTTGACAAAGTCCAACACCTATTGGTGTTAAAAAAAAACCGTACAGAAAATTGGAAGAGACAGTCTTTATCACAATCTGATAAAGACCATCTATGGCAAACCAACAGCCAACATCATACTAAATGGACAAAAACTGGAAGCTTTCACTCTAAAATCAGGAATAAGACAAGGATGTCCACTGTCACCACTCCTATTCAATATGGTTCTGGAAACACTAACCAGAGCAATTAAACAAGAGAAAAATAAAAGGACTAAGGATAGGAAAGGAAGAAGTGAAATTATCATTATTTGCAAATGACATGATACTTTACATAGAAGACACCAACAACTCCACTAAAACACTGTTAAATTTAATAAGCAAATTCAGTAGCATGGCTGCATACAAAGTCAACACTCAAAAATCCATAGCTTTCCTGTATACAAATAACAAACTCACTGAGAGAGAAATTAGGGAAACAGTACCTTTCACAATAGCATCCAAAAAAATGAAATACCTAGGAATCAATCTAACAAAGGATATAAAAAGACCTCTACATTGAAAACTATAGTACTCTGAAAGAGGAGATTGAATCATATATCAGAAAATGGAAATATATCCCTTTCTGTTGGGTAGGAAGAACCTACCTAGTGAAAATGGCCATCCTTCCAATGCTGCTATACAGATTTAATGCAATTCAAATCAAAATTTCAATAGCTTATCTCACAGAATTAGAAAAAACATTCCTA
The DNA here is from genome assembly GCF_000276665.1 of Chinchilla lanigera. Taxonomy (NCBI): domain Eukaryota; kingdom Metazoa; phylum Chordata; class Mammalia; order Rodentia; family Chinchillidae; genus Chinchilla; species Chinchilla lanigera. Next base: position 15,640,271 of record NW_004955422.1, read on the forward strand.
AAATTCATTTGGAACCAAAAGAGACCTAGAAGAGCAAAGGTAATTCTGGACCACAAAGGAAAAGCAGGGGGCATCACAATCCCTGACTTGAAATTATATTATAAAGCTACTGTGATAAAAACAGTGTGGTACTGGCAAAAAAAATAGACCTGAAGATCAATGGACAGATTAGAAGATGCAGAAACAACTCCAGACATACTCAGCCACCTTATCTTTGACAAAGGTGTCAAACACATTCACTGAAAGATAGCCTCTTTAATAAATGGTGCTGTAAAAACTGGCTCTGCACATGCCAAAGACTAAAACTAGATCCATATTTTCCACATGCACTAAACTAAATTTGAAATGGATCAAAGATCTAAATATTTAAAATAGGAACATTAAATCTGATTGAAGATAGAATAGGTAAAACTCTTGAAGACATTAATATAGGCGAAGACTTTAAGAATAGAACCCCAACCACGCAGGAACTATCACAAAGAATCAACAACTGGGATCTCATCTTATTAAAAAGCTTTTTCACAACAAGAGAAACCACCAACAGGGTGAAGAGACAACTCACGGTGTGGGAAAAAATGTTTACTAGCTGTTCCTTAGACAAAGGATTACTATCAAGAACATATAAAGAACTCAAAAAATCAGACCTCCCAAATTTAAAGACCTAATAATCCAAAAATGGGCATCTGAGATGAATACACACTTCTCAGATGAAGAAATATAAACAGCAAATAAATATATGAAAAATGTTCATCACTGGTCATTCAAGAGATGCAAATTAAAACAACGGAGATTCTATCTCACCCCAGAAAAAATTACTATTATCAGGAAATCAACTAATAACAAATTCTGGAGGGGCTGTGGGGAAAAAGGAACCCTTCTCCACTGTTGGTAGGAATGTAGAGTGGTGCAATCACTGTGGAAATCAGTGTGGAGAGTCCTCAAAAAACTAGAGTTGGAGGTCCCATTGGGAATCTTCCCAGAAGAATTAAAAACATTGTACCACAGCAATATATGTGCACCCATGTTTATAGCAACACAATTTGTAATAGCTAGATCTAGGAAACAACCCAAATGCCAATCAACGAAGGAATGGATAAAAAAGATGTGGTCTTTTTATACAATGGAGTACAGTTCAGCCATAAAGAATGATAAACTAGAGACTTTTACAGGTAAATGGATGCAAGACCGTTCTCCTAAGTGATATAAACCAGACACATGTGTAAACAGTGTATTGTCCCGTAAGTGTGAGAAGCTAAAAGAGCAAGTAAGATCTCAAATGGCCATTAGATATTGTAAAGTGGGAAGGAACTTCAAAAGGAAAGAGAAACTGGGATGGGGGAATTGAGAAAAGAAGGAAGGGAAAGGAAAAAAATATGCATATATACATATATATAAGATAGTTATAGTTCTAATTTCACTTAGTTCATTGAAAAGAATGGTTTGTGCTAATATTGTTTGGACAATTAAATGCTGATATCTTGTACTCTGAGTAACTAATTTAAAGATAACAGTACACAATGTATTAATCATTGTTACCCTCCTATTATCTTGTTTTGAAATTTTATCTTTTTCTCTTTAAAATAAAAAAATAAAAGAATGAGAATAGAATTCTATTTCTTACAGACCACTGAGAAGGGTCTTTTTAGTAGCACAACCCAATGGATTCCTTTCTTTTTTTCTCTCTCATCTGTTCAAAGTAATCCTACGTTTTAGTTTAAGATTAGTATAGTATTTTGTGGGTTGTTTTTTGTTTTTTGCATGAGGTTTATTTTTTCCTAGGGTTTCTAGTTGCCTTTTTCTTTTCTTGTGACAGAAGAATTATGGCTTTGTTAGCATGCCACTAAGCTATGCCCCATTTTTGGTGTATTGCTGAAGTTCCTGCCATTCCCACTGGAGTCCTCTGGTGTTCTGCTCAAGCACTGACAGCACACATTGTCATTCCCCAAGTTTCCCTTGTTGAGTTACAGGATAAGTAAGTAGTTTCTTGCTCTTTGCCCTTGTTCTGCTGGGACACAGCCTCAAGTAACAGTTTCAAGAAAAGGAATCTGGAGTGTAAACCTCTGTGGCTGAAGCCTCTAGTTTTTAAATGCTCCTGAGGTTATAGATTTCCAGATTCCAAAATGATTTTTCCTCTAAACTGCAAAAGCATCTTTCCATGGTCATCATTGCATTTTTACTTGCTGCTGGTGGAAGGTTAAGATGCTGTCTGATCTTTCTGCCACCAGAAATGACCCTTTATTTTCCTCTCTAGAACTTTGTAGGAATACCGTGGTTTCTCTGTTTTTTCAGTGTCCTGCAATGCTGTAGTCTGGGGTCTTGGTGTGGATCTCTTATGTATTCATGGTGTTCAGCATCCCAGAGACCCCCTCAGACTGAAGCTTTATCTCTGAAAATAAACTTTTTTTGTTCCTTTGGAAATTTTTTCACTTTTTCTCTCTCAGTTCTTTCTGGATTTCGTCCCAGACTATTTGAGTTCATCTCATTTGTCTCTTATTCTTTCTCCATTGTTCCATCTCTGCCATTTTGCTCTCTATTCTGGGAAATGTCTCCCAATTCCCACTTGTCTGTGCAAGTTAGTATCTTGCCAGTCACCCTGTTATTGTCCCAGAGTTCTTTTCAATGCCAGAACAAGTTTCTAAAGCTTGAGAGAAGTGGTTTCTAGAAGGCTCCAAGAACAAAACAGACAGTGTGGCTGGCTGGCCAGGTGTGTGCACACAGCTGCCCTGTAGACTGCCCCATGATTGCTTGTTCCATCCAGTCAAACACCTGGAACAGAGAAGCCTGGAGAGACACCTTCCTTGCCCTATTCCTACCGAGAGCTTGTGAGCAAAGGTGGGCACAGCTTCTGTTACATACCTCTGGGACAAGTAGCAGGACTGACAAGTAGCAGGACTGATAATGAAAAGTGAGGGGTGAGTGTGTTTTTTCTCTGGAGTGAGCAGGTAACAGAGCATTGATGAGAGGAGCAGTTCCCAGGAACACTGTGCGCAAGCCACCTTGCACATAAAGGAGGCTCTGAGGCCTGGGTACGGGGCATCGCAGAGCAGCTGGCCCAGACCTGTGACTCAGACAGCCCTGTTCCCACACAGCCTCACTGCCCCCAGCCCTGTGACCCCAGATGGGACCTCTCATTCCTCTGAACCTTGTACAACCTGAGAATTAGCATTCATATCTCTGTCTGCCACAGAGCTTTGAGATCCACACTTGCTGGATAGTTAAACAAGAGCCCAGCACTTAGGAAATGGCCTGGGTCTACACTGGGCTTTGAGCTTTGAGGGACAGCCAGGGGCTGCTGCTGGGCCAGGTCAGGCTCTCCCTTCTCCAGGAGTTGGTGGTTTAACATTAAATCTTCTCTGGCCTTGCCCAGCGCAGTGTCCCATGTCAGGTGCCTGGCTTCTGGGCTTTAGACCCCAGCAGGAAGATTTCTGCTACCTGGAGATAGGCTCAGAGCATCTGAGAGTGTCAGAACTGTTTCTGGTGGGAGGCAGTGGGTCACCTCCTCATGCCAGCTCTGCAATCTAGCTCAGAAACTACCCTGCGTGGAAGTTTCAGAGTCCTGAGTCTTCTGGGTTTTTCTGAAGCTGCTAGGTACAGCCTCGAGGGGCACCCCAGGACCGCCCAGGCCCCAGTTGAGAGACACCCCACTCTGAGATTCCAGGCAGTTGCATGCTTCTGGCCTTTCTGTGGGGCCAGGCAAAACAGCCGGGCACTTTTGTTCTAAACACAGTGGCCTCCTTGGGGGCTGGGAGCCAAGGCCCTCGTCACAAGGGAGGATGCTGGCTCAGAGCATCCTCAGACCACATTTAGTACATTTCCCAGGTGGCGAGTGGGTGTCTTGGTGGGGGGAGACAGGCAGATGGGTGGGGACAAGGGAAAAGCCACTGAAGAGCTGCTGGTGGAGCCTGGCATTTGGGCATACCTCCAGGTTGCCCCAGCCGAGACCCAGAGCCTTTGGTTCACACCAAGGGGCCTGCCAGGATGGAGACGCTGAAGCTCAGAGCTGCACATCAGCCTCCTGCTTCCCCAGTTCCCAGAGCCTCCCCAGCAGCAGAAGGAAAGTGTCAACACTCATTCTTTCTCCAGGGTTCCATGGCCAGCTATGGCTGCCACAAATAACTTCTGCGCCTACTCCTTCCACACTGTGTCCGGCCTCCCTTGTGCTCCTCTCTGACCTCTGCCTTGAGCAGTAGCATTTGCCAGTTTCCAGTGTGAATACTCCCTCTGTGGCCAGTTTTGGGCTGCCAGCATGTAGTCACCGAGCTGGGAAGAGATGCTACAATTGGCCCTGGCAAGCCAGTGGGAGCCGCTCAGCTCACCCATGGCCAGCGTCCTCCTTCTCTAGCCCTGTGCTCCAAGCTCAGAGCTCAGCCTGACACAGGCCCAGGGAGGCTCTGGAGCTGAGTCTGAGTCTGAAGTTCTAAGGGACAGGCTTTAAGGCTAATAGGACCCATGCTGGGAATTCAGATGCTGGGGCTCTGGCCCCAGTCCTGACACCCACTTCCTGTATGAGCCTCATTTTCCCCACCTAAAATGCCTGCATGCTTCCCACGTTTTCTTTTGATTCTAAAGTTCTATACAGTGGGCCTGAAACTGCCATAAGCAGTGGAAGCCATGAATGGACACAGCCAGTGGTCACTATAAATGGACTTGTTTAGAACAAAACTGCTAAGTGTGAGGCAAGCCTGATAGAGCTGGGATTCTGGTACCTCACCCAGAGTGGGCAGGAGTAGCCACAGGGCAGCCAAGATGAGCAGGAATGCTAAGTCAGTGTCTAGGAAGGAGCCACTCATGGAGGTGCAATGCCAAAGAGGCACCAGTCCAGGAAGAGGAGGAGGTAGCCAGTTCTGTAGGTGTCTCCAAGACTGAGCCAGACACCCAGCAGACTCTCTGGAAGTATCCATTCTGATCGCCATCCCTGACCAAAGGCCCAGTCCTCTGGACCTTCCTCCAGGAAGCAGGGGGAGCCCGCAGTGCCTGCCTCAGGCAGACCCTGCACTCCGTGTAACCAGGACCAGGAAGTGTGGCTCCGAGAGGCTGACACCCCCCCCCCACTGCATCTTTATACCTGTGTCTCCAGGATACAACCAGGACTGAGTTGGGCTTGCATCCTTCTCCTTATCGTCTGGCATCAGGCCCGGCAAATGTTCAACCTCTGAGAATGGAGGAGGAGAGTAGGCAGGTGGGTGGGTGGCTGGGTGGACAAATGGACCCATGATTCAGGGTGAGGAAAGATGCCAAGGTTGGGCCTCTTCTGAAGCCTCTTTGTGAGCAGCACTTGGTGCATTGTCTGCGCTCAGTAAATACACAGTACCTGGTGCGGTGTAGGGAGCTCCGGCTGCCCCTGTCCCCTGCACAGGGCTCTGCTGCCTCTTCCTCCAGGGCAGAATGAAATGCCAGGCTCCCGTCTTCACCCTCGGGGTTATAAAGAGGCACAACCCATTCAGGTCCGCAAGACAGCACAGTTCAGAGAAGCTGCTCTTCGAGGGGTTCGGCCAAGAGGCCCAGCCTGTCCCTGCCTGGGCAGCTGCCAACTGGTGAGCAGGACTTAGTTCCTCCAGGCATGTGTTGATTAAGCCCTGACCTTGCTAATAAGGGTCCGGTGAGAGGCCAGCTTGGTGGCCAGCAGCCTGAAATGGCAGATGTGCATTGTGCCCTGGGTTGTCTGGCTTGGAGTTAGCCAGACTCAGTGGCAGGGGATAAGGAGAACCAGGGAGATGGGCAGAGCTCTGCTTCAGGCCAAGGACCAGGGCAGGGGACAAGTGAGTTCCAAGCAAGTTAGGAAAGCAACCTGTAGTAGGGCCCAGGCTGGAAGTTGGAAGCATTCTCTGCCCCAGGTTTTAAAACTACATCCTCTCTCTACTTGCCAGACAATTTTTTTGCCAAGCCGCTGAGCCCTCTAATAAGAGGGCTAAGGTCAGGGAATATAATCCTCATTTTTCCTGTCTAAGGATATACTGGGGTTGAGGTCAGGGATCAGCATTAGAAACAAGGTCTGGCTGGGGTCAGGAGCAACCTCAGGCCCTTTGTTTCACCTTCCCATACCAACGTGTACTCACCCCATAAAATGTATGGAGAAAAAGCCTGGCTTTTCCCCTACCTACCTTTGCATGAGAGCTGAAAGGAATATTTGAGGTCTTTCTTTTTCCTGATGAGAACACAGAGCCAGAACAAGATGTATGACCTACCAGAAGGGTCACAGCAGCTGGCTGGGGCAGGCTGGGACCCGCAGTTTACTGGAAGGCAGAGCATGGTGGCAGTCCATCCTGCCCGGTGCTGCATCTCTCGCCCTCAGAGTGGGCCATTGGTTCCCTTCCTTGTGCCTCCTGTTCATCCCGTGACCGACCTGCCCTGGTGAGGGAAGCTGAGATCTCAGACCACACACTGAGGAAGCCAGGGAGTGGGCCTTTGAACACAGGCGTGGTTTGGGGTCCTGGGAGCTGTTTCCCACCTTTCAAGGGCAGTGAGTGGATAGGATGGTGGGCAGTGAAGACCTCAGGAGTTTAGGGGTCATGGGTATAAAGAGGGAGAACCAGATAGGGGCCAGAGAACCTCAGCCTCTCGTTCAGTCATGCAAGTGCACATGTCGAGTGTGCAGCTCTCTTCTAAACTATTGGCACAAGTAGTCAGTGTCATCTTCCATGGTTAAAAGGAGGAGTTGGCAGATGTGATGAAGTTAAGGATCTTGAGATAGAGATGATCCTGGATTTCTACCAAGGGCACCAGGCCCTGTTTATAAAACCAAATATTGTCCAGTCTTCGGGGCCCACTTCCCACAGCCATGCAGAACCCACTGGGCCTGGACTCCCAGGGGTGGTCCCTGTCACCAAGACAGCCCTGGCTGGGAGCCAATGAGGGTGGGTTTTCTGTGGGCAAGGGTGTCGCTGTGCCAGGTTTTGGGTGTGGCCAGCATCCTGAACCAAAAGAGGTGAGCAGGAAAGCAGCTGTGAGCAGCCTGGGCGATGCGACTGGCTCCAAACATGTCTTCCCTCTCCCTCCATGCAAACAGGGGGCCCTTCTCAATGGACACCATCCAGAGTTGCTAAGACAGTGCCACTGGCAGATCCAGTATCCCAGCATGGTCAGCATGAGCGAGGTGCGCTGCAGACCCCTTGGCCTCAGAGGAGATAGTACAGTGGGGCCTGGTTTCATCTTCATCTAATTAGTTCGGGAGGTGTGAGCCAGCCATTTAACCTTGCAAGACAAGGTCATTGCTCTTTTGAGGGGATTGTCTGTGTCAGATGCTGGGCTTGCATTGTGCTTTCTGGCAGTTGTCTCCTAAATCCTCCTCCAAGGAGTCTGGAAGTGCAGACTCTTGTGTGGAAGGGTATGTGTTAGGAAGCAGAGCTGGGGACTGGCAGAGCCAGTGCTAACTCACAGTTCAGGAGCAGGGCCTCCCTCCCAGTGGGCTCCAGTGGCCAGAAGAAGCCAGATATCCCCAAGCAGCCAGTGTCCCCTTTCAACCCTCCCTCGAATCCGAGCACCCATCAGCAGGGCCACCAGCACCATGGAGTCAGTGGCCTTTTAAGTGGGAAGTTGCATGTAGTGTAATTACTGATGGTGTGTTCTTCCCAGCCCAGGGAGCACGGGTTGAGCACAGGCTTTGGTCTCTACGTGTTTAGGTATCCCCTGTGCCCAAGCCAGCAAGCTCCCTAGTACTGCTCCAGGTCTCCGCTAGGACAGCACCTGGGCTTTGGTGAGTCACCCCATTACTGGTAAGGTTTCTGAGACACCGCTACTCTGTATTGCCAGCCCTGTCTGTCTCGAGTCTCAGCTAGGGAGAGGAGAGAGGCAGAGGGAGGGAGGCTGGAGTGATATGGCCAGATGACTCAGCCCCCAGGACACCTTGGTCCTAACTCAAGGAACCCATGCCCAGGAGTACTCAGCCCTACATGGTCAGGGAGCTTAAGTCTGCAAGTGAGGCCTTGTCTAAAATTCAGGTTGTATTCAGATTAGAAGGTGAGCTGGGCATTGTGGTGCATGCCTATAATCCCTGCACTCTGGGGGGCTGAAGCAGGCCAGTAACAAGTTTGGGCCCAACCTGGGCAATTTGGCAATTTAGAATTTGTCTCAAAAACAACAACAAAAAAAGAAAATATAAGGACTGAAGAACTAGCATGGCACAAATGAAGGTCCTGGGTTCAATCCTCAGTACTACCAAAAAGAAGAAGAAAAAAAAGATTAGAAGAGGAAGGCTGGGGTATGGCTCAGTGGCAGAGTGCTTGCATAGCATGCAGGAAGCTCTGGTCTCCAGCCCCAGCAGTGGAAATAAAAAAAGGTTAGAATATGGTGCTGGAATATCCAGGCAGGCCCAGGTCACCACAAAGGTCCTTGGTAGAGGGACAGAGAAATATTGGAAGCAGAGGAAGGGAGTGAGGACAGCGGAGTCAGCCTGGAGGGGACTGATGAGTGTGGCAGAAATTGCAAAAGCACAGGGATGCTGGCCTGAGGTCCGCGAGACCTCTGGCTTGCAGAACCATGCCACAACCAACATGCATTTGAAGCCAGGAGTTTGAGTGAGGTTGTTACAGTGGCCGCAGGACACCAATGCAGTGTTTCCATGTGCTTAGCGCATGGAGGCTTGAAAGATGGAGAACAGACCTGACCGAGGCAGTATGGATCAGGGTCAGCCACAAGCATGCCACACTGGGACTAGGCACCGTGGCTCCTCTTTACAGGTGGAGAAAGCAAGGCTATAGGAGTCCTGATCACTTTCCCATAGTCATTAAGTGCACCAGAAAGACATGGGACTCTGATGCCTCTCTCAGAATGCACTGACTGCATTTTGGCCTCTGTGGGCCTCCTTAGAACCCCAGGTCATTCCCAGGGGTCTGTGGGAAGGAAGGTGAGTTCTGGGGAGACCTATATCCTGTCTGTCTGCTGCAAGGCTGCTGTGGGCCTCCCAGGGGGATGGGTTAATTCTTGCCCTCCGAATCCCCCAGGCCTAGAGCTTACCTTGTGTCTGAGACGGAGGTGTTGGCTAGGATGTGGCTGGTGGCCTGGCTGGGACAAGCAAAAGCAGGATCCAATGGTACCCAGAACAGGGCCACCCTTGAGCAGGTGCAGCATCAGGACAGTTCCTGGCCCTGCTCCTGGCCTGGGATGAAGTATGTATATTTCTGTTGAAACCTGTTTTTTATAAACTCAGACATCCTAAGACACCCAAATTAATGAGTAAGATTTGGGGTTAAGAAGGGGAAAGAATGGACAGTGGAGCAGTCACGTAGCTTATCTCTCTGAAGACAGGAAGGAAGAAAGGAAAATAAATACCCATCCAGCCCAGCTTGTAGACAGGGCCGTGCAAGCAGAGCTTGCAGTTAGAAAAATAACTGTTGAGGGCAGACTGTAACTGAGCAGCTCATCATGAAAGGAGAGAAAGGCCAGATGGAGGGCCAGGCTGGCCATCTGTGGGCTGAGACTCTGGCTTTGATAAACAATAACATCCAGGCACAGTGGGGCACACCTATAATCGTAGCCTCTACAGAGGCTGAGGCAGGAGGATCACAAACTGGAGCCTAGCCTAGGTAACTTAGCAGGATTCTGTCACAAAATAGAGAGAGCTGGAGATACAGCTCAGTGGTAGAGCGCTTGCCTTGCTTAGAGAGCAGCAAAAAAAATAAGGTGAAAACCTGGTTGGGGCCTGAGTCTGAGAAAACTGGCAAGTCTGCAGCTTGGCAGGTCAGTTGGCTTCTATCTTGGAAGATTAACGCACTCACTGCAGGGCTGTAATTTGTATGTCTCCCTGCTGGGAAGCTCTGTACCACCAGTGATACACACATGACTGTGATAACAGGTGGATGGGACAGTCCCACTGGGTGGTACAGGCTGCCTGATGGGACCATCGTGCACGGACCACTGGCAGTTCAAGCTGGGAAGAATGCGTCAACTAACACCCTGAACTCATAACTCTGTCTCCACACCACGGAAAATGATAGTGGCTGGAGGTAGGAGAACAAAACAGGTGGCTGGAGCCTCCTGCAGAATGGCCTGGGAACACACATCTCATTGAAAAACATCTTCCTTAAAAAGGGCCTTGCAGGGGCTGGGAATTTAGCTCAGTGACACAGCGCCTGCCTGGCAAATGCGAGGTCGTGAGTTCGACTCCCGGTACCAGAAAAAAAAAACAAAAAGAAGGCCTTGCAAATATCTGAAGAGTGAGCAAGCAATAAGCCTACTTCAACAGACAAGTTGGGGTGCCCCAGCTCCGTAGTAGCAAGAGGTCATGTATGACCAGGGTTCTTACAGTTGCCCACTCCTATGAGAGCCTTGTGGATCATAGAAACCCTGGCCTTTCTTGGATGGATGGCAAAGGGCAAGGTAGTCCAGAGGGAGCCAGCCTCAACTTTACCCCAACGGGAGACGTTTAAATTCCCAATGCCAAGGATCCCACCACAAAGAGGGTAGCATGTGCCAGGAAAGGTCAGGGGTGGGGGTCTCAGGGCTTTCCTGGAGTAAGGCATACTTCCAGGTTCCTGGGAATGCTCAGGGCAGAAAGACTGACCACCAGACGCAGACCTCGATGGGGATGTTGGCCACAGGCTGGACACAGTGAGCTGGGAGGCTTTGCATGGGTGGCTCAGAGCCACATGTGCCAATGAGCAGCCATGGAGCCAGGTTCATGGCAGACACAGGGCCCCAGCCATCCACGCCGCCGGCCTGGGCGCCCACTTTCCCTCTGAGTCTACACACTGCTAAGTTCCCATTTGTTCCACAACCTATCAGCCTTCCTTCTGCTGGCTTTCTAGAGATTTCTCAGCTCTAGTGAGCCTTTTTGTACCCGACCATAGAATGTACGAATTATTGCCCTGGATTAGCTGGGGGCCCAGGGAGTCCATGTGGCGATAAGTAGAAAATTCAGAGTGGTGAGTCCAAGAAAACCACTTTCTCATAGCACTCAGCTTCTTGCAGCCCCACTGGGATGAGAGTCTGTGATCAGATCTTCTGCTGTCAGCTGGGTGTGGTGCAGGACCTCAGTCTGTATCACCAGGACTCACAAGTCCACATGGCCGATGATCACAGTCACTAGAGGACTAGGTCCCTGGGTCAGTCTGTCCCAGCCCACAATAGAACTCAGAGGCATGTTGATGTATCAGAAAGTCCCAAGGGGCTGGGGATTTAGCTCAGCAGCAAAAGCGCCTGCCTGGCAAGCGCAAGGTCGTGAGTTCGGTTCCCGGTACCAGAGAAAAACCCAAAAACAAACAAACAAACAGAAAGTCCCAGCATCCTGATTTCTGGTCATTCACTCATATCTTATCATTTATAGCCTCCTCATTCTCTCTCCTGCTCCAGACACCTTACATCCATGAGGAAGCGTTTGGTTACAAATAATAAAACTTCACTGACAGTTGTTGAGACCACAATTCTGAGTCCAGAGGGAGGCCTGGCCAGCATTGGTTCTGTGGCTTAGTGACATCTCTGCCAGCCTTATGGACTTTCCCTCAGGTCACAACATGGTAGCTGCAGCCCCAACTATGACATCACCATAGCAAATCCTACTCACAAATAGAGGGAAAGAAGGGGTTCCAAGAAGCACTCCGCCAGTCGATCTCTCTCCCAGTAGACTTGGCCTCTGGTCTCACCGGCAAAACCCTGCCCAGTGGCTGTGCCCCCTCCCAACTGCAGGGAGAGCCAGGAAAGCAAGTGTCTGGCTTTGCCAACCTCTGCAGTGGGAAGCATGCTGGGGAAAGTCCAGGGACCACACCAGGAGCTAGGAACAGAGGAGGGACAAGGCTCTGTTGTCTGTCTATGCATACAACATCACTTCAGGGACAGCAACAAGGGACTCCAGCATATGATGGCTATTGGAGTGGGCTTTGAGAAGTGAATAGGAACTCAGCAGCTAGAGATAGCAAGCAGAGAGCATGTCCAACAGAGGAGTAACTAAACACACTACTCAACGAGCACACACACATATGGTCCTGCATCAACTTTTAGGGGTTGGAACCATCTCCGCCCAGGACTTTTCTTCCTTGTGTTAGCAGCCCACAGTAATGGGTCCAGCACTTTCAATTTGGAATCTTTCCGCAGGAAGCAGGGTCTCTGGGCAGAATCTCCTGGAGTGCCCTGTGCTGTCCCAGCAGATCCCGCATCAACAGCCAATGAGCCAGCAGTTCTTCAAACGTCTGCCAGAACCAGCTGTCCCCATGGTCACTGTGTGGCGGGGCAGTTGTAACAGTGGGGGAGCTCCCCTTACCTGGCTGGTCAGCATCAAGCCACCCCAGGATGCTGCCTCCAGCTCTGACCCCCTGGCTCTGCCTCCAGCTCTGTGTGCTCCTCTGAATCGCTTACCCTCTCTGTGAGAAGTTCCCTCCCCTGTAGGTGTAAGTCACTGCCTCATATATCTGTTACAGAGACCCAGTTACACTGAAAGCACTCAAAGCCCATAAAAATGATAATTATGAGAATTACTCTAATTATTAATTAGAGTAATTATTACTTAATAATTACTGCTCATGAAGCCAGAGTTCAGTTATACCCCCAGTCTGAGCCAGCCCAGCATAAAAACCCAAAACAGTTAGGGGCACTTTCTTTGTTTTTCATAAGGAACTCTTCATCTAATCCTTCAGAACCTCTCTAGGGCATCTCACAGGTGACCTCATTTCTACAACGTGTCCCCCGTCTGTTCTGAAGCACAGTGTTATATTAAGCCAGGCACACCTGTACTCAGTAATGTCAGCATGGCTTCTGCCAGAAGATTAAGACTTTTCTTAGCTTTTGTTATACATGTACATGTGTTATTTGTGTCGATTTGAGTGTCTTTAGGACATTTAGGGCATGGCTTTAGAAACTGCAGTCCATGGCCTAAATCAGGCCCACAGCCTGTTTTTGTCAATAAAGTTTTATTGACACACACCCCCGACCCATACACTCATATATTGTCATGGCTGCCTTTGAGTCCCAATTAGCAGAATGAGTGGTTGCATCAAGGATACAGGATCTGCCTGTAAAGCCTAGCTGTTTACTCTCTGTGTCTGTAGAGAAAAAGTTTCCCAGCTGCTGATCTAGAACATATATAGAGGCCTTTTGAAACAACTTTATGAAAGTGCTCTGTTAGGATGTCTCTTTCAGCTGCTTTTAGAACTATTGCTTTGGAGATGCTGAACTTTTATCTAAGCATCAACATGTGAGAAAGAAGCAAAACAGTCACAAGCCAAAAAAAATGGCATTTCCATCAACAGACCACATATGGGACAGTGGCTCAGAAGGTTTATAATTCAGTCAGAAATCTCCTCCCTGGAATCCTTATTCCACCTTTTTTATATTCAGACATGTCCAGATGCATAGATACAGTGGCCTGCAGTGTTCAGGACACTGATACACTGAGTGGCTGTACCAGGTGCCCTGTGTGTGGGAGGGCACCTGATCTGGGTATGTGAGAGCATGTTCTCTAATGTCTGCACAATGACAAACTTGCCTCATGACATCTCAGAGTGTGTCCCCTCTGTGGGGTAGCATGTTACCATTCTCTGTGGCCCTTATAAGTAGAGAAAGGCCAATAGTAGGGGGTAGACAGGAACCACAATCCCCTGTCCTGTCTGACTCAGGTCTAGCTGGGTTTCACTTAGCCTCTGACTTTAGAGGTCATGCCATCCGGGTGGCGCAGGGTCCCCATCGGGAGCTATAGGGTCAGTGAGCTTCCCACCCCAGGAACTCCCTTCTCTCTGGAGCCTGGGCCCCACTGAAGTTCACACCAGGTCTGATGCCTGTGGCAGGACTGTGGAGGGCACCCACACGTCACACTTCAGGGCAGGGGGGGCCCGGCTTACAAAGAGGGTGAGGAAGCCACAATGGCCTCCCCAGTGTGGTCTTTTGGGACATGCTTTGAGATGGACAGATGGGGCAGGCCTGGCCTGTCGTTTTAATTAACACATGAAGGGAGAGGCACCACCAGCCCCTTCCTGCACAGCAAAATGCCAGGCGGCCGTACTGTTCCCCTGATGTTGTCTTTTTCAAAGAACACTCTGTTCCAAGTCAGGCTGAGGTTCCTGAGTCGGCCCTGTCACTAGGGAACTGGCCAAGCAGCCAGCTTGGAGGTATGAGGGCCACCAGATCAGATGCCATAGGGACAATAGTTTTAGGACCTGGGTGCTGTGGAACAAGGTCTCTGGGATTCACAGCCCGTCGGGCTTGGGTGCTGCTCACTGAGACCCCAGCAGAAAGAAGCATCTGTCCAGGCCCAAGGCAGAAGGGTCCTGGCAGTGCCTGGAGGACATGGGGAGAGAGGGGCTTCCCTTCCCAAGCATCCTTGGTTCCGAAGCGGTGGTGATGGCAGTCACTGGACGGGCTGCAGAGGCATGGTGGGCAGGGGAATCAGGAGGCAACTGAGTAAGCAAACAAGTCACAGTTTCAGACACAGTCACAGAAGCAAGGATAAAAAAGTAAAGCAGAGAGGAGTGGTGGAGAGTCCAGGACCCAGAAGAGAACTAAAATCTGCTTGATGATGGCAGCCTGGTTCATGGGCACCTGCAGAAACATGGGCTGTGCAAAGGCACTGTGCTGGAGATGAGCATGGCTTATCAGAGGAAAAGGAAATAGCAAGGCTAGAGTAGAGGGAGTCAGGAGGAGATGAGGCCTGGGTCACATCACAGAGGGTCTTATCATGGGGTGCAGTGGGTTTTATTCCAAGTAGAATGGCAATCTGTTGTACTGTTTTAATCAGGAGAGATACAATCTGACTTAAAGTTTTTAATGATAGAGTGAATTCATGGGAGGCTGGAGTGAGCCAGGCTTTGTGGTCCCCAGATGAAAGATGTGGGGCAAGGGTGGACAGAATGCTAGCTCTGTCTAGGCACTCCTGCCAGTGGCCCTTGCAAACAGATGGCTGTGGGGAGGAAGAGTGTACCTTAGTATCATTTCTCAGGTGGGGCCGCACATAGGCATTCTGCATCCTGTTTCCATGAGCACAGAGGCCTTTCCCTGCAGAGCTGAGCTCTCTGCCCCTCTGCAACAGCCTCCAGCTGTTGCTCACACCAGCAGTGGATCCTCAGAGGGCACACAGGCAGGGTCTCCAGCCTGTGAGCTAGGGAAGCTGAGGCCTCCAGGCCCTACTCCCTCCTAGCCCCCTCCCTCCTCCCTCCTCCCAGTACTGTGTGCCAAGATCCCACCACAGTGCCACACAGTGTAGGAACCTCCTTGTCTTTGCATGTGACCCATACATGTGTCCTGCTGCACAAAATATGCACGTAAGATGTCCCGTTGTAAGGAAGAAAGCCTGGGGTGCTCTGCCGTCTAAGCAGAAGCAATCACAGTGGGCTCCAGGTCATGCATCCATGTCCTACATCCCCAGGGGAGCCAGTTTCACAATGTATAGGGTGTTCTCACCAGCATGGGAGGTTTCCCCTGCTGGAGGCCAGATCCTGGGCCTGGGCCTCGCGAATACACTTTCCTCAGGCTGCAGGGCTGGGTCAGGGCTGCCGCTGGCTCCTCATCTGCAGGTGAGGATGTTGACACCAGGCAAGGTTCCATGCCTCAGCCAAGGTCACTGGCTGGTTTGGGAAAGTGGGACCCAGCCCTAGGTGTGCAGTTCCCAAGGTGGCCAAGTTCCTCCAAGCCCACCCACCTTGGTCTCTGCAGGCGGCACCATCTCCCCGTTTACTGTCAGGAGTGCGTGTCGAGCCCGTGTTTGTCTCCTCCACCACTCGCTCTTGGCAGGTAACCCATCTGGTGGCGCTCAGGAAACACTTGTGTGTGATTTATTACAGAGTAATGAGACAATTTAATTTGAAGCAAGTTCTTCTCACATTATTGTTTCTATTAGGAAAAACTTGTATCACTTATCATGTTAGCAATGAGGAGGAAAATGGTCGTAATAACCACCGGGTAGGGTGTTTTCATAATTGCTGATTTGAGAAATGGCTTCTTCGAGCACACATCTCCGCAGGGTGGGCATGCAGGCTCTGTGGATCAAGTCTATCCTCCTCTCTGATGTGAAAGATGTCACCTTTTTTTGTCCAGCAAGGGTGGTTCTCAGCAGCCAGACCGAGTGTCACCTATGAATAGTCAGCCCACATTCGTTACCTCCCAAAGGTGGAACAGCCTTGCTGGGACCAGCTCTTAGAGCAGGATGGGCCAGGTGTAGGACTTCATTTTCCTATGGGTTATGACGGGGGATGGGCACAAAACCAAGTAATAGTCTCACCAGGAAGCAGGAAGCAGAATGCTGGAGCAGCAGTGTGTGTGGCCAAGGTGACACATGATTGGGGAACCCTCCTGTCCACCAGCAGCCTGCCAGGCCTTCCAAGGACAAGGCCACCCTCCCCACCCATGGAGCAGCCCTCTGTGCCACCTGGCAGCCAGCTCTGCCACAGTGAGCTGGGCTGGCCGCCCGCACATAGCAGCCAAAGGGCCCAAGCTGGTATGCCTGCCAAGCTGGGCACCTGTTGATCCCCCACCCCGGCACCCTCACCCCCTGCAGAAGAGCTGACAGCTCTCTGCTCAGCCTCATCTCCCTGATTGGCAGTGCCCGGAAGTTTCTAGGACATCCCTGCCACTGCTGCTCCCTGGGGACTCCTCTTTCTAATAGTGCTCTAGTTCCTGCCACTGAGAGGTGGTTACAGGAGAGTGATTTAGGGAACTGTTCGCAGGCTTCTGCTCCCTGCCCTGGGGGACATGGGTCTCACCACCTGCTCAGGGAAGGCACTTTCAGGAACTATAAATGCACCACATGGTCTCTTTTCAGGGAGTCCTCCTTGGCTCTCCCCAGCTACCACAGCCCTGTCTCCACAGGACTTTCACCCTGACTACCAGCAGCACCAGTCCAGATCCCAGCAATATCCAACATATTTGGACAATATCCAGGCAATATTCACATGGTTCATATTCAACATACCTTTTAGCCATTAAAAAAAAAATTCCTGACATGGTTTCATACCTCTGCCTTTGAACCCTGCCTGTGAGTGGTTTATAGTAGCTGCTGTAACTTGTTACCAGCTGTCAGTCTGTCTGAGGAGTCTTCCAGTGGGAGAGTTGGGACTTACAAGTGGTTTTCACACTGTTTGATGTTTACAGAGACAGGCCTTACTGAGAAGTGGTATTGCCCTGCGCAGGATTGCGTAGACACTTCATCAGATGCTGACTGCCTTCTGTGTCACTGTTCTTTGGATTTTGGAGCCGGTGGATTCTGTTTCCTAGGGTGCAGATATTCCCTGCTTCACCTATGGTCCATTCTTGCCCCTTGAGAGCAAATGCAGTCTGCTGGGAACACAAATGTGGCCACACAAGCAGCTGCAGTGATGTGGTCAGCAGTGGCGGATGTCACATTTCGTCATTTAGATGGAATCATGAGCAATGGGCCAGCTTCCTGCCAAGTCAGCGCTGGGCCACTGCATGGGACTCAGACCTTGCTGGGAAATGTCTAAGGAAGGAGTAGGACAATTGCCTTTGTGTCCTCTTTTGTCTCCATGAGCTGGCTGTCTTTTGTATCCTCTCTGTCTTCCTGGGAACCAGTCAGAGCCTTCACGAGCCTGCTGATGCCTGCATGTACCTATCTCGCTGCCCAGCCAGGTCCCTGTGGTCACCCTGGAGTGTAGACAGCTGTGCAGTCAGCACTCCACCTCTGCACACCATGGCTGCTCCCTGTATGGCCTCTGCCATTGGCTGGACTGTGTCCTTTCCCTCATCCCACTCCAGCCCCTAGCCCGTGCACTCCTAGGCAGGCTTGCACCCGCTCCTCTGGAAAGCCTTCCAGGTTGTGGTCCTCTAGCATTGCATCCTTTGCATTGGATGTCTGCGTTTGTCTCCCCAC
This sequence comes from Chinchilla lanigera, assembly GCF_000276665.1. Taxonomy (NCBI): domain Eukaryota; kingdom Metazoa; phylum Chordata; class Mammalia; order Rodentia; family Chinchillidae; genus Chinchilla; species Chinchilla lanigera. Next base: position 15,658,011 of record NW_004955422.1, read on the forward strand.
TAGCCTGGGTATGAGTTTCTCATACCTGCTGCTATAACAAATCAGAAATGAGGGTTTACAATTACTGAAGTCAGTCCTTTCACAACTCCACAGCTGGAAGTCTGAGGTCAGGGTGGTCCAGGATCCTCTCTCTCTCTGGAACGGCAAGGAAAAACATTCCCTGGCTGCTGGCATCTCCGGTGCCTCTAGACCTAATGATCCCGGCTCATGACCATGTTACTCCCTGTCTGTCCTAACCTCCCTCTGCCTCTGGCTTATCAGGACAAGTCACAGATTATGGGGCCCTCTCTAAATCCAGGGTTCTCTCTCCTCTCAAGATCCTTAACTATATCTGCAAATACTGTGTCCCAGCAAGGTTGTGGTCACAGATAGCAGGGGTGAGGACTTGGCCACCATTCAACCCACAATGCTCAGTATTTCTCCATGAGGGCCAGACTGGCCAGGTTTGTTCCCCCCTCCAAAGTGCCAGGCATCATACAGGCCATCAGTGAAGGAGCCCCAAGTTAACCCACTAACTAGCATAGTAGCCCCGCCTGGGACCCTGGTGCTCCTGATCTTTGTTCCTAACCAGAACCTAGTTCCAGATGGTCAAAGGAAGAAGTGTAGCTGTTGGTTCTAACAAGCTACCATTAGAGCCAGGCACCGAGAGTGACAAGAGAAGCCATCTGGTCTAAACTGACAGCCTGTGTTCAGCATTAAACTGCCCACCATGGTCCTCTCCCTGAGACATGGGGCAGAAAGAGCCCCCAGGGAGCCCCCACACCCTCCAGCTGCACTGTCTCCAGCCTGACTACCTAGAGCTCCATGTCTACACCTCTCGCAGGGCATGCACAGGGCTGGACAGGTCCTCAACACCAGTGGTCCTCATGGACCAAGACCACAACAGCCTTCCCTGTCATCCCAGAGAGTGCCTAGTGGCAGGAGCTGAATCCTGGCCACTGTTAAGAGCCACATGACACTTGGGCCCCAGTGGTCCTGCAAGGGAGACACCAGGAGCACCTCCTGGCATGCCACAGGGGTGTAGACTCTAATGCCACTGCAAGGGCAACCCGAAGTCCCCAAGAGCCTGCTGTCCATCTCCAGGTTGCTAGTCGCTCTGGACATATTCAGTCAGCTCTTTCCTGGGTCAGCTCTTTCCTCGGTAGGGCTGTTGGGTCGGTGCTGGACGCCTTTAGTGGGCTCTGCCTGTGGCTCCTAGGGGATTTTCCAAGTGTAGCTGTCTGTAAGGGATGGGGCGTCTCCTGTGTAGACACCTCTTTTGTTCTCCATGGCAGCTGATGGCCTGTGTCCCTTCTTGATGTGAACCAGGAAAAGGTACCTACCCCTCCCTCAAGATGCTTTCCATCCATCTGTGCCCACATGACCGTCATAAAGTATAGTTGCCAAGCTGTGGATCATGTTCTCCGTAGTTATGCTGTGCACAACCTGTGCAGCTGTACCAAGCAGTACTAGGTGCCCACCCCCTTCCCTCCACAGCTGTAAGCGGAAGTTGACACAGGCGGATGTATTTGTTAAAGAGTCCTCCCACCCTACTCAGAAACATTTGAAGGCACTGCTGGCTGATGCTTTTGTTCAGCCAACAGCTACAGGTAGATGTTGCATCACGTGGGTGATTCACAGAAGACTGAGCAACGATGTTTGCCTCCCAGAGGCTCACTGGATCTGCTTCAGACATGGGGTCATTCATGTATGGGGGAGAAGGGCCCCAAAAGAGGAGTAGGCAAGGCTCCCAGGGACAGCATGTGGGATGGCAGGTGCCTCAGATCTGCCCAGTGACGCTAGGTCTGGGCTCCATCTGGAGAATCCCCAGCTGCAGGGTGGTCTCTGGCTCATGGACTTGTACAAAGTTCCAGGGCATGTGCTGAGGGCCTGGGACACCTCCTCTTTACTCTCTGGCTTCCTGGGCCTAACCTGCTGCATGCAGTAGGTGCTCCCCTGTGCTCCGCAAACCCCGCTGTCTGGCTTCCAGTGGGACTGAGGGTTATCCCACCCTTCCTCTCTTGGAGCCCTGTGGCTGTCTTTGGGTTCTCCTTTGGGTTCTCCGCACTTCTCCTGTGGTGTGCTCAACCCATACCTTGGGTCTGTCCCATTCCCCTTTGTCTGTGTGGGGTGCTATGGGCTTTTGGGGTGATTCTCAAGGTGAGACAGGGACATGTGCTTCTGGGTGACAGCACAGGTGGATGCATGGTGTGCTAAGGACAGCAGCTCGCCAGTGACAAGGTTCCAGGTCCTGCCACATTGGGTGCTTCTGGGTATTGACTCACTGGTTCCTCCTAGACCTTCATCCTCCTTACAGGGGGAAACTGAGGCTCTGACCAGCCCAGCTGATGAATGAGTGAACATCCCTCCAAACCCGAGGTCCATCTATAAACACAGTGAATAGTGGTCATGACAGTTGGGGGAAGGCCCTTCAGGACCTGAAATGGTGTAGAAAAGGGAGGGTAGGGACAGTCCTTCCTGGTTTCAGAGGCTGAGGACCTGGTACTTCACTGACACAGAGGACAGAGCTATCCCAGTGCAGAGGGGGAGGGCAGTCATAGGTGGGGCTAGAAGGTCCTCAGGACACGTCAGGAGTGGCCAGGAAGACTTTGGCCTCGGTGTCAGAGAGACGGGTTGTGTCCCCACAGGAGGACATATCGTGAGGAGGGGTTGCAATGCTGAGGGTCCTGCACATCTCTGCTGGTGTGATTCACACATGCTGCAGAGGTGACTCTGAGGATATTAGTTGAGGGGTCGCTCGTGCACTCCTGGCCCGGATGATTATTATTTTCATTTTGCAAAGCAGGGGTCTCAAGTTTGAAGGTCATGGTGACCTTCATGTCAGAGCACAGCTGGGCTCTGAACCAAGCTCCATGGTGCCCAGGCTGATACCCTCACCACATGCTGGACAATCCCATTGGCCCGAAGAAGTCCTCCTAGCGGGGACAGTTGCCAGTGGGTAGCATAGGCCATATGGGAGCGCAGGGTCTGAGCACCTTAGGATCCTACAGGTAACCTGTACTGGGAAAACACCCCTGACCCGGGTCCAGGTGTCACCCAGTTCCAGGTAGAGCGCAGGGCAGTAGGCTCGGTATCTCGGGTGGGCTGTTATCCTTCCGGGGTCTTGGGCTGCTGGCCCCTGCAGCTTGCATCAGGATGTGCAGGAGGCCAGCAGACTTCCCCTGGCTTTGGCAACAGGGTGTCTGGAGAACCAAGGTGGAAAGGGAGTCACATGAACCAGGCTCAACAGTTAGCCGTGGGGCAGAGCTGCGCCAACATCCTCTGAGACAGTAGAAGAGAAGGAGGGGGTGTGGCAAGAGGAGATTTCACATAAGAGACCTGAGCCTGTGCTCTGGCTAAGGGGTAGATGTGGGGGCATGCAGGTCGGGAATCCTCACCCCGGGACCCCTACATCCATGGCAGTAAAGCCCCTTCTAGCCCCTGTGGCTGCCAGGTCCTGGCTGATTGCCAGCTTGCTCCACTACTGACAGCATTTAAAGGGCCCTGGGGCTTTCCCGCTAACCACACCACTGTGGGAGTGGCAGCCTCCAACCAAAGTAATTACAAGAGGCCTGGGCCTATCCCTGCTGCCTATGGGTATGTAGGAAATGGGATCAGAGACTCTGTCACTGCTAATACCAGACCAGCTGTGGTCCTTGCCTGTGGGCTTCTAGTGCCCTGGACCCTTGACTGTCCCCACCCTTGTCCAGTGGCCCTGCTGGACTGTAAGGTCTGCCCTGCTGAGCCATGTAGCACCATCCCACTGGGAGGCAGGGTCACTCATGTGTCACTTGTATGATCCTCTGATGTAGCTGGGGTGGGAGACACTCTGTTGTGTCCCCAGCCACTCCAAACCTCTCTTGCCTCATCTGTAAAATGAGCACTTGAGGGGCTGCTTTAACCCTGTCCAGGGTACTCCAGCCAATCACAGACATTTGCCCGGTCCTTCCACTCCCAGTCCACAACTGCTGTGCTGTGACCAGCCCCTGGATACTGGGCCACGTGCTTCCCGTACGCAGCAAATCTGGGGCCAGGCGTAGTCTGGAGCCAGCAGCTCCTTACTCCCTTCCTTTGCCTGGTGTCCCCAGGCCTGAGTTGGGGGCATCTGCAGCCCCTGGTGTCCTGTCTCTGCACACCAGGTGCTCCCACGCCAGCCCCCTGGGACCCTGGGGGAAGACCTCCCTCCCTTTCTCCAGGCTCCTTCCTCCAGAGGCTCCTGACTTGCTTCAGGCAGTGCTGATGCTAGTGGGTTTCAGGTTGCCTGTCTCACACCCCCTCAGCGGGCCACCCAGAAGGCAGGGAGGGCCGCAGGTTAGCCAGGTCCCAGGGCCCACCAGGCAGCCCACTTGTGTCCAGCACACCCATGCATGCCACTGGGCATGGACAGCCATATGATGGAGTGCTTTAGTATGAGAGGAGGCTTTGCAGGCAAAGCAAAGTTGGGGCTTTTTTGGTTTCTTTCCTCTAAAAAGAAATACTGTGCCAAGAGGCAAACGGTGTGGCCCTCATCCCAAGGGGGACAGCACCTGCCCTCTGCTTCCTGTCCCCAGCAACCCCGCCTCCTCAGAAGGCCACCGGCCTCAGGGACTTTGGTGGGACGGAAATCAGCAGTCTCCTCCCGCCCAGAGCCCCGCTCTCTGTTCGGAAGTCCCTCGCTGTGGCCATGGGAGGCACCACGCTGGCCGCTCCCCCGCCCTGCCTGCCGCCAGCCCAGCCTGCGGATTCTCTGCGCGGGATGACGCCCAGGCAGCCACCGCGGTCGCGCTGTGGGCTCATCAGATGACTGTGGGGGCTCCTGCCTACTGCACACCACCTTCCTGAGGAAGAGAGAAGGAGGGAGCACGGGATGCAGCGCTCAGGTCCCTGTGTCTCCTGTGCCTGCCACTGGCTCCTGCGCCGCCTGAGCACATAGCATCTGATTTTCTTTTTAAACCCCTTCAAGAAAAAGCAAAACAAAACTGCTGCCTCATTTCTCCTCGGGCTGATTTCATTCCGCTTCCCTGGAAGATGCATCTGGCCGAGGCAGGCGGGGGGAGCTCATTCACGACACCGCTGCTGTTGCCGCCGCCGCCACCACCACCTGGGCCACTTACTTTCTTTGCTCTCAGCGGCGGCGTCCTGGCCGGCCTCCGGGTGCCTTGAGCCGCTGCTCAGCAGCCGGGCAGCCTCTCCAGCATGCCTGCCTCCTTCCCCCGGCTGGCTCCTGCGCCGCCCGCCCCCCCCTTCCACATCCCATTGTGCCCCGCTCGCCTATCCCGTTAGCCCCCCCAGCTCCGCCTGCACCTCGCTGCCGCCCAGGCTCCTCCATGCTGCCGGGATCCGGGAGCTGGGTGATTAATTGGCTATGATGATGAGCGTCCCCGGCGGAGGAGCAGCCACCGTGATGATGACGGGTTACAATAATGGTCGCTATCCCCGGAATTCTCTCTACAGTGACTGCATCATCGAGGAGAAGACAGTGGTCCTACAGAAGAAGGACAATGAGGGCTTCGGGTTTGTGCTCCGAGGGGCAAAAGGTAAGAGCCTGGGTGCATTCACATACGTGTGTGTGTGTGTGTGTGTGTGTGTGTGTGTGCACTCCTGTATGAAGAATGTTCCCCCCGGCTTGGAAATAAGCATTAAATAAGCATTTTCCTAAGGGTACTCGGTTGCTAGACAACAGTGCTCTTTACCATTCTGCCTTCCTCAGAAAACATCAGGGCTCACTTTAGGCATATTTTTAATTTTCTATACACAGTATTGGTCGGAACAGGCTCTCCCCTCCCTACCTCCCCTACCTTGCTTTAATCATGGGGGTAATCAGTATCTTATGCTTTAGTTCAGCCACATTGTGGCTGCATTCTGAGCTCCTCATTTCAGATACACAGAATCACCGGCCCTGAGTTTCAGGAGCCCGGAAACTGCCTGCTCTGGAAGTGGGCTTCAGCTCCAAGGGCAGCAGCATCCATGTGTTTGCCTCTAAGGTGACTTTGCAATGGAAAGGTGGCAAGATGGTCCCCTCTGCCATGGACTGACTGAGCTGGCAGCACATACATCCTGTGACCTGTGGTGGGAGGCTCTGGGATGTGGTCCATGGCAGTATACCCACCACATGCCCTTTATGTGGGGGGCCTCCTTTCCAAATAAGACAGAATGGCATCACCCCTCGTGAGAGGAGACAGCTGCCCACCGCATGTGTGGGGGTCAGCCATGTGGAAGTTTCATCTCAGAGCTATGCTGTGGTAGAGTTCTGCACCTGTATGGAGAGAGGCTCCTTCCTGGCTGGTGGGCCCATCCGCCTTCAGCCCAGGCAGCCCCATGGTAGTCTGTGCAGAGAAAAACTGAGTCTGTCCCTCTGTCCCCTGTGCATGTCCAGGCCCATCTATGTGATGTCCTCTTCTTTCTACTACCAGGCATCTCCGTAGTCCCACAACTCACCCCTGGCCTCTCATGACAACCAAGAAGGTTCTTCTCTTGCCTTGGAGTTGTACTTGGCAGCCAGATGGGCCCCGGAAGCCAAGCCTTGCTCTGCTGAGGAGCAGAGGTCCAGCCCTCCCATGCATGCTGGTTCCACAGTGGTCACAGAGAGCCAGGCTCCCAGTGCAAAGGAGTCAGGAACAGATTCCAAATCTATAGCCACCCACCGGGTTAGCATTCTGTTGCATCTGCGTTCCAAGTTGAATCCCCCTTGGTCACAAGTCTACGTAGATTTAAAATTGTCAAGTGGTTTAGTGTGGTGTTTCTCTAGCTCTGTGTGGTATGGGAGGAACTTTTCCATTTTTAGAACCAAAAATGTTTAGTCACTGATGCTTTTAAAGAAAATGACAGGCGTGTAGACATATACTGCAGAGCACGTTATTCTATGGTTTCAGTGGAGAGGCCCAGAAGCATGATGGTGACACCACCATGCAGGTGGCTTCGAGGTTTGAGTTAGCACTGACCAGGAATATGATTATCAAGCTCTTCCCTCGGGGGAGTTGGCCTAGACAATCTCTCTCAGCAGGAGACACAGGGACCCTCCTCTTCCCAGGGTAACCCAGGGGAGGCAGGACAGCCAACTTGGAAAACATCTGCCAGGCTTCTGATGAGGTGCTCTTTGTCTTCCCAGCTGACACCCCCATTGAAGAATTCACGCCAACACCGGCATTCCCAGCCCTGCAGTACCTGGAATCTGTGGATGAAGGCGGGGTGGCATGGCAAGCCGGACTAAGGACCGGGGATTTCTTGATCGAGGTAGGGATACAAGTGTTTACATCACTCATTTGGGGAGAGCGCTGACTCTCGCTTGGGAAGGGGTCATGGTCATAAGGGTACAACCACAATGAGTGAGCTGCAATGCTTATGGAGGCTGCCATGGACTTGTGCTGTGTGGCTCTCTCTACCTCCTGTGTATGTCACTTCCTGTGGCCTGGTGTTTGAGTTGACTTTGAGGCACTGGCTATAATTCTTCGGAAGGAGGAAATGTATGTGGAACTTGGCCATTGGTCTTAAAGTAGAAGGCAGGAAGAAGAGACATGGTTGCCATGATGGTGAAGACATGTGTGGATCTGTGGGTGGTTTAGTTGTGACTCTGTAAATAGACACCAAGAGGAGTCATCGCCCACTCCTGTGTCCTAAGGGCCAGCCAGCAAGCCCAATGTGTCATTTACTGGCACCAGATCTGTCACTGATGGCTCAGGTGGATTTGCAGTCATTGGATGGGTGATGGTCTTCAAAGACCAAGGAGCATGGGCCAAAGGGCATAACTTGAGTAGACAGGGCTAAAAAGAAACCTTGGTGTGCAAGTACTTGAAAACTCGCTTTTGATAGCACCTAGAAGGAGGGAACCTCCTCTGCATTTAAAGAATCTCATTGGGTGCAGGTGCCTGTGACCTGTGAACTTCACCTATATTTGCATTTGGAATGTACAAGGTGTCTGAATCCCAGCACATATGACCATTGCCTGCCTGGGGATTTAGATGTTACTTTCAATTCCATGGTACAAAGGAATGTGTTGCTTTTTTGGAATATGAAGTCTGAAAGGATATGTTGTGGGTTGGAAAAAGATTCTTTCTAAAAGGTCTGGTGGAATAATTGAAAGTTCACATTTCTGGGACAGGTGTTCCTCAGTGCTAACCTGAGCCTGACTTCCTGTGTATCAGAAATCCACATACAGGTGGAAGGAATAGAGAGGTGGCCTAGAGAAAACAGACACTTGTGCACTCTGTGATGGGAGAGATCACATTTTGGTCCTGCTGAGCTGGCCCCTTGAAGCCATTTCCCCATGATGCCTAAACTCCTAGTGATGCTTTTCCAGCTGTGACTTGGCTAATGATCACAAGATTAAGAGGCACTGGAAATCCAGAGGGAAGATGCTGTTGGGGAAGAGGGAGCCAGGTAAGGTGGAAAAGGTGTGTTAACTTATTCCAAGTGTCTCATGTTGATTCCATATCACTTCCTGAGAAGACAGATTTAAATTAGTCTTGACCAATCAGAGCCAGATTTGAGTGCAGAGTGAGCTAATTCTGGTTCTTGTGTGTTGAAACTATCAGATGCAGCTCCAGAATGGTGGAGCCCAGAGCCCACTGCAGCTCTGTGGGTTAATTTGGTTTGTAACCCTCATGAAAATGCAGACTAGGTTGAATCATCTTCTGTAGGATGCAGTTGTGATGTAAATCCCCTTCCTGTGTGTGAGAGAGAGAAAGAGACAGAGACTGAGGGGGTGTGGCCTTGGGCGGGGAGGCAAGACTGGGGTCTCTGAGTATCGTGCAAGTGTGTGAGGGTGACAGAGAAAGGGCCCTGGTGGGCTGACACAGGGTGGTGCTGTTCATGGATTTTAATAATAAATGAGGGCTGCAGATGCACAAGCAGATGCCTTGTTCGGCTGGTTGGATTGTTTCTTTGATAAGCAAGTCAATAGAGGAACTTGGCCGGAGAGGGAGGGGCGTACGCACCGCTGGTACACTACTGGCTTAGTGCGTGTTGCCCCGAGCACCTGGACCAACCAAAGAGGCCTGACACCCTGTCCTGTCTGACTAAAGCCTCACAAGAATTTGAAGCATCAGGTGTGGCTGGCCTTCTATCGTCAAACCACCTCCTTTGACATTGATTTTAACCTCTGATGTGCAAATATATTTGCCATTTTAGAGCAGGCTTTTAATTCTGGGGAAGCTCTGAGTTTCAGGATTCTAGGAATGGCTAGAGATATGTTAGGACTGTGTCAGGCCTAAGATGTCACATGAGACCGGAGGGAGGCCCAGGCCATCCACAACCATGTTCAAAAGGCTGCTTACTTCAGATTGTACACTGACAGCAGCATAAGGTCAAAGGCCTGAAAGAACAGGCTCCTCCCAGTTCATTTCTCAGCCTACCTCAAGGGGACTCTGAACACCTCTGCCAGGTGCTTAGATGTAAGATTGAAAATCCCTGTTGAGATGTTTTCCTGGCTACTGGATTTCATTGCTGGAATATTAAAATAATTTATAGCCTTAGAGAGGCTTATTTCTTCCAACAATTTTTCTACATTTTCGATGAAAAACTTGACCTTGGAGGGATTGTTTTAAACAGCCTCACTGGATTTCCATGTGGGCATGAGTTGGTGGGTTTCTGAGCTCCCGGGGAGGCTGACGTCTCCATGGGCAAAGCTGCCCAAAGTGCCAGCATGTAGCCCTCGTTTCCCCCATACCCCTTGGCAAGCCGTCTTTTTGCTTTATTTGAAAGAATCTCAAAAGTGTGTCAGACATTTTATTTTCTCTCTAAAAATGCATGCTGTGGTTCAAACCTTTGGACCAACGGGCCACTTTTGAAGTGAATGTTGGCTTTTAAAGTCTTCCACATCTACAGAGCTTCATTTTTCCATCTTTAACTTTGTCAACGCACCCTGACATGATCATCCTGCTCCAAGTCAGATCCCATAATGAAGGGTTTCCTGGGGTGCATGATCTTCCTGGGTATTTGCCTTCTAGAATTTCTTTCTTTCTCCCCTGCTGAAGCATTTGGGAAGTTTGTTCTTTTGTTATGGTTGTTGCTTCTTTGTTGACCGCATTCCCCCCGATCAAAATCAAAAGCTTTGAGTTCAGTTCCCTGTAAATGGCTCTTCTCAGGGTGGGCATTACAATAAGCCACACATGTCAGTGTGTGAGTTAGGTTGTCATAAAACATCTCAGAGGTGGGCAAGGAGGATAAATGTGTCCCTGAGGGTGAGGATATTTGATCAGAGTGGCTCTGCAGATTGGTGTACAATCATCCATTAGCATCCATGGGGGACTGGCTCCAGGACTCCTGGTGGTACCAAAGTCCGAGATTGTCCAAATCCCTTATATAAAACAATTTAGCATTTGCATATCATCTGTGTACATCCTCCCATATACAGTTTAAATCATCTCTAGATTACTTCTAATACCTAATACAGTATACATGCTTGTAGATAGTTGTTACACTATATTGTTTAGGGAATAATTATGACGGGGAAAAAAAATCTGTGCATGTTTAACACAAAGGCAAATTTTTAAAAATACTTTCCACCCACAATTGGTAGAAGTGGTAGAAACACACCCTAAGGATGAGGAGGGCTCACCATATTTGCCATCTTCAGATCAGCTCATTTGCTGGAATCCCCCGGAGTCAGTGTCACTGAGTCTTCCTGACCTAGAAAAAGAGGTCAGAGGTCACTCACTGTCAAAGTTTATGTGAAGTCACGGATAAGGTGTGGACATTTATGGGTGGCCACTGTGCATGGAGTCACTGAGGAGACATGACATTTAGTGTCACTTGCAAGTCCTACAGGGCTCACGAAGAGCCTTGTCTCATGCGACCTGGCTGGGCATCAGAATCACCTGAAGTCTGTTAGCCATGTGGAAACTTGATTCCAGCCCACACTGGCTGGATCAGAGCTGGGAGGCTGGAGTCAGAGCAGCTGTGCTTTTAGAAAGTCAGGGTAAAGTCACAGGGTCCTGGTGGGCAAGCAAGATGATGGCCTGCTAGCCTGAATGAGGTAGCATTTGAACCTCTTTATTTGTCCTGCTAACCTACATCTCTGAGTCCCAACTAGAAGCAAACTGCACTAATCTTGTGGTAGGATCAAAGTTTTTCCCCCAGACTTCCCATGTGGAAATCTAAGATGTTTTTTTCCTTGAATTACTTTCATGAACTAAAATATCTTGATCTCAAGAGATATTCATAAAGCAACTCAGCAGCAAACATGTGAGGGCAAACAGAATTTGCAATGACTATCCCCACAAGCCGTGGCCTTATTTATAGCCATTGAGGGAGTATCGGCCACTCCCTGCACTGACCCATCTAATTTGAACAGCAATCCTATAAAATACATGTATTGTCACCCCCATTGTATATGAGGAAATTAAAGCACAGAGAGGTCACATCACTTGCCCATGGTTTTATAGCTGGTAAGGTGAGATGGTGGGATCCCAGCCTGCCACCTGACTCTATCATGTCATGTCCAGCTCAAGGTACATGGCAGACTTTGATGGGCTTGATGTATAAATGGGAAGATGGTGAGGAAATAAACAAAACATGCACTGCTGATTTTTACTTTCAAATTGACAAACACTTTTATTAAATTACTATACCCGTTGCTGATAACAACACTCTCATGTTGCTACGTAAAAGAATAAATTGCAGTAAACTTGTAGAAATTGGTGCAACAGTGTGTAACAGGAACCCTACAGCTGAGCTGGGAATTATACCCAGAAATCCATCCTAAGGGAATTGTCTAAAAAGCAGGTAGAGATCACAGTGTAGCAAAAAATATAAATAAATTTTTAAAAGAGTTGCCAGCAGGGAGAGAACAAAGGGAAATAGTTATGGGTACAGCAAACATCTGTTGTAGATTCATGAGAAAACATTAAAAATTATTCCTACAAGGAATTCTTAATACCAATAGGAAATTACTGCATTATATTTCATGAGAAATGCAGAACCTAAATTATCTGCACAATATCGTGCAAAGAATACCCCCCCATAAAAATCTGTGCACAGAGTAAAAAAAGGATGTATTAACCCCTAGAGAGATGGGGTTACACTATTTTCTTTCTTAGGATTTTTCTATGTCTTAGATTTTCTATGTCTTAGATTTTCTATAGTACTAATCTTTTGACAAGTAATAATTTGTAAATAGAAAAATATTTCTTAGAAGAAGGCCATCCAACACTGGGGAGAGCTGTCCTACTCTCCTCAACCAGGCTGGTGGCCTTAGTCCGGAGATAAAACTTTCCAGGTGTTAATTATTTTCCTGGGGCCTTCTCTTGCAACTGGAGGCAGCGCTGGGAAGACTCCTATGGTTTTTGTGATTGTTTTCTTAGCCCTGAAGTGGCCGATCTCGTTTTGTGTTAATTTCCCTAAATAGGTTTTCCTTTGCAATTAAAGCAAGCAGCAATATCCTTCATCCTTGAAAAGCAACGCTTCAGTTTGCTAATTACTTTTCCCTCATATTAAATACTTGCACTAGAGATGGCCTAGAATTGTTTTATCACTAGGTTGTATTGAAATAAGGATGCTAAGACAGATGCCCTGTTGTTTTCCTTAGGGACCATGTGAATATGTCACAAAATGTTTCTTAGGCCGGCACTTGAGAATGGGATTTGGAAAATGTAATGTAGGCTGTAGCACAAGTTTGCCCAAATCATCACTTCCAAATCAGCTGAAGCAGTGCAGTGACAACAGGGCATCCTCACCCAGCCACAGATATTCTTTAGAGGAAAAGAAGTGGAGACCAGGCTCTTGCTGATCAGTCATTATGAGCCTTATTAACCAGCACATGCCTGCTGTGTCTCAGTTTCCCCATGAGTAATGTGGGTAGTGCGAGAATCGAATCTCATGAGCTGAGCTGTGTGGCGCTCAAGATTTGGCACGAGCGCTGCTGGTCCCTCTGGCACAGGGCTGCCACTTAGTCAGTATTTGTTGTTGATTGTCATCTTGTACTCTACTCAGAGAAAACCAATAAACATTAGTTGAACAAATAATAATAATAACAATAATGACAGATGATTGTTAACACTGTCATTTCAACCATGAAGCAGTTACAGATCACATCCATGTGTGCCCCCTCACACACAGGCCTTGCAGCTGAGGATGTCTTGGCCATAGCTTCTTTATGCCTCTCCATGGGGGCGAGGGGGTACTGGCCACTACAGGCACCCTTCAACCCCACTGTTGCTGGCAGTATGCCCTCTGATTTGGCTTACACCTCTCCTCCCAGGGCAATGGAAACCTTTCCTGATTCTGTTTGGGCACAGGTCTGGCTTTCAGATAATCTTGGAACTTCCATTTTGGTATCCACTTTATCCTCTAGTGACAAATTCCAGGGCCATAGACCTTTTGTATTTCCCTGGTGCCAGCATCCTGGGTCCAGACTTCAGCCACCCACACCCCATAGCCTACTTCTGTGCTGCCTTTTAGGGGATGACATGAGAGGCCATCAGACCCTGATGGCCAACCTAGGAACTTTATCCACACCCCACCTCACCTTCCTCAAAGCAAACATTTATCTTCTTTACATAGTTCAAATGACTGTTTAATTCAATGAAGAAGTTACAGACAAAGCAGCTACTGATATTAGCAAGGCGCCAGCACAACTACTGAATCCTTGACCTAGGTTCATGTTGATGCTTTCATTGTCAAGGCCAGTGTCTCGTTGGCAGTAATGATCAGTGTCTGTCCTGAGTCCCTCTCCCTCCAAGTATGGAACATCGCTGTTCACAGACTTCTGTGGCTTTTGGCCAACCATGGAGGTCTGCCCTCTGATGCATATAGCCACCGGGGTCAGGTGCCTGAGGCTTCTAGCATTAGTCTTTACTTTCAAGGGTCTAAATGAGTCATGGCTCTGAGGGGAGCCCCTGGACATCTGGGAGGCTGGATTCCCTTTCTGCACATAGCCCTGACCCTGAGGAATCATTCGTTCCCTTTGTCCTCCATATTAGCTGGGAACAGGTGGTTCCAGCTGAGGAGCAGCCCAGGAATCCTGCTGAGAAGGTGGACTTGGGTTGCTTAGCTATGGCAGATATGAAATCTTGGCTCCTTCATTGTGGGGTTCTAATTTGAAGCATCAGTGATTTCAATCGCAAGCTAAAAAAAGATTCAGAATCACTTCAGGGGACCATGGCTACAGTGCTCAGACTCCGTGGGACTGGCAGATGGCAGTGCATGGGGTTGGAGAGAGATAGAAAGAAGCCATGGTGAAGGGCACAAACTGCAGTCTGATCCAGGGTTGAGTCCAGTCGCTACCACTTCTTAACTCTGTGGACTTGGGTACACTGCTCCTTTCATGGCCTCAGTTTGTTACCTGTACATAAAAATGCATGTGATTGAAGCATGTAACACACTTCCTGGCATCATGAGCCCCCCACAAGCGGTAGAAAATGTAAAAATTGTTCCTGGAACTTCATTCATTCATTTCTGCACCAGGTGCCAGGCTGGAGGAAAAGCATGAATCAGACACAGTTCTTTGGGAGAACGCACAGTCTGGAAGGAGGGGAAAAGGCATAGTATAGTGACATTCCCGAGATAAATCAGAAAAATAGGTTCCATGAAAGAGATGGTGTTTCCACTGGGCTTTGGTATGTGTGGTTTCCATAGACAGAACTGAGGGGAGAAGCCTAGCAAAACTAGGAGTCAGGAACATTCAGGGTGGACTTGGGGAGTGGTCACATGTTGCGGAGCTGGCGGGTAATAGACTGGTCCACTGAAACCCAGGTGTCAACTTGAGTAGGTACAACTGTGTGTGGCTGATCTGCTACAAGCAGTGACAGGGAGAAGAGGAAGGGCGACTGGCTCTCTCCCTGGTGCTGAACATCTCCCTGAACGCTGAACAGTTCCACGCTGCGGAACGGCGCCCTTCGCTGGCTCTGTCCGTGGTGCTGAAGCGCGGTAGTATCTGGAAGCTGTTCCCCTACCCGCTTTCCCTGCACCTGTGTCCTTGGTCTGTATGGACACAGAGGCTCATTGCTTAGGAACACTGCTCATCCGTTTGGTGGAGACATCTCTTCCATGAGGATGGGCAAAGGACCGATGTGGTTGAGTGTCTGTAGTGCCCTACGCTTTGTGCCCACCTTCACCTTGTTGCTGGGGCACCCTGTGTAGTTGCCCCGACTCTCACATTCATGTCACATGCTTCTGCTGCCATCAGGGCCATCTCTTATGTTGAGTGATGGACTTATCATCCATATCTCTCACACGATATCTGTTATTTGTGAGCAAGATCAGCCTATACACAGCACATGGTTCAAAGCAGAGACCAAAGGGTGTGTTCCATGGTGGTTATCCCAGAAAGCAGTATTACATCTTAAGGGTGATAAAACTGAGCCTCAGAAAAGTTAAGTATCCCAAGTCCCCATAAGGATGTCTGGATCTAAACTTCCCTCAAACCTCATCTGTCTTGCCCTGTGTCTGGGGGCAAGACAGATAAGCGTAAGTTCTAAGTCATTAGGATGTGTCTCACAACCATCCGTCTTGACCCAAGGGTGAAGTTGTATACCCATCCTCCAACTACGCAGGATAAGAGCTGCAGGAGGAAATAAAACTGACATTTCCATGTTAGAAATTTCTAGCACAGGGTCCTCTGACACTCTAATTGGTTCCCTTGGAAGTAGGATCCTTGGTCCTCTCCACTGGCCTCCCTCACACCCACTTCCCTTCTCCCAGTGTGTTTGAAGTTCTCATTAGTATTGATTTGTCTCTGGCTATAATGCCCTTTGTGGGGTTTTATGATACAAGCAGTTAGGTTGGCAAATGAACTGAAAGAAGACCCTACAATAAATGCTCTGTAGGATCTTTAATTGATGGAGTTTGTCAGCCCTGGGAATGGGGAAGGTTGCCAACAGTAATAGAGTTGTGGGGGGCAGGGAAGGAGTATACAAGACCACACTCACTGCCTGAGGTGATAGGGTCTCGTGAATGGTGTCTGCACATTGGTTCCGTGAGGCAAACCATCCACCAGCAGTTCTCCACTTCCCTCCAGCCAGGACCTTCAATTCTTCTTAACAACCTCTCTGCATATCTCTTCTGTGCTCAGCATCCTGTGAGCAGGGCTGAGGGGTTATAGAGAGGAACAGGGACTGTCCTTGTCCTTGAGGGGCAAGGTGAGGTCAGGGTGGAAACTCTCAGAGCTGAAGTAGCAGACAAAGGAGTCAGCTATCAGGATCAAGTTGGGGACATGGCACACTTGCACCACCAGCGATAGATGTCACCACACCATGCCCCTTGCCCCTTGCCCTCCCTCCCTATCTCTAGAATGGATCATACCTCTGCCCCAGTACTCACACACACTTTCCCTTTGATTTCCCCCACCATCCCTGTCTGGGTCATTCTGCTTCTCTTTTACTGCTGATACCCCGGGACACCCTCTCACAGCATCCTGTCATTGTCACTACCTGTCCTGCAAGATAGTATTTTATGAGATAAAGGACCACCCACTGCTGAGTATGCAGTAAGGGCTTTCTGATGATGAAAGGCATCCCAGGCAGAGGGCACAATGAGGATGAGATGGGGGACATGTAGAAATGTTTGGGAATGGGGGAGGATGAAGAGGATAAGGGCTGCCAGGTTAGGGAAGGCTCTGAATGCTAGGCTGAGTCATGAGACCTCTTTCTATTGCTATGGGCATTTTAGCAATAATATGTGATGTGCTGATGGCCAGGCTACAGCCCATGCTGAAGAAGGGAGGTAGAGGCAGAGACCACACTGGAGGCCACCACTCTTGAGAAGCTTGGAAGTAGGGTTAGATAGATCAGGCCTAAAAAGCACAGTCTCAAGAGCCAACTGCCAAGTCCGCTGTGTGGCCTTGGGCAGGTTGCTCAACCACTCTGTGCCTCAATCTGCACAGTGGAAATAAGAAAAGCACCTATATCACAGGTCTCATGACACTTAAGGGCATCTGTACATGCAAGGCATGGGGAAAGGCAGGAACAGCTAAGTGCTATGTGCAAGGACACGTTACTATTATTGTTCTCAGATATGGGAGATGTTGACATTGCCAGACAGGCCAGACTCTGTCCCCTGAAAGAGAGACAAACCCCTTGGTACTCACTGTAGTGTGCCTAGACATGTCTTTCCCACTGACTGTGAGGGTCACAAGGGCAGGGCCAGGCCATTCTGCCCAGCTGAGGACCACAGTCTCCAGCACAGGCCTTGGAAGTGGGGATGGATGAAGGCTTCAGAGAAGGGAGAGGATATGATTGGATGCTGAGCTGATGAGAAGCCCCAAGCCACAGGCCAACAACTGCTGTTTGGGGTGCATGTGGCAGTGCTGGGACAGGCAGGACCTGGTGGCTTCTGGCACATGGACTCTGGTTTCTGGATCCCTCCCAAATGAGGGTGGTAGACTGGACAGACTCACCCACACATTTTGCTCAGCTCAGATCTGCCCTCACCATTACTGACCATGCACCACTAAGGGTTCTATGTATGCTAACACATTTAACCCTCATTAGAACACTGTCCCCATTTCTCAGACAGAGAAACTGAGGCATGGAGGGGTTAAGATAGCAGATTCTGAGTCACAGAGGCTGCACTGGGATTCCGAGCCAATCTGGCCTCAGCAGCATGCTCTAACCGAGCACTGAGCATTCCGGTCTTACTGCTCTCATGTTTAACATCTAAGGATTTTGCTGTCTGGTTACTGTCACCTTTGACATCTCCTGCCTGGGGATCAGTCCCACAGTTCCTCTCCTGCACTCACAGCTCTGGAGAGGCACTACCTGTGCTGAGCTCTGATTCCAACATCCACCTGCAAGGCCTCTGGCCCCCGGGCCTCAGCTTGACCCACCCTTCATTCCACCCCTCACAGGCTCGGCTTGATTTCTTACCTCCTTGAGAATCAGGAGCACAGCCTACCTCCAGCCCTTTGCACAATTCTCTCTTCCTGGAACACACTACACCTTGTGCTCACCATGGCTCCTGTCTTACTTACTTTTCTCATTGCTGAGACAAAATACCTGACATTCAGAGTTAAGGGAGGAAAAGTTTCTTTGGCTCACAGTCTGTAGAAGTTTCAGGTCATAGTCAGCTGGCTCCAAGGCAGGGTGGCATGGCAGAGGGGGATTCCACAGGAAAACCAGTCCACAGCAAGCAGGCAAGCAAGGGCAAGCTAGGGGCTGCAGCAGTTTCTTTCTGACCATTTTATATTCTATCCAGCTTAGCAGGATTAGGGTGGTGCCAAACCGATCAATGGACTGATTTAATAATCACACACCCTTAATCCCAGCATCACACACTCTAGATCTAGCCACTCCTGAAGAAGCCCCACCTACAACTGCATGAAACTTCAGGGGGACATCTGGACACAAGCCATAACAGCTCCCTTCCCCATGGTTACCTCTTCCAAAGCCTGACCTGACCAGCTTACCTAATGGCACAAGCCTCCCCAGCCATATGGCTCTGCTAAGGCATGTTTATCATCAGTGTTGCCAGTTAGTGAATTCCTATAATGTAGGGACTTGTTGGTCAGTGTTTCTTGCCAGAACCTGGCCCTATCCAGGGGCCAGGGGCCCATCTTGTGCCCTGGGTCGCACTGGCCCAAGAACATCAGGGTTTAACAGGAAGTGAGTCTTTGTCAGTCAAATGGATAAGGCCAGTCGACTCCTATCAAGACATCAGGAGGCCTCAGGGGCCTTGAGAACCTTCCATGCTGGCTTCGCAGGTCCCACTCCCCCAGAGGGCCAGGAACCCCAAGATTTAAAAGCTGGATAACATTAGAGAAAATCAATGAGCCTCCCTCCCCCTAAAATTCAGCATCCAGCCTCATGCCGTGCAGACCCAGGAGTCCACAGGGGAGGGCGTGCCCCTCTTCATGGGGAGTTTTAGGGGTTTAGTGTAAATGTGACCCCATGTGTGACTGTGAGGCACGTTTACGTGAGTATTATTTCATATTATTTCATGTTGACTTGAGCCAGTCATGTCAGTCACAAATGGAATCGGGAATGCAGAGAAGGCAAAGGAAGAAGTCAGGCAATGCTGCCCTGGGAGAAAGCAATGATATTAACATAATAAAGCGTGTACTTGAGGACTTTTATTGCTTTATATGTGTCTGCTAGCAATGTATCTTGTCATGTGTGTCCTGTATATAATTTTTTATCCATTTTGGTCTATCTTTTTATGGTGGAAAAATACACAAAGCATAAAATTTACCAATTTCCTGTATGGAAGTGTACGGTTTAGTGACACTAAGTACATTCACAGGGCTGGACAACCATCACCACTGTACGATTCTAGGACATTTTACCCCAGAATGAAATCCCATCCCCGGGAGCTGTCACTCCCCATCCTCCTTCCAGCCTCTGACGATCACTAACCTGCTTTCCAGAAACTGGGTCCCAGAATGTGTGTCGCATCCAAATGCAGTCACACCATGTGTACCCTACAAGTCTGCCACAGGGCACCGTAGTTTTGAGGCTCATCCATGCCATGTCGAGAGTCAGTGCTTCACTTTGGTGGGTGAAGAATGTTCCCCTGGGGGGGATGGATGTGTTCTGTGTATCCGTTCACCATGTGAGGGACTTCAGGGTTGTTTTCATCTTTTGTCTGTTGTGAATAAAAAATTAGCCAGGCATGGTGGCACATGCCCAGGCTGGGCTCAAACTTGCAGTCCTCCTGCCTCTGCCTCCAGCGTGCTGAGATTACAGATGTGCACCACTGCACCAGCTAGTTTAAACATTTCTGCTGTCTCCTTTTCCTACATGAGTAGACTGAGGCACAGAGAGGGAGACTCCCTCACCTACAGATGCACAGCCAGGCTGAGTTTCAGGCAGGCAGCTGCTTCAGAGAGTCCCCACTTGGAGTAGAGCTGGGGAAATAATTTAGGGATTGGGGAAGGTTTTGACTGAGCAGGGTGAGTGTCCTTGAAAAATAAAAGTCGTCACTGATTGGAGGATGCCTGGGGGTGCTTTCTGGAGGAGGTAGAGGAATAGGGTTGCTCAACATCCAGGGGGGTGAGTTGAGGTTGGCATCTGAGTAAAAGTACCCACTCCTCAGCGTTCAGCCAGCTGTGTTACTACACGGCTTTCTGCACACAACCGCCAGTGTTCCATTCAGACTGGCTCAGCTTGCAGTTTGCTGATCAAGTCTCTGAAAATCCCAGCAATGATTGACTTCAGGCCTGGCTGGATCCAGGTGCTCAACAATCTCCCAGAATCTTGGCCACCCTAGCAGCTCTCATCCCCTCTGAGCCAGCTTTATTTTCTAGCAGATTCTCCCCATGAAGGAGATCCTGAGTGGCCAAGCCACACATTCTTGCTGGAAGATGGGTTGGCTCAGCCCCACCTGAACCACAAGACCTGAGAATGAGGGGGTAGGAGATGGCTCCCAAGGGCAGGTGAGGCTCGGGTATGAGAAGGAAAGGGACAGATCTCTGCTGTGCCTGGAGAGGAGGCCTGTGATGGTTTCCCACCTCACTGGGCTCTGTATGTGCCCCTGTGCCCATTGGACACTATCACAGAGATTCTAGGGCTCTGAGGGGGCAGAGGCTCCCTGATCTTCCCCGGCCTTGGAGCGCATCCCCTCAAACCCATGTTGAGGCCCAGGAGCCCCCTGGCCATGCATATGGACAGACTGGCCTCAGAAGCCATGGCTTCCCCTGCAGACGTTGTTTCCTCCGTGAAGGACCAGGCCCAGGGAACTTTTGTCTTGACCTTATGATAAAGGGCCCTGTGTCTGGGCATCCAAGGGGTGACCCAGGTTTACACCTGGCATCTTCAAAATATGTAGAATGTGATGCATTCAACCATCTAACCTCCATTCGTTCATTCATTCATTCCATCAATCAGTCAGTCAGCAGTGCAGTTTCTTGCTTCACAGATCTTCCTGTTTCATCTGCCAAAGAGGGAGAGTCTCTGCAGACGTGGTATCTTTTGTGATGCAGATTTTAGAGGAAGGGGGAAGAAAGGCACAGAGGAAGGAGGGGGCTTAGGCAGAGAGCTGGAAGAAAAGGCAGCCAAGCAGAGGCCAGACAGGAAGGTAGGTCACACATGGGGTCTGTGAACGGTGGGCTGCTGAGAGGTGATGCTCAGGGCTTGGGGTCCCGTCCCTGTTAACAGTTGGAGCAACAACCTTAACAACTAGGAATCCGTACTCCTATCTGTCTGTGATATTTAGAAATCCTTCCAGGCAAGGACGGGGCCACGTGGGGTGATGGTGTTTATCTGGGTTACACATCTGCCAACTCATCTGGAGCTACTTTGAGCTGGTGGCGGGGAAGAGTGGGCAGGACTGCCCTGTGGAAGGCTGTGCACTGGGATAAATGAGCCCCGTGGCCACAGAACAGGAACCTGCTGAGCCACCGAGGCAGGGGCACTGTTAGCAACGAGTTCCCAGCACCTTTGACCTACCATGCAGGACTCAGGCGCATAGCACCTGGCCCCGGTGGGCTTGTCCATTCCAGCCCAGAAGCATGACATCCTCCCCAGCATGAGTCTCACAGCCACCCACAGCGAGTGGCCAAGGTCAGGGCACCCTGGGAGATCCAAGTGCTCTGTCTCTGCAGGTGGCCCCCATGTGTGGGGAGCTGGGGTCAACGGTGCTGGCAGTGATCACAGTGGCTAGTTCAGTACTGGCCTCTGCCAGTCAGTGAGCATCAACTGTGTGCCAGGGTCTCCTCCACCCTCATGGGTCCCAGGAGGGAGGCAGCAGAGGTAGTGCTGGGCACAAGCGGCAGCTGAGTGTGAGACAGTTGGAAGCCACAAGCCAGGACCGTGGAAATGCGAAAAGCTTCAAATCCACATCTGTAGTTCTTGAAGTGTGGTTGCTCCTCGGGCAGGAGATGGTATTAGGGTCTCTTGGAGGATCTAGCTGCCCTGCTGCAGGGTCCCAGCCCCGCTTGCTGTTCCTAGCTCCAGCCCCCTGGACCCTTCTTGAGACAAAATTGAGAAGTGTAGGCCACCACCGAGCTCACAGTGACTCAGCCCTCGGGCCTGGTGGTGGGCAGCACTGCCTGGAGTCGTGGCACACACATCATTACCTCATTAGAATAGCAATTGAGCCTCTGCGGCACCCTTGAGGGGTCACTGGCGATTTGTTTTAATTCCTGTGTTCGCCTGACCTCATCTGCTCCAGGAAGAAATCTTGTTTGTTGTCAGTTAATGTTCCCAGAGTGTTTCTGATGAGCCTTCTGGATAGAGTGGCCTGAATTAGCCATGTTCCCCAAGGCTAGCACTGTCCCCAGCCTGTGGCCCCTCCACATGGCCCCTGCCTTGGTCCAACAGCCCCATATTCTGGCCTTGAGCAGATGGGACCTGTGACGTGGGCTGCCCCTTCATGGGGTGCTCACTGGAGGCTTTTGATTAATGAGTACCTATGCATCGGCCTGGCCAGTCTGACCCCTGCAAAAACGCCTCCTTCCTCTGTGTGTCTGAGGTCCAAGTACAGCTCCTGGTAGAAGGCATGAGCTGTCACTTGGTGAAAATGTGCATGAGGAAGGAATTAATGAAACCATTGTAGCAAACCAGGGTTTGGTGGCCAGAGCCCCGGCCGGGGCTGAGACACATTCCTGTGCTGTCCCTCCAGCAGGGCTAAGCTCAGCCCCATCCTGGGCATGCCACAGAAAGCTGTGTCCCTCCACAGAGACCTTCCCCTTTATTTGCATCGGGGCAGTGGCACCCACTTCCAAGGCAGACTGCCATGCAGCAGGGCTGCTGGCCCCGCCCAGGGACTTGTCACTGACGCCCAGGTGTCCAGGCTGTGAAGTATCAGGAAAGGGGTGGACAGATACCAAGAGCTGCCATGTTGGGAAGGACAGGAAAGAATTTATATTATTCCACCTACATGAGGTCCCCAGAGTAGTCAGGTCCATAGAGACAGGAAGTAGGGCGGGGTGCCAAGATCCAGGGATGGTGGTGACAGCTGCAGAACAGTGTGAATATGTTTGACGCCCCTGAACTGTGCACTTAACCATGGCTAAGGTGAGACATTTCATGTATATCTATCATAACTTCTAAAATTTCAACTAGAGTTGGGGGTATAGCTCAGTGCTAGGGTGCTTACCTAGCACGCATGAGGCTCTGGGTTTGAACCCCAGCACCATAAAAAAAGTTAGGGCACAGTGGCACATGAATGTAGTCCCAGCTATTTGGGAAGGCTGAGGCAGGAGGATTACTTCAGGCCACAATTTAAAGGAGACCCTGGAATCATAGCAAGACTCTGCCTTTAAAAATTTTTTTTCATGTTTTAGTTAAAAAGGAAGAAAAGCAATATTTTTTACTTTTACAAAAACTTTTCAAGTACTAGGTCTTTCCTTTGTGACCAAGGCCAAGTCCCCCAGCATATTCATCTCTGAGAAAGGGTCAGGGAAGCTCCAGCCTCAGTGAGAATCCTGGGGTTGCCAGAGATTTGGCTCAGGCCCCACCTCTGCCCCCATACCCACTGCATGCTCCTTCCTCCACCTTCAGCCCCTTAAACTATGTCCTCTGTATTCACTGCAGCACAGCATGGCTGCTGTTTATATTCTATTGCAGTCAGTCTCCCCCACGGGATGATAACTTTGTGAGAGACTGTCTTCGTTGCTCACCTGCAACAGCAAGCACCTAGCAAGCACTCAACAGTCTTTGTTAAATGAATGGAAACTATGCAGAAGCTGGGCGTGGTGGTGCAGACTTGTAATCCCAGCCTTCCGGGAGAGGCTGAGGCAGGAGGGTAACAAGCTCCAGGTCAGCCTGGGTGACTTAGTGAGACCCTGTCTCAAAGTAAAATAAAAAACACTATGCAGAAATTTGAAAGAAAAAGGAGAATAAATGCACACAGAAGTGAAGCCATTCCCGGGGTATATTCTTGAATGACAAGTGCAGGCTATACTTTTTTTAAATAAAAAGTATGCAAAAATACTATATTTCCATACACAACACTTTCCCAGGGAACATAAATGCTGTGTGAAAGTTCTGGAAGCCTCCATATCAGTGTGATAACGGGGTCACCTCAGAGGAGGAGACAGGAAGGGAGTGAGTCAAAGGGAACTCAGCTCTTTCGTAAAGCAACGTTTTCTTTTTTTAGCTTGTGGCCCTTGTCCAATTAAAAATGAATAAGCCAGTGAAATTATAGCTCTCACACCTGAGGGATTGTCCCTGCTTTGTTCTGGCCACGCAGAGGGCCCTGGTAATTCTTCAACACCTTCAGCAGGGACAAGTCCTGAGCCAGCTATAAATCTCCAGGAAATCCGTGCCCCGTTTGTGTCATTTGCTATTTCCCAGAAGAAGCCAGGAGTCATGGGGAGAGGTGAGGAACAGATTGACCGCTAGGGCTCAGTTCCATAGATTGGAGCAGGAGCCACTATCCCTGGAGACCACGCAGAACCACCACTCCCTTTACAAATGTGGTTCCTGTGACATCAGAGCCCTATGGCACCGCAGTCACTGCCAAGTGGCTCTGTGTCACCCACTCCCTGCCTTATTCTCTCAGGTGCCATCACCACCCTGGACATTTCTCCCCAGTGCTCAATTATGGATTTAAATTCAAATCAAACAGGAAGTCAAAGTTATAGGGCCCGTGGGCATTTTTAGCCACAGAAATTTATCTCAGAGGCAGCCTAATTGCCCATTGCTAAGCAGAGTGGTTTGAGGTCAGGGTTCCTTGCAGGAGGTATCAGGATGGTTCGGTCTGGTGTTCTTTTAAAGAGACCGTTGGGGAACTGGAAATGCCTGTGACAGGAGCTCTCCCTGAGGAATGCTAGCGACACTCATTGGTCCCCAGCCTCTGTCCTCTAATCGCACCCATCCTGGTATCAGAGCGCTTCAGTCTTTTCTCAGCCCAGGAACTCCCAAAAAGAGCCTGCAACTTAGTTTCCTGGAAAAGTCATAGCCAGCAGGAATCCAAGGTCAGAGGGATCGTCCCTTTTTGCCTAGCAGTGCCTAAAGCAGGGTGGGGACCCATACACTGCCTGCCTGCCAGCCAGCCAAGGGCTCTGCTGCCCTCTCAGAACCATGTTAGACCTTGTGTCGTCACAGTGACTCTGGAGCCCCCCTGCCCCCCTGCCCCGCAGTGAACATGGCTGTTCATGTGGACAGTGGAGATCTATTCCTTGCTCCTCCCTGGTGCCCTGGAGCAGGCATCTCCCCTCCAAGCTGTGGTTCAGGCTCTTTCGCTCCCCACCCTCACTCCGTCTTCCACACACAGGTATACAGGTTGTTGGGCACCACCACATCCACCAGGCAAGAGCAAAGTGCACATCACTTCTGCTCCTGATCTGGAGCCTGACTTTGTCACAGACACTCCCACTGCAAGGGAGGCCGGGGCCTGGTACTGGATCCTCCTGGGAAAATGTAGGGAACATGCAGAGTAGAAAAATGTACTGTGTGAAAGCTTCTGCACATGATATGTTGCTGTTTTTCATGAGGAAGGGGTGTGTGTGATCTCAGCTGTCTGAATCTGAAGCACCCCAGATTCAAGGATGGAAGCGCTCCCCACTAAGTTAAGCAGACTACCTACCTGGCCACCTTGATCTCCAGATACCCTCAAGGCCAAGTGGCACTCTTGTCCCTATGTTACAGATGAGGAAACTGAGGTTTTCAGAGATCGACCAGCTCAGGGAGGATTCAGAGACCAACGTAATGAGGGCTTGGTGCAGGGGTCGGGAGGGCCCTGGCTGGCTCTGCCCACACCCACTCACTCACCCAGCTTGTGGCCCCCAGCTTGTCGCAGATGTGTCCCGGCAGCCAGATCTGAAAGCGAGAGGTGAACAGCGCCAAAGATTCTGGGAGAGGCCGCTTCCTTCTCTTCACTCCAGGGGCTGCAGGCGGCCCCGTAACTCTTCTCTGCCTCCGTCTTCACCTTCCCTCATCTCTGTGTCTGGCTCTCAAGCGTTCCTGTGACTGTCTTTTTTAAGGACACTTGTCATTGGATGGAGGGCCCAACCAGGAAATTGAGGATAACTTCCTGATCTCTAGGCGCTTCACTCCGGATGTGGCACATGGTCTTAGGGCCACATACAACCCACGGCACCAGCCTTGATCAGCTTTGGCTTCTTGCTTGTTATGAGTGACGCATCTAACGCCACTGTGAGCCCGACACTCCTTTCCCCCTGATGGCCCCACATGGCCCCCCTGATGGCCTTGGGACCCCCATGCCTTTCCCCAACCCCTTCCTCTGGGCATCCCCAGGCCCACTGAACTGCTTCTATTGCCAGATATTCAATATACTGCTGAAAGGTTGGGGTGACAGGAGGACTAGGACAGAGGCCCATGGGGAGCAAGGGCCCCCTCCAGGGCTTTAAGTTTAGACCTCATGCTGTATGCATCCATGCCCCAGATGCTGAGGGGACACTGAGGCCACCCTCCTTATTACCTTTACCCGCTGTCATGCAGGATACTCCCCATGGTGTCCCCTCACTCGGTTTGAGCCTTAATCAGTCAGTGTGTCACAAGGAAGACCAGATGGAAATCAGCTCTCGAAAAACAACACACACACACAATCCAGACTGTCTTTGCTATAGTCTGAATGTTTGTATCCCACAAAATTCACACATGTGTTGAAACCTATACCAGTGTGGCCGTTAGGAGGTGGGGCCTTCGGGAGATGATTGGGGCATGATAATGGGGTCCTCATGAATGGCTTCAGTGATCTTTTAAAAGAGACCCCCAGAGATCTCTTGGCCCCTTCTGCCATGGAAGGACACAGCAAGAAAGTGCCATCTGTGAACCAGGCACAGGACCCTCACCAAATACCAGACTTACCTTGTTCTCAGCTTTCCAGTTTCCTGAAGCATGAGACATAAGTTACTGTGGTCCACAGGCAACAGGCTTACAGTATTTTGCAGGGGCAACCAAGTAGACTAAGATCATCTCAGTGCTGGGAAGCCCTAAGCTCTCCTGCAGCTGCCACCTTGGTCACAATCACAGAGGCCTGCAGATGCCATTGGGGAGGGCACAGCCCCTGGTGGAGGCAGCCATTCTCATACCAGTTTGCACTTGCTGCATGGCATTTGCAGCACTGACCATACAGTTTTGACTTTTTGAGCAAAACTAGAGTGGAGATCTTTCTAGGAAATGTTCCCATTACGTGTGTTGGTAGTATGGGGTTTTTAAAAATTGTTGTATAAGAAACCAAGCAGACAAAGCAAAACGAGGCCACTCTGGCCACCTCTGATTTAATGGTGCATCTACTGACAGTGAGTTGCTGCTCCCTGCCTCTGTGCAGTGACTCATTCTCTGCTGCAATCAAAAGGAGGCAAGATTGGGAGAGGGAGGGGGCAGCTGACGGGCCTGGGGTCCCAGTGTCCCGAGGATGGTTGGCAGGGGATGCTGAGCGATCTTGCTCCCTAGCAATCTTGCTCCCCTTGCATAATGGGGCCAGCCAGGTGTATGGGTGACCATGTAAGCCCCCTGTCCACATACCCCTGGGTGTATAGGCAGGTCCTCAGCAACGGGCTGTGCCTCCCTTGCCGCCAGCTTTGGGAGCTGCGTTTCCTGGCTCCTGCTCTTCCCACCGGCAGTTGCAGTCTCATTCCATTCCAGGCCTGCTCCCCCTGGATTCAAACACATAAGCTCTGGCTAGGATCAGTCTGGGAATGATTAGTGTATTTACCAGATTATGGGATCAACTTCTTTGCACGAGAAAATTAGCCCCAAATTGCTATGCGCCCGCAGCCCACCATGGGCTGCTGGCTGTGCAGAAGATGAATTCCACCATCCTCTGCCTGAGCAGAGCACTGATCCCTGGGCAGGAGATTTGCCCACATGGGCCTGCTGAGTAGTAAGGGCTCCTGGTTCCTGGACACAGCTGGCCCGAGCTTGTGGACAAAGAGGGCCAGTGCTGCGCAAGACCCCAGACTCAGGCAGGGATTGAGTTCATCACATGGTGGACTGGCTGGTCAGCTAGAGCCCCCCCCCCCCCCGTGAGCTCAAGGCAGTGGCTCCCTGGCATTTCTCTGGGTTGAATAGAGTTTGAGGGCACACAGGAGTGAGGGATCTAGCCTCTGGGTCTGTTTGCCAGGGTCTTGGGGCTGCAGAGACCCGGACCGACCACACTCAGTGCCCTGCATCCTTCCTGCCTGGCCTTCTTTTTTGTCCATGCCTGAGTATGTGTCTGTTCTGCAGTGTCTGTTCTTTCAGGCCAGTGGAGCTTTGCAGGATACTACCCTCCTCATATGCATGCACATACATGTACATCACACAGGAACATAATGTGCGCACATACACGCATATGTGTAATAGTCACCTTTCATTTGCTGGGGAAAAAAATACCTATCACTGTGATTTAAAGGAGAAGAGTTTTATTTCGGCTCATGATTTCAACCTATGATTACCAAGGGAGAAGGGTTGGAACATCATGGCAAAAGGCTGTGGTAGCAGAAAGCTGCTCAACCCACCGAAGCCAGGAAGCAGAGCACAGCGAAGAGCCAGAGAAGGAGGAGCCAGCGTCCAGATTGAGGCCCAGGATCACACATGTCCCACCCAGCTCACCTAGGAGCGTTTCACTCATCTGCTAGGTATCTCTCAAGCTAAAGAAGTTGACGATCACGATGAACCTTCACAATGCACATACGCACACATACACACATGTGTACAGGTGCACAGACACACAGTGTAGGAGGCTGAATAATGGCCACCCGAAGATCCCCGTGCCTGATCTAGAAATGTAACCTTCTAAGGAACAAGCATCTTGGAGCACCAATGCAGTTAAGGATCTTGACCTAGGCAGATGCTCCTGGATTATCCAAGCAGGCCCGAGTACCATCACACGTGTGCTTTGTAGAGAAAGTTGAAGGAAATAACACATACGAGAGGGAGATGGCCCTGCGACCACAGAGATAGGGATGGTAGCAAAGAGGCCACAGGCCAAGGAGCTCCTAGAGTCACCAAAAGCTGGAAGAGACAGGAAAGGCTCTCCCCTGGAGCCTTTGGAGAGAGCACAGCCCTGCCCACACTTTGATTTTGGATTTCTGGCCTCCAGAAACAGAAATTGCTCTTATTTCAATCCATCTGATTTATGGTTGTTGATTACAGCACACTTACATACAATGGGGTGAGGTGACAGGAACAAGCAGGGCAGGGACAGAGCATTTATTGAGAGGGTAGTCAGGAAGGGTCCCCAAGGTGGTGAGATTCAGATTGAAACCTTTTAGACTGAAACCTAAAGAAGAGGGAAGGGTTTAGCAGAGAGCAGTTCCGGCAAGGGGAGGGAAATACAAAGCCCCTGCCTGGACCAAGAAAGGGTGGTCTGTCTTCTAGATCACGCAGGGAAGGGCAGGCAAGGTGAGAGAGCTGGGAACAGCCTACACTGTCCAGGGCCTCTTAGGCTGCAGTGAGGCCAGAGACAATGGGGAGACACTGGGGTCCTTGAGCAAGGTAGGGGTACAACCAAGGATTTAGGAAGATCTTCCTGGGGAGCTGGCTGGCAAGAAGTTATAGTGCACACTTGCTCCATTTATCCTTTCTTTTTACAACATTTTAAAATTAAGTTTTAAGTTGTAGTAAAACTTCACGTAACATAATATGGAGCATCTTAGCCAAGCTAAGTACACAGGTCAGAGGCCTTAGGCATGTTCTCACTGTTGAACGGCCATCACCACGGTCCACTTCTTGTCTTCTCAAACTGAAACTTTGTCCCCATTATACACCAACTCCTGAGCCCTGGCACCCTCATCCCACTTCCTGTCTCTGTGGGTCTGATAACTCTAGGGACTGCCTTTGACTCACATCATATTTGTCCTCATTTTTCCTTTTGTGATTGACAAGCCTGGTGTGTAGGTCCATTGGTGCTGGTGTGTGTATCCATGCTGCAGTCCTTGCCAGGGCTGAACATGACTCCCCGGTGCAGATGCGCACATTTGTGTCTTCATTTTTCCACCTGCGGGCACATGGGCTGCCTCTGTCTTGGGCTGTTGTGAGCGCTGCTGGGAGCGCAGGTGTGCTGATTCTCCTGGGAGGCCCTGTTTTCCATTCTTCTGTGTGTGTACCCAGGAGTGGAACTGCTGGATCATAAAGAAATTTTGAGGAGATGCCATGTGGTTTTCTAGTGGCTGCAGTTTACTTTCCTACTGGCAGTGCACAAAGCTCCACTTTCTCTAAGTCCTCACCAAACTGATTATTTTCTGGTTCTTCTGCAGTAGTCATCCTCCTGGGTGTGAACTCATATCCCTTGGTGGTTTGCTTGTATTTCCTCATGGTTGGCAATGTTAAACAACTTTTCGCATACCTGTCAGCCATTTGTGTGTCTTCACTGGAGAAACATCTATTAAAGTCCTTTGCCTGCTCTTTAATTAGATGTTTTGTTACGATGGTTGTTGACTTGTAGGAGTTCTTTATTCATGGGATTGACCCCTACATGATTTACGAATATTATCTCCCATTCTGTGGGGTTCCTTTTCACTCCACTGATTGTATCCTTTGATTTTTTTAATATAGTGCAATTGGTCTATTTTGTTGTTGTTGTTGGCTGTGATTTGATTTTCTTACCCAAAAAATTACTGTCATCTATCCCTTTTTTCTTCTTTTTTCCTCAACAAGCCCCAGTCATCAAATCCCCTCCCTTCTGCTACCTCAGTCTATGTCTCTTAAATGCATGGTGTCCTCCAGGGACCCCTGCGCCACTGCCCCACCCAAATATCCAACAGCTGTCTCTTGAGGGAGCTGAGACTCATCTGTTGTCACCCATCTTTGATGGTCTCAGAACCACTTTCACAGTGGTGGCTTTGAATCAGAACCCGGCATGGCGCTGGGTAAATATGTCCCTATATCTCTGTCCATCTGAGGCATCCCCCCTCTTTTTCTGCCATTGGCACATTGTGGTGTACAAGTTGGCTGATCAAGGGCTGCCCATCATGTGTGCCTCCTACCTCCTCCTGGTGTCATGGCCTTCTTCAGACCCTCCTGCTTGTAGGAGGCAAGCTCCAGTGACCCCATTACATGGGGGTCCAACACACAGGGTGGGATATGCCTTAGTCCTCATCCCACCAGGGACACAAAGACTGGCCCCCCACTGATATGATGAGCTTTACTGCTCCCAGGTAGTGACAACTGCCCAGCCAGTTCCCTGAGTGTTTCTGCAAGGTGGGCTCTATCAATATGAATGACTCATTGTGGCCTGCACATGGTAACTTCCTAGTCCTGCCTTTTTCTGTGAGGAAGACTTCTCAGTCTCAAATATCCCCCTATTAAATACAATTTGTTTGGGTGGAACTAGTTTGCACAGGAAGAGAGGGGAGGTGAAGGTTTTATTCTTCCCTTCTCATTATCAGATTTTCTGAAGGAACTGATGCTCCAGGATCTGTATTGATGTCCAAACAGCTGGTTTTGCAGGGCCTTGTTGTAAGGGGGAGGGTTCTTCCCCACCCTCCTGTCTGTCACTGTGGACATGTGTGTTTCCCATGGTCACTGTGTAGAGCGCTGGGAGACATCCTTTGCTCTGGAGCTGATCGCCCATCTGTGTGCACTGGCAGCCCTCTTTTCCTGGTCCTACGTGGTCTCCCACCCAGTTGCCTTCCAAATTAACACTACATTATTTCAAAAAGTTAACACTTTTTTGAAGCTGTCCTGTCCAGTCTTACCCCAGACACTCTCTAGCTCATGTGGTCATGGTTCGTGGAGTGCCCACCGGGTACACAGATGTAGGCTGGCTGGCTATCCACATCTCTGCAAGACCAGGGTCTCTGAGAAGTGTGGGATGGAAGTGTGGGAGGGGCGACAATTTCATTGTAAAAGGAAGTTCTACGGAATGATCAAAATTTAGATTTTTATCAGGTAAAGAAAGACTCCTGATTCAGGCACTTGCAATCTGCCTCCTCAAACCTGTGTGTCGAAGCCCGGAACGGAGCCACACCCATGAGACCTGAGTGTCACTGTGACGTGAGTCCCAGTCCTGTTCCCAGATTGATAGAGCAAATCACATCCGAACGTTTAGCACATAATGAAGCACGTCTTAGAACAGCGAGAACATTTTCATTGTACTTTGAAAGCATTAAGTCTTCAAAGTCATCATTTTGTTTTGTTGGGTTTTTTATTTTTTCAAAAGTAAGGGGAAATCTAATTAGGCTACCTCCACATGTGATTCTAAGAAACATAATACAGAACATTACCTTTGGAAACTGCTTCTTTTTTCTGAGACTTCTAGTTTCCGTGACTGGCCACAGGCACACCGCTGGAACGAGCCAGTGGGCATGATCCCATTTATTCGTGGTGATTTCAGATACAGAAGCTTGAGCCTGGGAAGCCTGGGATAAGCAGGCTTGGGTGGGTACCTTCAGTCCAGACTCCTTCTAAGGTCTTATGACCACAGGTCCCCATGCAGGGGGTACCTTATAATCACCTGCTGTGCCACCTAGCTGCGACTGGAAGTCCAGAGCTTGGCCTGAGCTGACACTCAGCACCACTGTACTAAGTGTCTCAGGAGCAGAGCTCCCCACTCTGGGAGGGAGAAGCTGGATACTGTGGAAAGTGGACCAAGACCCTGGTTGTTCTGGGACAGGGGAGGAAGGCGAGTGTGAGGTAGGGGTGTGGCCCTGGGTGGCACAGCTCCCGTGGGCTCCTCTCCAGTGTCAGCTCAGTGTGCTGTGTGCACAAATCTAAGTCATCACAAGTCCAGGAGACCCCAAGGCCAGACTCCTCTGTTTTCAGCAGCCTGGGCCTCAACTATGGTAGGAGCCACTGCCACTGTCCCTAGAGCACAGCTTGGAAAAGACCCACCTCCTCCTCCTGGTGCCTTTGGGGTGTCTGTCGTGTACTTCCTCATAGCTCATCTGCTTAAATCCATACCATAGGTCATCAACTGCTTCCCCAGCATTTGAGCCTTCTGTGGATCCCATTGCAGAATCCAGGTCTCCCTACTCTTCCGCTTGCACCAGCCTGCTATATCTGTATCCTGGAGAAGCTCAGAAGCCATGGCTCCACCACAGTGGCCCCCTGTGTTCTTGCACTCTGTTGGCTCCCTGTGGCTGCACTAGCAAGCGACCCCAGACTGGGGGTCTCAAACCACCCATGTGGGTTTTCTCACAGTCCAGGAGGTGGGAAGTCCAAAATCAGTGTCAACAGGACACACCCTCCCCGCAAAGGCTCTGAAGGAGCTCTCCACAGGGCTTCCAGCCTTTGAGCCTCTGGGCCTTCCCTGCAGCAGCTGCCTCACTCCTGTTCTGCCTCAGTCTTCCAGTGACGCTCAGCCCCATGGTCTTGTGTCTGCTTTTGCTCCTGTGAGGGCCCCCACCCTGCTCCAGTATGATCTTACCTAAACTAGCAGCTTGGTTTCCGAAGGTCACATCCTGAGGCTCCAGGGGACATGGATTTGAAAGGGACAGCATTTAGCACTCTGCCTTTCTCTTTGCTTGACATAACAGTTTCCAGAGGCCCTGGGACATGAGCTCTGCCTGCACATTCCTCTCTTCCCACCATAGTGTGGGTGACCCGGAGCCTGGATGTCATCCCATCTGCAGCCCTTAATGGTCTTGGTCTTGGTCCTGAGGACCTGCTGCCCTTGCTGCCTCAGGTCACTCATGCAGTCAGAGCCATCCTGGTGGGCTTATCTTTCCCTTGCTCCAAGCACGGCCCACCCTCAATCCCTGTCCCACTCCACTGCCGTCATGGGAGCCACCTGCCATGGGGTGGGCTGGGTCAGAAGTACACTATACCATGTCTCCAGTGTCAGGGACAGGACCGCAGGGGTGTGCAGGCCACTCTGCCCCTCACCCAGGTAGTCTGTTCTTCCATCATCAGTGTCCTATGGCCACTTGCAGCAAATAGGCCAGGCCAAGAAAAGGGTTTTCAGCTGAGTTTGTGCTCTCAGGTACAACTAGTGCCTATAGTGAGGAAGAGTTGAGAAGACTATGGCATTGGTAGACAGGGTCTATTAAGGAGCTACACAGCTAGGATTCTCATTGTACACCTGGGGAAACTGAGGCCCAAAGCTAATGTGGGGCTTACCAGAGTCAGCTATAGTATGGGCATCAGAGTGTGATGAGAGGTAATTTGGCCCAGCAGAAGGTGCACCCTTGTATCCGGCCACGTCCACCCCAGATGGCAAACCTCATGTCCCCTCCCCTGCCTTGAGTGGATGGCCAGCAGTATTGGTCAGGGGCAGCTGAGGTGGAGACTAGAAGGACACTCAGAAAGAACTTTCCCTGAGGGAAGAGAAAGATAGGCCCTGGAGGCAGATCCCCATCCCTTTGACCTCTGAGGGGAACCTGGAAGCTTCCAGGGACCAAGAGACCAGCAGGTGTGAGTGGCTGACATGTGTGACAGGTGCCAGAGGGGAGAAGGGCAGGAACAGCAAAGGAGGCCAAACATGTAGGCCAGCTCAGCCCCTGCCCTGCCCACCCCATGTGACCCAGGCGCTCTAGGGATCTGCAGCTGTGACCTGCACTGTTCTCCCCAAGAAAGATAGGACCTGTTGGGTGCCCGGGTCCCCCTGCACATCAGGTGCGGGTCCTGTGAGACAAGGATCTGGGTTATGCTCGTTTTTCATCCTGGTCACCAAGGGCAGGGCTGAACGACAGAGTGCCCGTCCAACTCTCCAGAGAACTTCCCAGAGGGGATCTCACTTTGACCCAGCACCTGTCCCTTTCCTTTTGCACAATATCATTTTGAGGGGGTGCCGGTCTGAGTATGGCTCAGGAGAAAGTACCACCAGCTTTCTAGGAGGGATGAGCCTTGAGGCATCCTCAGGTCTGAAATATGGGGGTGGCTGGATGCTAACCAGAGAGGGTCCCCAGGGCACACTTCTTTCGGGGTTCAGGCAGCAGTGGGCACCAGCCTGCCCCCCCCAAACCAACCCACTTCGCATTGGCATTTCCCCCCACGCTGGAGCCAACTCCAAGCTTAAAATTAATTTCTCTTCCGCCTCACAACAGCAGTGGTGCAGCTTCCCTGGCACATCCTGTCTGATTGCGCAGAACACACTCTGTCTCCTTGAGCTGGGCCTGGAGCCCCAAAACTCGGATTATTTGCCCAGCCAGAGCCTTTAGGTTTTCTGCAATCCCTGAGCACTTGTCCACTCTGCTAGGCAAGAGCCACTGCGCAGATGGGGTTCCAACCTGTCCTGGGCAGGTGGGTGGATACACTGTTGCCTCTCCCCACCGGAGGTTGTGCTGACAGCCAGCAGGAGGACAGATGGCGGTGGGGTGCTGGTGGAGGTGGGGGCGGAAGTGGGGGAGTCTACCTCTTCTGGGCAGCATGACCTTGAAGGAGTCACCTGATCTCCGTTCAGTCCTCTCTCCTAAAGGAAGAGCTGGACCCTGACCTCTCAGGCTGCTGGGAATGGGAGGAGGTCCTAGTGAGAAGAGCTCCTTATGTATGGAGCCACCTTAGTGTCACACAAATGGCCCTCACAGCTGCTAGGGCCTACAGTCCTCCCCAACCAGGGACCCTGAAAGTATGAGTGACTCGTCCCACTTTTAAATGGGAAAACTGAGCCCCAGGAAAATTAACTGGCATGACGGGAGTAGGCCTGTGCAGGAGAGAGAAGGGTATGTGTACGTGTCTCACACCCCACACCGCCCATCACAAGGCAAACATCGCTTCCACCCCTCACCCATTCTGGCCTGCCTCCCCTGTGCCTGCATTAACTGTCTCTGTCCAAGAGGGCCCCTTTCTAGGCCTTCTCCTCCCAGGGACACTCTGCTGCTGGCTCCATCCCGCTAACTGCCATCGTTATGTGACTCCCTGCATTTCATTCCATGGCCCGAGGACCCTGCCATACCAAGTGGACCAACCCTGAAGTCTTCCAGTTGGGGTCATGTTCCCACTGCTAGGCATGCCAGCATTACAAAGGGCGCCCTTTAGGGGTTAGTACCTGCCTAATCTGCTCCAGTCAGGACAGCCTGGGTTAGGCTGCAGTGAACAAACAGTCCTAAGATCACAGTGACTTCAGTGCACAAAGGTTGATTTGCAGCTCACTGTTGGTTGCCGCAGTGATGGATCCGCTAGGCCCGTCTCAAGCTATCCTCACTTAGAATGGATATGCAGAGCTGCCTAAGTAGACTGTCACCAACTGGGAGTCCCTTCGGCAGGGCCCAGGGCCCATGTGGTAAACGACATATGGGTGTTGGGCTTGTCCCAGAGTGACTATATCCCTGTGCCTCCCGTTCTGCTGGCCACACCCAGCTTCAGGAGGGTGGCGAGTCCACCCTGCATGTATTCAGAGGAAAATGAGAATTTGATGAGAAGCCCTACCAGTGCCTTTAGCACTAGGGCCTGGTGAGGGATGCTTCACTGGCCAGGTACTGCCCTCACCACCAGGCCCTGTCTGACCCACCAGACCCTCCCAAGAGCAACCAGGGGGCCTCTCCACATCCTTGGAGCAGATGCCTAAGCAGTGCACGGTGTGGAGTTAAGAACAAGTGACCGCCACCTTAGTCCTTACGAGATGAAATCTGCCCTTTGCTCACTCTGGGCTGTGGGGTGTCATGGTGTGGCTTGGGGAGCAGGCCCCTGCCTCTACCCCAGGGCTTACCCCTCACTCTCCTGTACCTCTCTGAGCCTAATGGACATTGGCCCGATGCCATGAAGCCCATCACCTGGGGGTCATGAGATGGGACCAGCTGAGACCAAAGTGACAGGGCCCTCCATTCGCTCAGCTGTGATCAGAAGCAGGACTTTCCCCCTGGTGTCCCCCTACTTCTTGATCCTGGTGCCAGCCTTCATGTCACATTCAGTGCAGAGATGGGCACGGAGGGGGGTGTTTCATAACCCTGCCTAAATATAGAGTGCGCGCGAAGTGCAATCTAGAAGCCAGGTAAACAGAATCACTGGGAATGTGTGCAAGGGGACCGGGCAGAGTGGACAGGAAAACACGCCTCCCTAAATGGGCTGGCAAATTGTGTTGCTGGGGGTGTTTTCCATTGCCAGCTGAGTTGTGACTCTTGGCAACCGTCTCCTAGCAACCGTGCATGCGGGGTACCATGCTCAGCCAGGATGGGCGGCTGGGACAGAGGCTGCTGGGGAGTGAGAACAAGGCGGCGGAAGTGGAGGGGGAGGCCCTGGAGTCCTGCATCTCTGCTGTCTGAGCAGGAGGGAGCCACTGAAATCCTAAGTCCCACCCTGACCTGATGGTTTCCATGGGGGTGAATTAGTAGAACCTCTTTTCCTGCATTACTCCCCCTCTATTATGCGT
The DNA here is from genome assembly GCF_000276665.1 of Chinchilla lanigera. Lineage (NCBI taxonomy): Eukaryota > Metazoa > Chordata > Mammalia > Rodentia > Chinchillidae > Chinchilla > Chinchilla lanigera. Next base: position 15,694,974 of record NW_004955422.1, read on the forward strand.
CTGTTATACCTGTTCGTGTCCTACTTTCCATTTTCAGACCGAGGTCTAAAGGTCCTGTCTAGCATTGCCTGGCTTTGCTGATAACAAGATAGACTGAGGCTGCTCCTGGCATGGACTTGTCAACTTCCAGAAAGTGTGGGGCTCAGGAAGTCAAGGGTTTCAGGGTGAAAGAGCAGGGGGCAGAGGCCCAGAACAACGTCCAAGTCAGAGCCCACCTCCCCCAGCTATTTAGAACCTGGGCAGGCTTCTTATGGTCTGGGCCTCAGTTTCCTGACCCGCAAAAACAGGTGGGAGAGCCAGGCGTGGTGGCACATGCCTATAATCCCAGCACATAGGAGGCCGAGGCAGGAGGATTGCTGCAGGTTTGAGACCAGCCTGGGCTACACAGTGAGTTCAAGGCCAGCCTGCACTACATAGTAAGACCCTGTCTCCAAAAAAAATCACCTGAGTGTGGGTGGTGTGGCTGTGCACTGTAATTGAAAGTTGTTCCCACCTTGTGCGGTCTCGCCTCTTTGGAGCATCCCCCACAGGCCACAAGGTGAGCAAGCAGATGAGGAGGCATTTGCAGAGCTGACCTTCGAATGTGGGACTGTCATCGTGTGGGGCCAGGTCACGCTGCTGGGGCCTGTCCTGTGCATTAGAGCAATGTCCCCTATCATGACAACCAGAAATGTGCACAGGTATTGCCAAATGTCCCCTGGGGGGCAGGTGCAGAGTCCCCCGAGGTTGAGGATCCTGCTTTAAGAGGAAGATGAGTCCTTTAATGTCTTGTTCCATTTTTGAGACAGGCTTGCATGTCATGGGAGCGTTGCATGGGGAAGCCAGAAATGCTGCTACAGGAGGGACCAGGAGGGACCCTGGGTGGTCATGGGGTCACTTTTCCCAGAAGGGAAGGCTCCACCGAACAGAAGAGCTGGAGGAACCCCATGGGCACAGGGGAATGAAGGGACACCCATCCTTTCTCCTGCACAGGGAGAGGAAAAGGGCGAGGTCTGCCTCACTGAGATCTGCCCAGGCAGTGAGATACACTTCCTCTAATCCTTGCTCACTCATTGGTCTGCAGCAACATTGTCCAATAGAAGTTTCTGGAAATGGCTCATCTGCTTGCTAGAGAACCACCGGCTCCCTGTGGTTACTGAACACTCAAAATGCAGCCAGTGTGACCAAGGACCTGCATTCTTAATTGTATTTCATGTTAATTAATTTCAATTTGCGTAGCCATGGGTGAGTAGGGACACTGTATCAGACCGTTCATCTAGTGAGGCCTCCTTGCACTGGGGATGAAGCCAAGAGGAATTTCCAGTGCCTGCTTCCCTCCCTCCCCCTCTCGCCTCTCCTCCATCCTTCCTTCCCTCCTCCTCTCCCCCAGTCTGTATTTCCTGAGCACCTGTCATGTGCCTCGTGCTTGTACCGTGTGCTCTGGCCACTCCCGATGCTCTGGGGAGCACAGCACCCCGGGCCTGCTTGGCGGTGCCTCAGGGGGACAGGTGACAGGTGGGGTGGGTGAGGGGAAGACAGTAATGAACACCAGGAGGGCAGCAGTGCGACACGGGGAGCGGGAAGGTCACAGTGGCCCTCAAGTAGGTGGGCACGGAGCCAGGAGCTGAAGGGGAAGAAGCCACACTGCCTTCCTCCCTCCTGGGGAAGGTGCGCTGGGTGGGGAGGGAGCCAGGAGGGAGAGGTCAGTGCAGACTCGGGGGCCATGGCGAGTTCAGATTGTGCTTGCTGGTGCTGGGGTTTGTGGTAGGCAGTAATGTGTGTGTGTCTCAGTTTGTTTCGTTTCTATTTAAATACTGTGTTGGAGGATGTAGTGGATGGGAGAATATCCCCCCAAATCACGTCCTTTGCAGATTTAGTTTGTTAGGGGTCTTGAGATGAATATGCTGGGACCAGGGTGGTCCCTAAGTCCTGTGACTGCTGTCCCAGTCAGGAGAGAGGAGGACACAGATAAAAAAAAAAGCCACCAGCAGAGGGTGGTGGGCAGCTCCACACCCAGGACCCAAGTTGCCAATGCACCAGGAGCTGGGAAAGGTGCAATTAGGCCCCCCTTAGTATTACAAAATTTGACTTTAGACTTTGGACCTCGTGGATTATGAACAAATCTTAGTTTGGCTTGGCTTGGCTTGTTTGGTCTGGTCTGGTCTGGTCTGGTTTGGTTTATAGGAATTGAACTTAGGGCCTTCACACTGAGCTACATCCCCAGCCATTTTTAATTTATATTTTATGATAGGTGCTGGGCTCGAACTTTTGATCCTCCTGCCTCAGCCCCCCAGCGTGTCAGGATGTGCCACCATGCCCAGCTAGTTCCCGCTGTTTCAAGCCACCCGGTTTGTGGTCTTTGTCACTGCAGCCCCAGGACAGGGACACAGAGGAGAAGGAGTCCCCCCAAGATGCTGTTTCCCTGTCCAGCAGTTGGAGTAGAGAGGTCCAACAGGTCCACTGGGAGTAAAACTTGCAGCGGGGGTGATGTGGGTCATTGCTTGCTCAGCTATGGGGCCTTTGTGGGGTGAGGAAATCTGGGGGAGGATGACGTCAGAGACAGAAGGTGCCAAGGAGCAGCTGGCCAGCTGTCTCGTTGAGTTGTACCAGCCCCTGCCCAATGGCATGCTGACCTCTTCACGCTGAGATGGCCCGGCAGGGTGGGCAGGGCCTGCCATGGGCACCAAAACAGGGGGACAGAGCCAGGAAGTGAGCCCTGAGGGCCATGGGTGACATTTCCCCTCAGACCCTTGCTGGATGGGGCTCAGCATGCACTTGTGCCATGAGGAAGTCCAGCCTGGTGGTTACTGTTGCTGCTGCCACTAAGCTTCATATTGCTGGGGCTGGGGATCTAGCTCAGCGGCAAAGCGCCTGCCTGGCAAGCGCAAGGTCGTGAGTTCAGTTCCCGGTACTGGAGAAAAACCAAAAAAAAAAAAAGCTTCACATTGCTTATTTCTCAGGTAGTCTACAGCACCACCAGGAAAGACAGAGATGGGCTGTGTGTGCCCACATCATCCTGCCTCTTAAGCTCTCCTGGCCCATTTCTCCCAGAAAGTCTGTCAGCCATGGTCCCAGAAACAAGGTGCCTTGGGGACCTTGGGCTCCAAGCTGTCTGGGGCAGCCGGAAGGTGTGAGCTCCAGGCCTACAGCACATACTCCTGCAGGACCTCCAGCAGGTTCCTGGGCAGGTCCTGCCTTGGTCTCCTTGCCTGTAAAACAGGGATAAGGACAAAACCTCCTGAGGATTGATGTCTCAATGTGAGTGGTGTCTAAGACTCCTGTGGGATATGCATAGCCCAGAAACATAGTCATCCTGGTAGTGCTTTGGAGCCTTAACCGCAGTGATGCTCTCAGAAGGTAGAGACTTGAGAGTGAGTACGGTTAAATGACTTCACAATGGTGGGGTCCTGTGATGAGATTAGTGCCCTTGTAAGATGAGACGAAGAGTAGAATATCCAGAACAAACATTGTTTCTAGGCACTGACATGGCCCTCAGATGTTCTTGTTTAAGCTTCTGGTCTCTTGGTGGCTCTTCTAAAACTCTCCACTCATTGTCCCCAGCCTGTTAAATGAGCTGGTGATGAGTACAGTCCTTGTGCCCAAGTCACACCATTCCAGAAACAGATTTCAAGGCCGATCCTCTGTCAGACAGCTTGTCCTTGAACTGACACTTTCCCGCACATCCTCACCCCTCCTCAATCCTCACCTGTCCTCACAGACACCTTGCAGGAACGTGTCCCAGTGTAGCAGCTCTACAGATGATGGCAGGTCCTTTCACTGGGGCAGCGGGACCAGCCTGAAAGAATGGAAGGAGGAAGGGTCTGTTGACCTTGAGCCAACGACCTTCTCTGTGAGCCTCTCACCTCCTTATGTGGTAGTATGGCTCCCTGTGGCCAACTGAATAATGATCCTTGAGGTGTCCACATCCTGGTCCCTGGAACCCATGAATGTTCTGTTACCTTCCACAGCAGAAGGGACCTTGCAGTTTGATGCCAGTCAGGATCTTGAGATAGAGATGCTCCCCGTAAGCCAGCACAGGCATCCTTAGAAGAGGCGGGGCAGATCTGACACCAGAAAGGAAGGGGAAGAAATTAGGATGACACAACAACAAACCAAGTGACACCTGGAGCTACAGAGCTGGGACTCTGCCCTAGAATTTCCAGAAGAACCCACCCTTTCCATACCTGGATGTAGCCCTTTGGGGTGGTGACAACTGCGGTGAGCTAGAGCAGTGCTGGGGGCCATGTGCAGAGTGGGGCCTCAAACAGAGTCAGGGCTGGGGAGGCAGGACACGCAGGGAGCAGAGCCTTCCTTGACTGCCATGGTGCGCCCTGGCTGGCCTGGTTCTGTCCCCCCAAGTTGGCCACCCTGGATGCACTCTCGGAAATGATGCATTTCACACAGAGCCCTGGACAGCAGGCCTCGGGCGCATTTCCAGGTCCCACCAGGCCAGGTTTGTTTTTGTTACACACGGTGAGACCATGTGGCATAGTGGGCTGAGGGGAAAGGACAGTTGGCATCCAGATGTGGGCTCGTTTAAGCCCGAAGTGTGCACACCACTCTCGAGTCGGTGTTAATTAAACTGGATTACTGTGCTCATAAGCCGCAGCGGCTTGTAATTCTGCTGTAAGCAGCCAATCTTGAGTTTTATGACTTAATTACTGAGCCCAGCCATGCAGTCACCTGCGGGCCAGGCTAGGCCTTAGGGAGAAGCCAGGAGGGGACCTCGCCATTCACTGGAGTCTCAAAAGAACCCCAGCCTCCTGCCTGGAGCTGAGCTAGCTGTAAATGCTACTTAATTCCCAGGGCCTTGGTCCTGATTCAAAGACTTCCCCACAAGGTGGGTTCATTTTTACCTCTGAAATCACCCCTCACACGTTGTCTGGGATGATTCCAGAAGATTGCTCAGAGCACAGAGCTGGGTACTGGGGACCTGGTTCTGGGGCCTGCAGGAAACAGTGTCCACCCTCCGCCCTTGTGTTCTGGTCCTGTCCTCTCTGCACAGATGCTCAGCCTCCTGGATCCCCCCTTCCTCCCAGGCACCAAGTGGTCACCCATTTGGGGCATCCAAGTACTCTAATCATATCCTCTGCTTAGCTCAGCCCCCACCCAGAAATGCCATCTAGACCCCTCCCAGCTGGGGAGCAGCTGGTTCTTGCACCTCTGACAGCCCAGGCCCAATGTGGGCTTACCAGAGGCTGGGTGTTCTGCTCAGTAAACACTTATCAGAAGAGAGAGCAATTGATCAAGGGGCTGTTAGGCAGAATCACATTGAACTGGCAATATTTAAGCATCTGTGACCTACAAAGCAGCAATTCTATGTGCCTCTGCCACATGAGAAGTCACAGGCTTGGTCCAGGGAAGAAGGGGTAACAAGGAAGAGGGCAAGGGGGAGAGGAGCCCAGCCACAGGACTGTCCCCTCCCAGGACACTATTCACTACTTTCATTTACAACTGTGCCCTGTGCTCCACCATCATCTGAGGCCCGGGCAGCGTGTGGGGCACCAGGGAACACAGCTGCCCTCCTTGCCTCACAATCCAGAGATGAAGAGCCAGACAGGAGGATGCCTCCCCTGCCACCTGCAAAGCCCCTATGGGTCAAGATGGCTTAGATCTATGGGTGAGTGGGCGTCCTTCTAGGACCAAACTCCAGAACGGAACCAACTGGCCAGACAGCTCTTACCCAGGGTCACAGGGCACTCACAGTGGCATCAACTCCTCCAAATCCGTGGGACAGAACGCCCATCCCAACAGGCTGTGCAGCAGGGACCTTGTAACAGACAGGCACTAAGGACAAGAGAAGCCCAGGGTGCATCGCAAGCATCTTCCAGTGTTCAGAAAGGTGCCTAGGGTCTCAACTGCACCTGCATTGAGTTTTGCACCACAGCTTGGGGACCCTGAAGGGCAGCTAGCTGTGGGTTTTACCCCTCAGTGCTCCAAGGCTCACCGGGCTGAAACATGGACAGAGATCTTTTTAGGGAGGCCTAGAGCAGAGACCAGGCTGCTCCAGCCAGACCCTCCTTAAAGCACACGGTCATATACCCGCCAAGTCTAGGTCCTTCTTGAGAAATACAGGCAGAAAAAGGGCAGAGCCGGGTTGATCCAGGGCCATGTGAGCGCTTTCCCTGGAGCCTCGCCCTGGCAGGAGGAGTAGGCAGGCAACAGTAGGCAGAGATGCCAGGGTGCTCACTGTCTCCCTCCAGCTCCCACCCAGGGTGAGCCACTCCTCCCCCACCAGCCAAGGACGCTGAGTCCACAGAAGTCTCTGCCACCTGAATACCTCTCCACAGCTTACTGCAGATGCCTGTCTGCTCACAGGTTCTGTGCATGGGCCAGATCAAAGCAGGTTGCTTTTCTTTCCTTCCTTCTACCTTGCCAACCTCTGGGACCCAGCTAAGAGCAGAGGAGCTGCCCCGTCTCTGCCCTCTCCACAGCTTCTCATATAGTGACAGAGCACTCACTCCATTTGTCAAAGTTGCAGGGTAGGGGCAGCAACACTGAATTGTAAAGAAATCAGGTGTTCACTCACCCCCAGATCAGGGAGCTGTGCCAATTCTTGGGGACTTGAGATGAGTTTCATCACCTGTACTCTTACATCAATGGACCAAAGGACAATGCCTGGGATGGAGGGAGGACCTGGGATGCTGCTATAACAAAAGATTCCCACCTGCATCAGCTAAAGCAACCAACACTTGGTCATCCGTTTGGATGTTAGAAATCTAGGTTCAAGGTAGCAGCAAAGCTATGCTCCCTCCAGAGGCCTAGGGGAGGATCTGTCTGTGTTCATTTACCAGCTTTCTGTCCCTATAATGAAACTTTGGAGGCAGTTACCTCATAAAGAGGAAAGGTTTATTTTGGCTCATGGTTCTGGGGGCTCCCGCCCATGACTGTCTGGCCCCATAGCTTTGGGGCTGTGGCCAGGCAGCACGTCATGGTGGGATTGTGTTCACTTCATGATCCAGGAAGCACAAGAGGAAGAGACTGGGGCTTCCACAGTCCCCTTCAAGGGCATACTCCTCATGACCTGAGGGCCCTCCACAAGGCCCAACTCTCAAAGGTTCTGTTGCCTCCCAATATGCCATGCTAGGATCAAGCCTTGAGCACCTGGGCTTTTGGCGGGCACTTACCCTAACCATAATGCCTCTCAAGTCCGCAGCTCCTGGCTGCTGGAGATCCTTGGCTTCAGCTGTGTCACTCAGCCTCAGCCTGTCCTCCCTCCATGTATCTGCGTCCAGGTTCCCCTCTTCTCATAAGGGTACTGGTTGTGTTAGAAGGAGGACCCACCCTAACCTGGCTGACTTGTCTTCACGTTCACCTTGGCTCCATCTACACTGACCTTGCTTCCAAACAAATGAGGTCCCATTCTGAGCTGCCGGGGTGAGGACTTCCTTGCCCTATTTTGAGGAACACAGCTCAGCCCCTCACACTACATAACCCAGGCCTTTTAGAGTTTGGGGTTCCTATACTTTGCTTTTTAAAAAAGCAAAACAGAGAAACAAACGAGATCCAAACTTGCAATCTCTTTAGGAAGAGCTGGACTTTCAGGTGCGCTCACCCTGGATGAACTGGTGACACACGTGGTTCATGCCCTGAGGCGCTCACCGAGGCAGGAACACACGGAAATTTCCCAGTGGCCCTGTTCATAGTAGCAAGAAACTGGAAACAGTGCAAATGTCTATTAACAAGGAAGTTTCGGGATGCTGATATCTGTTCATACCTGGAGTACTATTTAGCAGAGAAACGTGAATGGATGGCATCCTGTGATACTGACAAGTGTATGTTTAGTCCGCATTTCCTAAAGCTCCTACAATCCCTGGACTGGCAGAAATGTCAGTACCTTACGTGTGAGTGGTAGCTGGAGACACAGATGGCTTTGGGATGGGGGTGGTTATAGGAAAGACCAAGGAACGATTAGAAGGTTGGGACTCTCAGACCCATCCCCCAACTTCCAGGGAGGTAGAGAGACCAAGGGTTAAACTGGTCACAATGGCCAGTGACATAAGCAGCCCTGCCTCTGTCATGAGGCCTCCGTAGGAACCAGAATAGCAGGGCTTGGGGTGCTTCCAGACCCCTGAATTGAGGAGGTGCCTCCGGGATGGTGGGCTTGGACAGGGCATGGAGGCTCTGCACCCCTTCCTTGCACTAGGCAACGCTTGCCTTCGTCCATCTGCAGTATTTGTAACATCCTCTGTCACAGATCAGTAAACCTGGGGGTGACAGTTCTGTGAGTGGCTCTAGCAAACCCACTGAACCTGCATAGGGATAGTGGCTTATAGGTAGAGCTCCGGTTTATAGCCAGTGGGTCAGAAGCACAGGTGACAACCTGGGGGGGCAGTCTTGAAGACTGAGCCCTCACCCTATGGCTCTGACCCAGTGCCCAAGCAGAGGGTGTCACAGTTGAGTTAGGGGACCACAAGCTGGTGTCCACTGCAGAATTGCTGGCTTGCTGGTCACAGAAGTCTCAGAGTCACTGTGGAGGGATGCTACGGGAAGAACAGTTTGTCAACCATTGTCCTGTACCTTCAGAAGGCTGAGGCAGGCATATGAATAGGCAATAATGAAGATGCATATGAATAGGCAATAATGCTATGGAGGAAAACAAAACACAGCCTAATGACTTCCGGGGAGACGCTGAAGGCCTTCGAAATGTCACCAGTGCTGTTTGTTCAGTGGGATTCACATGATCATTCACATACCTCACACATCTTCCCACCCTCCCAGGGTAAAGTTCGACTGGAAAGCCTGCTCCTGTCTCAATACACTCATAATTTTATGAAGAAGGGAAGGGTCTTGGAGAGCACAGTACTCTGTGTTCGTGTGCGTGTGCGTTAGGCAGCTTCATGGCACTATAACAAAATCCCTAAGGCAGCTAATTTTATAAAGAGAAAGTGTTCCTTAGCACACAGTTCTAGAGTCCGGAGTTGCAGATCTGATGGGGGAAGGGGGTTCCTCGGCCTCTGCTAGGGTGGTGGATGAAACCATGTTATGCCAAGAGCCTGGGTAGGAACAAGCAGTCACATCTGGAACCAGTCAAGAGAGAGAGGGCAGCCAAACTCAGGGGACCTCTCCCACGCTGCCTTCCAGGGTTGCTGCCCCCAGACCCCACATCTCAAAGGTTCTGGGCACTTCCTGATGGCACAGCCCTGGGGACCGAGACTTTGATTAGCAAACCACACAGGACCCAAGGACCTGGCCCCTGGGCCTCAGCCTGCAGCCGGGCCTGCAGCAGGTGCCTGATCCTCCTGTGTCCAGCTTGGATTTCACATCAGTCAGAGATGCGGCTCCTGGGCGCCTTCGCCCTCTGTGTTCTTGTCTTCCCAGCCCTGACTGTGCTCTGCCTGGAGCCCAGCACCCCGTCCAGCCCTCTGTGGCGCCTGCGTCACACCCGGCCTTCTCCCTGCGCTTTGAGCAGGACGCTCCCCCTCAATGGCATGTGCGGTGTCCACGTCCTCTCCCGTGGGCTGCCTCGTTAGCAGCAGGCAGGTGGATTTGGAAGGAGGCGTTTGGTTCCCTTTTAGCAGCAGCCCAGTTTCACGCTCCTGAGTGTTGCCAGGAGAACTGAAAATTGCCTGCCTTCTCCATTTGCAGTAGAAACGCAGTTTCCTGAGCTTCCCCTGTTCATTCCCGGAAGGCTCACTGTGGGTGCTTGGCTACCTAGAAATTCTCCCTCTGTAGCCTAAAGAATGAAGGAGTTTCAGATGATACCTCCCACAGGATGCCTTCCTGGATTGCCTTGGTCATTGGGTCTCCCCTCCTTTTGCACATTTTTAACCTTTCCCAAATTATGATTTGATTGAGGGTAGAAATAAAGCATAGAAAGATGAACAAAAGCAGCCTGTCCTTTAGATCAGAAGCCCTCTGTCCCTGTAGTCTGTCCTGAGATACAGTCTAGAGGTGAGAGAGTCCCAGAAGGATAGAACACAAGTTATGAGTTGTTTCCAGGACTGCAGTGACCAATGCAGGGAAGACCCAGAACGGACAAGTGGGGAGCATCAGGGGCTCCAGTAGAGCAGAGCTGGGGTGACAGTGCCATCCTGGCAGCTCCCCCAGCCCTGCCTCAGTGTCCCCACCCCTCGGGAGCAGGCCCAGCACCGCCAGGCATCTAGGAACCCATTCTAGCAGCACTGATATGCTGTTGTCAGGGCTGCTTCCAAGGAGCCTTCTCTGCACTGTCCCAGCTCCAGTCCTGGAAGGCGACATCCGTGTCTATGGGAACCACCAAGCGTCTTCCTAAGGAAGCCACACTCCCAAAGCTCCTGCCCCTGTGGGAAGGCAAGTCTTAGGGTTAGAAATATCAGAACCCCAAATTTGCCTTATAATCACCATGGCTGTCAGCTGAATCCTTCTGGATATTCAAAGCAGCAGAACCCCCAGTCTTTGGAAGAGACCACAGTGTGGTGTTGGGGACCTGACTGCAGTACATGGGGGAGCAGCATTCGTCTGTAAAGGCCCATTTGTTTGTCATCATCTGAGAGTTTGAAGTTGAGAAAGGTTTCCATGAGTCCTGGCGTGAGTCCCTGGGTCCCACGGACCTGAGGAAGAGCTATGCAGGAAGCCAGGGGTAGGAGCCCCTGCTCCTGTGTGCACCGTGGCAGAGTGTTTTGTGGGCACTCCTGGAATTCTCCAGACCTGCTCCACCCACTGACTGATCAGCCACTCTAGCAGGCAGATGCATTTGTCTTTAATTAATATAAGATGGAGAAATAACTATTACTTTGCAAATGCAGCCTGCTTAGAAAGCCATAGTCCTTGGAATCAGGAACTGTGGAAAACAAAGAGCCCCTTAGAGCCAGAGCCACCCGCAGCTTCTGTGTTTGCGTCTGAGCAGCTATGAGCCTCCGGCTCTGGAAAGGCCTTGCCCAAGGTCACAGGCATGACTTGGGCCCCTTGAGAGAGCCCCAGTCACAGGCCAGAGGGGCCATAAAGCCAGACTCTAATAAACCAGACAAACTAGTGCTCAAGAGCCAGGCAGCAGGCAGGGCTGGAAGCTGCATGTGCAGCAGCCTCTATGAAGAGGTGAGCTTGGCCATCGTCCAGTCCTCGGATGGAGCCACGTGCACAGACTCTCAGGGGCACAAGGTTCCTTCCAGCCCCACTGGTCCTGTAACTTGTTTTTCTTATCACTATTTTTATAGCACTGAGGATCGAACCGAGGGCCTTGGCACTGATTTATGTCCCCAGCCCTTTTTCAATTTGGACCAGGGTCTCGCTGCGTCACTAAGTTGCCTGGGCTAGGCTCGAACTCACCATCCTCCTGCCTGATCTTCCCAGAGTGCTGGGATGACAGATGTGTGCCGCCATGCCCAGGTTTTTTTTTTTAATTGTGGTAAAGTATAGATACATAAGTTTTACCATTTTAAACCACTTAAAAGGGAACAATTCACCATTTTAGTGAACACACAAGGTTGTGTAGCCATGGACTCTGCCCAGATCCAGAACATGCTCTGCCCCATTAGCAGTGACCCCATTGCCCCTACCAGCCCTAGATTACCAGGTCTTTGCTCTGTCTCTCTGGACTTACCCATTCTGGATGTTTCCATACCCGGAATCACTCAGGAGGGGGCCTTCCATGCCTGGCTTCGTATGCTGGGCATCATGTGTTTGCAGCTCATCTATCATATAGTATATGTTTGTGCTTCATTCCTTTTTATGGCTGAGTAACATTCCCCCTTCTGTGGACCACATTCTATATGTGCTATGGTTTGGGTAACTGTGCCCCAAATATCTCAGTGTTAAGAGCTTGATCCCCAGGCCCAAGGCACTAATGGGGAGGTGCTGTAGATCTTAGGAGGAGGCTCATTAGTGGAGGTCCTGAGGTCACTAGGAGCATGCACTTGAAATGGACTATAGGACTTTGGGCCATCCTCTGTCTCAGTTTTCTGTGTCACACACTCCTACCAGATATGCCCTCACCAGTGGCCCAAAGTGAGAAAGCCATCCAGCCTTGGGCTGGACCCTCTAAGGACTGTGAACCGAATAAACCTTTCTATAAGCAGTTGCCTCAGGTCTTCTGTTACAGTAACATGAAGCTGATTAATGCTAATATCCATGTATATGGATATCACATCTCACAGTAGCTGTACATACTGCATTTTCTGCACTGTTTTCCAGGCAATGGGTGCCAGGTTGTCTCTGCCGCCTGGGGCTCTTGTGGGCAGAGCCGTCATGCAGGCACATTGACAGTGTGCACTCCCCACCTGTCTTCTCATCTTTGGTAGGTATACCAGCAGTGGAGTCACTGGGTCGCATGGTGGCCGATGTGCAACTTGCCGAAGAACCTGCAGATGATTGTATGCCCCACGGCTGACTTTGTCACAGCCAGGCCACTTCTCTTGGAGGCCCTGGTTGAGCAGGTGAAGCAGCCGCAGGGGCCACAGCTCCCATGTGACAGGCGTGCCTGGAGCACCCTCCTCTCCCTTTATTGTGGGAACATCAGCCCTGGGCACAGGTCGGGGGCTTTCATTTGGGCTCTTTGCTGGGTAAATGTCCCTGAGCCTAGGCAGGAAGCTTGGAGAGCGAGAGCCAGCTCCAGACAGTTGTGTGCAAACATAAACCTGGGCTCTGTTCTACTGGGGCAGACAGCACCACGACCCCGGAGAGGCCACCCGGTTCCTCCTGCTGGAACCCCGCTGCTGACCAAGGCTAAGTGGCAAAGAGCTCTCTGAACAGAGACCAATTAGCACTGGTCTGTGTCTCCTTTACCTCCTCATCCTAAGCCATGCAGCAGTTTCCAGAGAATTCTGGAGACTGCATGGCGAGATCTAGCAAGAGCCATGGGGATGAGGTCTGTCTGCATGAGAGACTTGCCTTTGAGGTCAAGCTCTGTCGTGGGCTGCAGACAAATGAGATACACTGGGCTCAGCTCTTGGTGGTGGCAGGCTTCTGCTGTCCGTGCCACACTCCTGTACCCAGCTGGGCCATTTGGGGACCCAAGAGCTTCAGCGACAGAGACCAGAAGGGCAACGTCACTGCCACCAACAGGCCAACTGGGCCAAGAGAAAGAACACAGCGGAGCACCACTGAGTAGCGCTGTTCGGCCCCCTGCTGCCGAGCGGGCTGGGTTCTGCCTACCTCCAGGGCCATTTTGTGGTCCTGTTTGACAGATGACAAACTGAGGCTTGAGAAAAGCTGGGTGCCTTACCCAAAGCCCCAGTGCTCCGAGGTGCGGTCCTGTCCCCAATCAGATGCCATGGTCCCCATCAGGAGCTGAGAGGTTCAGAGAATTGGTCACTGTCCCTAGGTGCACTCAGAGCCTATAGGCCCCACATGGCCATCTAGGCCCCTCTCCCTGTAGCCCAGTCAGTGGCTGACAAAGAAGCTCTTTCCACCAAGAGGTAAGACAAAGGTCCTGACACATGAGGATGGGATTTCCAGCAAGTGTCTGGTGAATTCCCCATTGTTTCCAAGGAAAATATATCAGAAACCAGGCATAGGAGCCTGTGGTCAGGAGAACAGGGCTTACCTTTGCTGTAACCCTGGGCTAGTTATTCAGCCTTTCTGAGAGGTCAAAGTCAAGTGGAGAATTTCTTCCCTGCCCCACAAGAACACAAGGGCAGACTCTGCTCTCTAAAAGAGGTTAAGGTGCTGTCCAGTTAAAAGGTCACCTGATAACAAAGCCTCTTCCAGGCCACCTTAGTGGCTGGGGTCTTTCACCTTTAGCCTCGACTCTGAGTGTCACATAATAGACCGGCCAAGCTAAAATTAGGCTGCTGCTGCTCCCAGGCAAAGCAGAGTTGGCTGGTGTTTGGGGGCAAGATGGTGCCCTGGGGCAGGGAGTCAGGAGTTTCCTTATTTTTCACTGAAGAGGCCAAGGGACCAGGCAGAGAAACCAGACCCACTAGGGTGGGGAGGAGGAGATACTGTGTCCTCTGGTGGTCCCAGGCTTTTTCTGAGAAGTTGCTGGATCAAGGGACACATGCTGGTGGGGGCAGGGGGCTGGGCACAGGAGGGTACCTGGGAAAGAGCTGAGTGACCAGGCCCCATCCATCCTACCAGCATTGGCCAATCAGTCACCTCTGACCTTTGGGGAGGCCCAGTCAGGGTTTAGGCTGGAAATAGTGAGTCCGATCACATCTCCCTGGCCCAGCTTAAGTCCTAGGCAAATCACTGGCACTTGGAGCTTGAGTGCATTGCTCTCAGATGTGAAGGGGGGACATGTCCTGTTGGTGCCTGGAAGGATGAGGATGGTTCCAGGACAGCCACCTTCCCCAAGGCACCATGGTCTCAGACCAGGTGGCCTTCCCAGTCCCAGCTCTGTGGAGAGCCCAGGGAAGGAGTATGTGCCCTGCTGGTCCTGCCTGCCTGGTCTTGGGGCTGCTGGCTAGATGGTAAGGGATGGGAGTCTTGTCTTCCTCCAGGGAAGGGCAGGGCTAAGCACTTTGTGCTCAGGGATGAGGATGTACAGGGAGAGCACTGTGCCCCAGCACTGTGTCTCTGCTCCCTCCCCGCTTCCTGCTGCCTGGACTAGCGCTATGGACCAGTTAGTAGGAGAACCGGGCACAGACAGGATGCTCCACCCTGATGCCCCATCAGGAGGTCCTGGGCTTACAGAGAAGCGGGGTCATAGGCCTGGCTCTCAAGGATGTGGGAGTCCAGGGAAGGATCTATAGGCATCATGGGTTATTGTGGTGCAGGCTCAGATGGGATGTTTGAGAAATGCAGGTCCAAGGAAGGATGCAGCAGCCAGGGTTCTGGAACCTTGAACTCCAAGCCTGACCCCAGGCCTGTAGCCTCAGCATGACTGGAGCCCATTAAAAGGAAGATTTAGACCCACCTAGGACCAGTTGAATCAGGCTCAGAAACGCAACAGATCCCTAGGCCACTTGTCTTCATGTTAAGGTGAATACATGCTGGAGTTTTAACATGTAGGTAAGAATCTCTCAGATGGAAGAGGTGAAGAGCAGGTAGTCCAAGGGGCCAGAACAGCACAGACAAAGGCACTGTGGCTGCTTGGTAGGAGAGCTGAGTCCCCAGGAATGTGAAGAAAGCCCAGGTGAAGTGGGCACCAGTTTCCAAACATGGCATGCACTGATTTTCAGATGGGCCTTTGTAGGTTTGGGGTGGACCAGGATCAGTACCCCATACCTAGGATGCTTCCCAGCAATGGGGTTCTGAGAAGCAGCCCCATCTGCAGCCGTGGGCGGGGGACCTCCTCTAGCTCTCTAATGGGTTTTCTCCCAATGCTCCTGACTGATGATACCTCAAAGCATTTTTTTGTCCCTGTGAGAGAGAACAGTAAGTCACCCCAGAGGGGTTGTTTATTAAATACTGCTCTTTCTCTGGATTCAGTTCTTAATAGGAAAGTGGCTTTGGTGCCAGGCTTACCACTCAACTGCAGTGCAGCCAAGGGCAATCAGCCTTGTCTGGGCCCAACTGCCATCCAATTTCCCCAGTTTCTTTTGCCCCAGATCCGGGAGGAAAACAAAACAATTGGTTGGAAATTTGCATCAGTAACTCAATTTTGCGCCACGAATCCAGGGAGTTGAATTTTGTGTTCCTTGCCTCCGTCCGCCTCTTTGGGGAGAGTCCGTTTGATATGGAACAGTTCCCCATGATTCTAATATATCTGAGCTCTCACTGAGCAGTCATTGGAGTGGAAATTGCTAAAAAAATAAGGTCAGCAGAGGCCAGGGGCCATTAAGAAATCGGCAGGAGCTCGCCGGGCGTGACTCTTTGGTTCCAGAGCGCTAACCGCTGAAGGGCAAGAGAATAAATGTGTTAGGAAAATTCAAGGGTTGAATGTTTGACCTAAAAATGAGGAGTAATAAGGGGCTTCCAGAGGAGGGCCCTTGGCCAGCGGCTATGAGAGGCTGTCGCAGCCCAGAGACGGGCCTCTGGGGTGCAGGGAGCCTGTGTCTTCTGCAGGGCTGCCTACAGCAAGAGCAGCTTCAGGAAGAGCCCCTTGTACGTTAGGGTGGTTTTCATGTACAGGAAGCAGCCCTCTGAGCTGGAGCCCACTTCTCAGGGAGGGGTTTTCAGGGCTCCCCTGGGCAGAGAGGGACACAGACCCTATCCTGGCCCCACCCCAGGCCAAACCTCTACCCAGCTTCCTGGACTCCAGCTGAAGAGCCCAGGGTTGCTGCTGCTTTGTCCAGGTCCACAGTGAGGTTGCTGAGCCCGCCCTGCAGCCCACTGTAGCCCCTACACACACGTGCAGAAGTGTGTGCATACACGCTCACCCCGTGCCCAGCACACTCTGCATGGCTGCAAGGACAGGGACTGGAAGAGCACCCAAGCTGGGGTCACGGCCACCCTCCCAGCACTGGCTCATCCCTCAGCCCCTCCATGCCCAGCTGGTCATCTGTGACATGCAGTGGTGGCAGCATGACCTTCTTCAGGGGCTCCTGTGAGCACCTGGGTCTCAGCCTCCTGTAGCACACGTGCACAAGCCTGTGTTATGCCTGTGTTGGCGTATTTTGGACATGTGTGTGCTGTGGATATGCGTGCACATGTGTGTAGAATGTCCCTATGTCCCACATAACACAAGGGAAGCTCTGTGGCTGCTGCTTCTGGTGTCACCATCCCTACGCGGTGACACGGCCCAAGGGCGCAGGCCTGCCCTGTCCCCTCCCTGAGCTCAGCGTCCCTGTGTGTCCAGTGATGTGACCACAGTGCCCACCCAAGCCACAGAGCACCTGTCCCAACCCGGGCTCTCCCGGACTCACTATCCAAACCACGCAGAGGGCACAGGGGTCCAGAGGGTCCCCAGGAGCTGTGCTCATTGGTGGCATCCAATAGCTGGTGCCAGAAAGGCCAGGTCAAATGCCAGGCCCCCTTCAGGCATCTGATGTCCATCTGCGTGCCGGCTATACCCACTTGACTTCCGGTTTTGCTCACCACTGACACATCCCTGGGTGGGTGGGAAAGCCTCTCAGATGCTTATGAGGGGGAAAGCAAGAGGGAGTCTCCTTCCCTGAGTGGCTGGACCAGTGCTCCGCCCCACCCCTCCGTTGCTCAGAGCAAAAAGACCTGGGAGGCCCCTTCAGCCAGGCAGCTGCTGCCCCTCCCTCCAGGCTTGGGCTCCCACCTTCCTACCCGCACCTTCCCACCTCCTTCACCACCCCTGCCAGCCTGCTGCTCCCGTGTGCCCCGCCTGCAGCTAACATTTCTCTATTCCCCACCCCCAGTTTTATTTTCTCACTGCCGCAGTGCCCTGGGTTAAATATTTGCATAAGTGATTTTGCTGGGTGGCCCAGCCTCCCTGACCCCTCTCTGGATGCCAAGCAGCATCTGGTCAGCGTTAATGTGGCTGCTGCCCTGCATGTCCCCTGGGCAGGGATGGGTCCCTGGGAGCAGAGGTCTCCAGGGACATTCCTTGCCTGCCAGTGAGGCTGTGAAGGGGAAGCAATGGGTTCCCCCCACTGCCCTGTGTCCTCCAAGATTCAGAGCTTAGGGTAGAGGTGGGATTGGCCGGAGAGGGCTGCATGGAGGAGGCACCCTCCCCAGGATCCCAGCCTAGTACCTCACCAGCTGTGTGGCCTTATGCAAGTTACTCAGTTCATTCCTTGCCATGATTATTAGTGGTTTGCTTGCTCAAGATCTGTATTCCTGCTAAGGGTCTTGCAGGCCTCTGAGTTTACAACACTGACAAAAACAGAAATATTTCCTGTACCTAATAAGCTAATTAATTAGCTTGTCACTTAAGGAGACAGAACATAAACAAGTCAAGAAAGCTGTTAGTACACTGTAAGAATACCATGAAGGCATCAGACACGTATATTTGGGGAAGCTGAGTAAATTGGGTGGATGATCCTAAAGGACTTCCTGGAGGAGATGCTTTGGCTGTCCCTAACCTACATATGGCTCGAACAGGGCATGAGCCAGGTGATATCCAGAACCGAGTATCGCAGCCAGGGAGGAGGGGTGTGTGGAGAGGCCTCTCTGCTGTGGCCTCACTTGAATGCCCAGTGAAAGGGTGGTCCAGAAGGTGGTCACTGCCACTATAGCCCAGCTGGACTGGACCTGGGGTCAGGCAAAAAGTGGAGCAGGGTGAGCTGTGGGGCTCCTCTGAGGGTGACATCCGCAGCTCTGTGACCCGAGCTTGGGTGCTCTCTGTTCAGGCCTGGGCTTGTCTGGTGCACGTGGTCCATCTGTGACCATTTCTGCCCCACATCCTGAAGCATCCAGGAGGTGCTGCACTCTAGGGGAACAAGCAGACCCTTGGCTGGGAGGATCTCCTGCCCCTACCTCCTCAGATTTGTTCCTGTCCTTCTGTATCTGTGGCTTCTAGGAGCTGGCTCCACTGGGAAGTGTGCCTTGTGTACCCACTTTCAAGGCTTCATAGGGTTCTACCAGACAACTGGACAGTGCCTCAGGCCCTCCTCCGGAGCCCATGGGGCAGGAGAGTTTCAAAATAAAGACAGACATCATGCACACATTTAATTTAAACCACACAATTCAATATTACAGAATCTGTACTACAAAAATGTACCTTATACTATATAAAACTCTATGCATTTTGTATATGTAGCCCCCAGCATCAAGCACTTTCATTTTTCTGCATCAAAACATCTGAAGAGTGTGTGGGATAAATACAGACAGCAAAGGCCCTGTGGTCTGTTCAGGCCACATTATGCCACCTGAATTTGTGTGTGTGTGTGTGTGTGTGTGACAGGGGAGAGGGAGGAAGAGAAGGAGGGAAGGAGGGAGAGGGAGAGAACATGGGAGAGAGAGAGAAAGAGAAATTCCCTTCCTTCTCAGAGCCCCACTGATGCGAGAAACTTGGGGTGTGGCATTGTGATCTCTGCTGTCATTTATGAGTCCATTCTATGGGTGGACATTTGGTTTCTCCCAATTTTTATGGCTGTGAGCAGATGTGCCTGCAGCACGCAGTACACGTCTCCTGAGGTTACAAGGGATATTAGAACAGTTTTAGATCATGAGAGGCCAGGTGCTCAGCCCTGAAGGCGGGTAGCAAAGAACCTTCTGCAATGGTCACTCCAGTCCCCCGGGAAGCAGGTCTTCTGTCTCTGCTATGCAACCCCACTTGCTATGCCCAGATCTGGTAGTTTTTACCAAGGTATGGGTGTTAAATGCCTTTTCATTGGTATGTTAATGTGCATTTCCTGATTGTAAACAGACTTGAGTATCTTCTTATGTTTCTAGACTGTGATAGAGGCAGAGCCGTGCCTTTCTGTGAAAGGCTCATTTTCATCTTTTGCCCAGTTTTCTGTTGGGTTATCTTATTCCACCTGCTTTCTGTTCCTTATATATTCTGTTTGCTAATCCTTGGCTTGTCTTTTCACTCTTTACAATAAGCAGCTTCTAATTTAATGTAGATGAATTTATTGAGGTTTCCTTCAGGGTTTGTGATGTTTATCCCTCTTTTAAGAAATTCTTTTCTGCTAAGTCATAAAGCCATTTTCCAATCTTATTTTCTAGGAATTTAATGTTTTCCTTTCAGACGTAAGTCTTTAACCCAAGCATTTGGGTATTGTTGTGTGTGTGTGTGTGTGGTGTGAGGTCGGGATCTCATTTGGTTTTTGATCCTAAGGATAATACATTCTTGAGCATCATTGGTGACTAACACACCTTCCAAGATCCACAGTGCCTACCCCGTCATACCTAAGTGTCCATGTGGACACAGATCTGATGCTGGGTCATCCACTGGTCCACTTGTCTATCACAGTGCCATCTGCAGGACACCTGCACAGTTCTTCCTCCCCCATTTACCTTTTTCCTTTTGAGGATTATTTTTCCTCTTCTTAGCTCTGCTCTTCCACATTTTAGAATCAGCGTGTTGTGTTACATCAAAATACAACAGCAACACCAAAAGCCCTGATGGAATTTTTACTAAAATCACACTGACACAGAATAGGCTAATTTGGGGGAGATTAACATCTTCTCCCTATGATCTTCCTATCCAAGAACATGATGTATTTCTTGATTTGTTTCAGTTTTCCTTAACATCTCTCAAGCAGGTCTTATTATTATCTCCACCAAGAGCTTCTGCAGCATTTTTAGATTTATTCCTACATATCTTAATTGTTGTCACTTTGTGGGATATTTTTTAAAATTGCATTTGCTGACTGTTGCTGGAACAGGGAATTGCAGCTGACTTGGGGATATTGACTTTTATTTCATCCAGCCACCTTGCCAAAATCTCTTATTAACTCTCATCTTTTATCTGTTGATTATGTCTTTTATTCCTTTGTCCTTTCTCTCTCTCTGCTAGTAGGACCTGCAATATAATGTTGACTAGAAGTAGTAATAGCAGGTATACTTGTATTCCTCATCTTTAAAATAATGCTCTCCACATTTCTGTTGACTTGATTTTTTGACAGCCAGCTCATTGGGTAAAAGTATCTCATTCTTTCCTTCATGTGCCAAGATCTTTTGGTTTAATTGTGTAGATATTGAATTTCATCAACTGGGTTTTTTTCCTGTCATTTGAGAAGATCGTGTGGCTTTTCTCCTTTGCTAATTAATAACATGAATTGATTTTCTACCAAATCAGTTGTAGGTTCCTAGGATAAACGCAACTTAACGTGATACAATCTTCATACATTGCTAAGTTCCTCCCATTAATACTGTGTTTAGGATTTTTGAATCTTTCTTCACAAATGAGCTCTGCTAGTCGTTTTACTCTCTTATATTATTTTTTTTCTGATTTGGGAATCAAATTTTGCCAGCCTCACAAAACAAGCCAGGGAGTATATTCGCTTTATCTCTGGAAGACATTCCTTGATGAGAATTATTTGTTCCTTCCAGGATGGGTTGACCCTGCTCAGAAAGTTATCTGGGCCTCTTGAGCTTTTTTGTAAAAAGTTTTGCAGCTTCCCTCTCATAGCTACAGCCCTCTTCTGGGTGTTGTCCTTCCCGACTGCCTGTGCTGCCTTCGGACCTGCTATGCGCTCCCCCACCAGTAACTCAAGGGCCCTCTGAGCCCCCACATGCACCTCTTCCTCTGCCCTCTCCTCTGTCCGTGCCCAATCTCAGCCTGGCACATTGCTCCAGGCTCCAGGCACACCTCAGCTGCCTGCAGCCCCCAGCACTGTCCCTCTTGCCCTTCCCGTCCCACCATCGAGAGGTGGACGTAGACTCTTTCTGCTCCTCCCGGGACCATGTTCCCACACGTCTCCCTGCTGGCTCTGAACTCCATGGGTCCCCAACAGCCTAAAGGTCATGCCAGCACCCAAAGGGCAGTTAATGGGCCGTGTGCCCCGCAGGGAAAGTGTGGGCTTTCAGAGCCCGCTCTTGGGCTTAGCTAGTCTGAGTGTACCCCAAAAGCCGTTCTCGGAGGTAACATCTCAGGTGGGGCCCGAAGCGGGAGGGGGCTTTGCCAGATAAAGAAAAATCCCTTGTCATCACTATCACCAACCCCACCAGCAGCCTCTTATGAGGCCTTTCCCTCAAGCCCCAAAGCTGCATTTGGTGGATCAAGAGGCAACTCTTTGGGGGCCCTGCAGGCCTCCTGCACCCTCTGAGGACTTGGCAGCCCTGGGAAGCTGGTGTGGCCATTGCAGGGTGCTGGGCTGTGGGAGGAAGGAAGCAGAGGCCCAGCATGGGCATCCAGCAGAGCCTGACACTACAGCAGAAAAGATGGGAGCTTGTGAGCCTCATGTCCATTCTGTGGCAAAACCTGGCCAGCCCCATCTGGGCCTAGGAGGGGTTCTCACCTGAGTGCCAGGTGTGTATGTATATGTGCTTTCTGGGGGCTCCCAGATTTCCTAAGAGAGAATACAGGATGAGCCTTTATCTCCCAGCCTTTGCCCAGGCTGTATCCTCTGCCCACTCAGGTCTCCATTCTCAGCATGAACAGACATCGCTTCTTCTCAGAAGCGCAGCAGTTGGGGTGAGGGCTCAGCCCCAGACTCTCCAGGCACATCCCAAAGCCAGGCAGAAAGGGACAGTCCTGTGGCTGCTGTGCTACAGGCCACTAACCAGGCGGCTTAAACAGCAGGACATCCCCTCGCTTCATTCTGGAGGCCAGGAGTCCGAAGTGAAGGTGTGGGCAGGAAAATCCTCTGCAGCTCTAGGAGAGGGGCCCACTCCACCTCTCCCTGCTGCTGGTGAAGCCCCAGCATCTGTGGTGCCCTTTGGCTGGCAGCTGTGGTTGTCACTCCGGTGGCCCCTACACCCCCAACACACACACACCCCGTGTCGCCATTGGGCCCATCCTGAGGCAGCCTGACCTTGGCTCAGCTGATTAAATCTGCAAAGATCGTATTTCCAAGTCAGGCCACATTCTGAGGTTCTGGGTGGACACAAATTTGGGGCAGATTCTGTTCAATACAGAACAGGAAACTAGCCACCAAGGGCTCATGTCTCTACACCCTCATGGGACAAGCAGGGCTCCTTGGATTTTGTCCTCCATCTCCACTGTCACATGGGCTGAGTGGACTGGGGTGGAAAGAGCAGCTCATCCTGTAGGTGGGTTCCTCCCAGGGTCCCCAGGAGCCTCATCTCAGATAAGAATTTGTCTTTAGCACAAGCCCCCATTGCACTGTAAACCAAGTTATTAAATCACATGTTGCTGCGGGTGGTGCTGCATCTGACTCAGCTGGCTGCAGGGGGCACCCGGGATGCCGGCATGGGGCTTCCTGGGAAGGCCTAGAGGGCCACTTGCTCCATAGGGCCGGCAGGAGGGACCAGCTGCAGTTCTGCCTGAGCCTTGGCAAAGAGCCAGTATCTGGGCTGTTTGGCCACCGAAGGACTGAGAGAACAAAGGGAGGGGCGTGGGCTGGAGGGCTCCCCCTGACCCAGCTGCTCCCCCGCTGAACTTGTGCTCCACCCTGTGGCACCTCAAGGGTCCCCAGACCCTTCCCCAGGTGTGACAAAGTCCCCCCGCCCTGAGGAGTGGACCTGTACAGGCAGGGTTGTACAGCAGAAACAGGCTGGAGAAGGAGACCCAGGAAAGACCTTGAAGCTCCCTTGTCCACCATCCATTCCAGGTTACTTTAAAATGTTTCCTGAGGTGAAAATTAATCTAAGCTAACTTCCCAGCCCTCTTTATTTTTTGAGACAGCATCTGCTAAGTCCCTAAATTGCCCAGGCTGGGCTGCCATTTACCATCCTCTTGCCTCAGTCTCCCAAAGTGCTGGGATGACAGACGTGTGCCGCTAGGCCTGGTGAAAATTAATTATTTTGAAGTACATAATCCAGCAGCACTCAGTACATTCACACTATTGATCATCCTCCAGCCTTGTCTATTTCCAAGAGATCTCCACCTCCCTGCAGTGAGAGACCAGGCCCGCTGAGCACCGCGCCGCCATGCCTCTTCTGTCTGGCAGCCACCAGCCACTTCCTGTCTGTGGATTTGCCTTTCTGGATGGATTGAAGAAATGGATCCTCACAACCAACGGCCTTTTTTTTTTTTTTTTTTTTTTTTTTGGTTTTTTCTGGTACCAGGAATTGAACTCATGACCTTGTGCATGCTAGGCAAGGTGCTGTGCTGCTGAGTTAAATCCCCAGCCCCTACAATGTCCTTTTCATCAGGCTTATCTCATTAGCTCTGTGTTGTCCCAGTCTAGCCACATGGTCTCTGTTGCTCTTTGTAGCTGCCTCCTCCTCCTCCCCCATATGGAAGGCCCCATTGTGCTTATCTGTTGACCAGCTGGGGGCATTGTGGAAAAGGTAAATAGGCACAATAAAACCTTAAAGGGTTTTTTTTTGAACAAACAGGATTCCCATGAGCTGGGCAGCTGCGCCAGCACATTCTGGAACCCGGCTGCAGGAGCACAAGGGGAAGGTTTTGCCGCATGGACACAAGCGTAGAGCAGAGAGAACACCTGGCTGCAGTGTGTTTACAGCAGCCTTGCTTGGCCTGTCCCATTGGAGAGTCCCTGGCTACCTGATTAAGTTTTCAGACATTTCTTGCTGGTGAGGGGAAATTCTGCTTTCCTTTAACAGAGGCATTAGGAGAAATGGTCCAGGTTACATATTGCTCAAGTTTGCACATCAGCAAGGCCAAGGTCCCTTAGGGCTCTCACTGCTCAGGATTCTTCAGGCCTGGTGTGCACTGTTTCCTGTTGGTGCAGAAAGCTGGCGACCCTAGGTTCGTTTTCCCTGGGATGCCCTTGTTGCAGAGGCAGGCCTGGGACCAGGATGCGGTTGAAGGCGAGGAAACCCAGAGATAGCATCATAGCTGAGTGTACACAGTCGGTCCCACCTGGCCTTGACCTACTGACCCGAGAGCGTTGGATATGACTATGCGCATCCCGCCTGTGGACACAGCCTTGTTGGCCCAGGACGGCCATGGGTGGCCATGCTATGGGCTGGGTATTCGGGGAAATGTCTTCTGGCCTGGCCTCAACTTTGCCTGGTGGCTGTCGGCTGGAGCAGCCACAAGCAGGTCCTCAGGTAAGGGGAGGAAGACTGCCCAGAGCGCCGCCCTGCCCTGCCCGCAGTGTGGCATTTGGAGTCTTTCTGCAAGCCTCTCCCCCCCTATACACATACACACATGGGCTACTGCCCTTGGGTGTTTCCCGACTTGCCTGCCGTGAAGTCCCATGAGGCACGGGGGCAGGTGGGATGGCCACTCCAGCCCAGCTGGGGAAACTGAGGTACAGGTGGTTACACAGCATGATCATTCTCTAGGACTCCTTTGAGCTATGAGCGTTCAAGCTTCCCAAGAGCGGAACAGATCTAAAAAAAAGACATTTCAAGAGTCCAGAACCAAAAATAAAGGCAACCAGATAATTTAAATTACGACTTCATTTCAATATCCGAGCTTTACTCACTGAAATTGCATGTTCCTTTAAAGAGGCAGAGCAGGTCCTGTGTTTCTGTGTTCATGGACGCACAGGGAAGGTCAGGAATGATGCGCCTCAGGCAGATGTCTGCAGTGTCCCAGGGAAAAGAATGCGATCCAGGTATGTTCTGGGACAAAGGTGCATAAACTCTGCCCTCTGCAGCAGGTGAGGCCCCCTTGTCTCATCTGTTCCGGGCAGTAGCCACTAGCAGCCCTCTGCAGAGATCTTTCTAAGATACAAAATTTCTTGTGCTCCAACTTTAAAAATTTCCCCCAGAGGCTCCTTGAGAATGAATTCCCATGCCCACCCTCCTGGTCCTGCTGGCTCTCTTGCCTCAAGGATTCTACTCTGCTTGGCTGACTCGGCTCAGCCTGACCCTCCCAATTAGCATAGCTGCCACCAAGTCACACCCACCCAGGACAGGCACCTGTGCAGCTCCAACAGACTTCACCGCACTGTGGCCACTGGCTCAGCTGTCTCCAGGTTGGGAGCTCTGTGGGTAGGGCTGAATCTGTCTTATTTCCGGCTGTCTCCTTGGAGAGGTGCTTGATAAATAGTTCGGATACAAAAGACATGCAGGAGTGTGTGGATAGAGGGAGGGAGGGAAGGATGGAGGAAAGGAAGGGTGGGTGGCTAGTTGGAGGGATAGATGAATGAGTGGGTGGGTAGATGGTGGGTAAATAGATGACTGGGTGGATGGATGAGTAGAGGGAGGGAGGGAAGGAGGGAGAGACGGGTGGATGGGTGGATGGGTGGGTGAAGTGGGTGGAGTGGGTGGATGTATGGATGGATGAGTGGATCGCTAGATGGATGAATGGATGAGGGTGGATAGATTTAGGAATGGATGGGTAGGTGGGTGGGTGAAGGGAAGAGAATGGATGATTGGATGAAAGCAAGCATGTCCTTAGAAACGAAGAACAAGGACAAGTTCTGTACAGTGTTTAAAATGACAAGTGGAGTTGAGCATTGTAAAGGCAAGATGAAAAGGTTTAGGATTGAATCATTTCAGGGGGCTGTAGGGTGCCTACCACTGTCCTGGGGTAATTAGGGCAGGTAGACTGTGGTCTAAGTGTGAAAGCCCCATAGAGCAGGTATGGGGCCAGGCTATGGATGAAAATCTCACTCTCGTGGCAAGACTTCCAGAGTCAGCAAGACCCCAGAAACCAAAGAATCAAAATTACAAACTATAAGCTAGGCATGGTGGTGCACACCTATAATAAAATAAGCAGCATGTGGTGCAAACACCTGTGAGCCTATCTACTCAGGAGGCTGAGGCAGGAGGATTCCAAGTTCAAGGCCAAGTTCAGCCTGGGCAATTTAGTGAGACTCTGTCAAAGTCAGATTTAGAAAGGAGTTGGGGATACAGCTCAGGACTTTGAAGTTCAGTCTCCAGTACTCCAATCAATCAGTCAAACAAACAAACAACCCAGTAGAAAGAAAATAACAGACACAATAACAGAACCACCATCAGGGAACAGAATGCACTTAATGCTGCCCTGGCCCCAGCAGCTGGATATGGTGTTTGAGGTGGCCACACCTATCCAGGAAGGATTTCTTGTGCTTTCCTTGAGGTAGGCACTGGGCTGAGTGCAGAGGATGAGTCAGTAGCCCAGGTGGAACTGGTGCTGCAGCAGACAGACCTGAACCACAGACAGTGCTCAGAACCGGTACGCAGGCGGTGGGACTGCTGGCCAGCCTGAATGCAGGGGGAGAGTCAGCCAGGGAAGGGGATGTGGAGTCTCAGGCAGTGCTCAGGCAGCCTCAGTGTGAAGATGACGGAGGGGAGGACCGAAGCTGAGGGGTTCAGAGAGGAGTATTCAGGAACTAGTGTGGCCATACCTGAGGGTGGAGGAAAGCAGGCAGGGCATGAGGCTAAACTCAGGGAGCCGGGGAGTGGCAGATAAGAAGCCCGTCCAGGCCAGGCCACCTGGTGCACACCACAGTGAGGTGTCGGCCTTTCTTCCGTGTAGGGTGTACAGCATTACAGGTTTGTGCCGTGGTGGGTGAGGGGAGCTTCTTACATTATAAAGGAGCTGCGGCCTCTGGCTTGGACTGCTCAGACTGCAGCTTCAGTGGGCCAGGGACAGTGTTGGGGACCGGCTAGCAGGTTCCTGTGAATCCATATGGTGCAGGCCATAGGGCGGATGGTTCCACATCTGTTCTGTAGAGGGGTGACACAAGCCAAGCTGAGCCAGCCCACAGATGGCTGGGGGAAGGGCATAAGCAAGGAGGATGTCAAGGGATTGCGTATCTTTATCCTGAGCAACTCAAGACAGAGGAGACTCAGCGCCGGTGACCTTGGGCCGAGGCC
Source organism: Chinchilla lanigera (assembly GCF_000276665.1). NCBI lineage: Eukaryota > Metazoa > Chordata > Mammalia > Rodentia > Chinchillidae > Chinchilla > Chinchilla lanigera. The sequence goes on from NW_004955422.1 coordinate 15,721,956, forward strand.
ACCAGAGCACCCGTGGGTTCCTAGCACCACTCTCTTGGCAGCCCAGGAGTCAGACAACCTGGGTAGAAATGCATTTGAGTGGCACTGCCAGTGTGCATGGTCGGTATAGGGCAGCCTGGGAGGTCCAGCCTGGCAGGTGGTGACATCACACATTGGCCCTCATTCCATGCCTGAGTCTCCGGGCTCCTTCCCACCTGGCAGCCTCATCCGCCAGCTGGCTTCCTGCCCTAGGCCCTCCTAGAAGGCTCCTCCTGGCCCTATGTCACCTAGGCACTGCCTTGGTCTATGTTGTGCTGCTATCACCAAGCACCTGAAACTGGGTAATTCACAAAGAACCAAAACTTATCTCTTCCATTCCAAAGAGTGAGCCCAAGGTCAGGTGGTCTGCACCTGGGGATGGCTTCATGCTGCAACATCCCACATCCCCTGAAGGGCAGGGGCCAGAGAGCCTATATCAGAGAGGGCAGAAGCGGGCCGGGCCCGCTTTACCCATAGAGCAGCTCTTGCAATGGGAGCGTGAAGCACTCAGGTGTTCTGGTCACCTCTCCTGAGCTCCACCTCCCAGCCCTGCTGCCTGGGGAGCAAAGTTCCCAACACACAGGCTTTAGGGGACATTCGGTTCTTAGCAGGGAAACTCTGCTGGACTATCTGGAGCTCATGAGGGTAGATACCCAGTGCCACAGAGCCACCCTGTCCCTAGCAGGCAGAGGCTCCTCTTCTCTGGCTTCTTTCACCTCCCCAGGGCCAGGTACAACACAGAGTCTCTGCACACAGCCCTCCTGTGCCCTACTCCCCTGGCTGCGAGTCCCAACACTCCTGGGGCTGCTGTGTCTGCTGAGCTCAGCTCTCCCTGGCCAGCCATGAGCCTGCAGAATGGCAACTCCCACGCACCACTTTGTAACTGGTTCCAGGGCTTCCAGGGCGTCATCTGAGTCTCCTACCTTGCAGATATAGACTGCTTGCCCTCCCCGGCCCAGGCCCACTGGCTCAGGTTGCTTATATTTTCTGAAGCCCCCCATGGTTCTGAGATCTGCTGGGTGAACAGGGCACATGCAGATGGCACCAGTGACATAACTGTCCCTGGCTCTCATCTCAGGGCTAAGACCCCTTTGGGGATACTCATAACACCTGAAGTGAAATGCTATGCTCCTACACCAGGCTGGTGGCCAGGACTGGCAAGGACTCATCCGTCCAGGACCACCCTGATTGAGCTGGGAATCATAGCAAGGTTTGCAGAGCTCCTGGTCTCTGCCCCCTCGGCAGATGGGACCTAGAGGGAGACCCTGACCATGGGACTTCTGGCAGTGTGCAGCATGGTGACCATCACCTCAGCCCCACCCACCTAGCCATGTGTTCATGAGCAGAAGGGTCAGGAGGGGCAAGACACTGTCTGGGGTCTTTGGTGCGGACCTGCTGGCCGATCTCCACACTGGGTCTCTTCTTGTTATTGTAGATAATGCATTTGTGCCCTCTGTGGTTTCCTTTCTATTTCCTCTTTGAGGATTTTCCAAGGGCAAAGCCGTCCTGGACCCTCTGCCCCAAACCCATCTACTCTCCCTGGTTCTTAGCTCCTAGCACAGGCTGGTCTCCTCCTCTTAATCAGCAGCTCCCAGAAGGAGGCACAGCTAGGCATGTGGATACTGGGCTTGGGGCAGGGTAGGGAAACATTTCCAGAGATGCTGTCAGAGCATCACTGTACCGGAGGCTCAGGAGACACCCAACAAAGCCCAGAGGCGCCATGGTTTGGATGCTGTCCCCCAAAGGCTAAAGCTTTGTCTCCAGCCTGTGGCAGCACTGTAAGGTAGTGGAACCCGTAGGGGGTAGGGCCTAGTAGGAGGGTCTCAGGTCACTGATCACTGTGGCCTTGAAGGGGACATGGAGATCTAGCCTCTCCTCTTTCTCCCTTTCAATTTCTGGCCATAAAGAGAGCAATTTTGCTTCACCACATGCTGCCACCACAGTGAGCTGCCTCATCACAGGTGTGAAAGCAGGGGGCCACCCAGTGACAGCCCGGACCCTTTGTGTTTGTGATCCAAGACACCTTCTTCTTTCCAAGGTGAGCATCTCAGGTGTTTGTTACAGTAACAGGATGATGACTAACACGAGTGGTTTCCAGGGCCCTAAGGCTTGGAGGTGGCAGAGCAGAGCTGAGACAGGTTCCTCTGGTGACAATGCCTCATAGACAACTCTTCTTTGGGGACAGGAGCTCTGTCAGCCTTACTCATCCTTAGATTAGGCACTTCTCATCCATTGGTCCAGCATCGACCCTCCCTGTGGTCACTCGGGAGACCTGATGGTGACATAATCCAGATGAGTGCCTGTCAGTGAGAGGGAGAGCTTGGGGCTTTCCGGGTCCCCAGACATGGCAGGCTCTGCAGCAGGCAGGGCGAGTGAGGAGCCTGGGTGTGCATAGCATGGGCATGCATAGTGTACATTGGGAGGGCCCCAGGCCTTCAGAGGACCAGGGACACAGCAGACAGACTCCCTGCCAGCACCCAGCAGCCCCGCCTCCGCGGCTCAAGTCCCAGGCCTTGTGCTGGCAAAAAGATGTGGCCTGTGCACCAGTGCTTTGGGCCCAGCAGACTCCATCTGCCAAACACCAGCCTGGCTGTGTCTCAGATTCTCTATGGTTGCCAGGTGGCCACTAGTGCAGGCCAAGGCTGGAAGTAGCCTCAGCCCTGAAAACCATGACAGCAACTTTGTGCAGTCCAGCTGAGCCAACTCCCAAGCACTGTCCTTGATCCTGGCAGAAGACCCATTCTCGCCTTCCGCATGATCCACTAACTGCCCCCACCACAGCCTCATAATCCCACTGGCCATGGTAGGCAGACTCCAGACTGCCTAGGACAAGGCTTTATCACCAGCTGCACACTGGTGGCATAATCTCATGACGTGGCTCAATTTCACAGTGCAGGTGGGTGGTGGATGTGGTTAATTGTTCTAGAGGCCAGCAGGCTCTGCAGTAATGAGGGGGTGTTAGAGAGAGCCAGCTGGTGGCCACTGGACATTTGGGCTGTTCAGGGTGCAAGGCCAAGCCCTCACCGCCTCCCTTGTTGTAAGGTGGTCAGTAGCAACAGCCAGTGAGCTGGCACCATGCCTCATCCCCATCCATCCCCTGCTCCCATTTATTAATACCAAAAGGAAGAACTGGCCCAGGAAGACCCCCATCAGCCCTGCCTATGCCCTGCACAGCTCGAGATGTTTCTCAGCTTCTGGAAGTTAGCAGTGCTGGTGCGTGAGTTTCCTGCAGCTGCCATAACAGGTCCGCACACACCTACTGGCTTCAAAAGCACACGGTGGCTCTCTTGCAGCTCTGAAGGTCAGCTGTGTGACCCCAGTTTCTCTGGGCTAAAGTCAAGGCGTGGGCAGGCCTGGTTCCTTCTGGAGGCTCACTTCCTTAACTTTTTCAGCTTCTAGAGGTGCTCACATGCCTTGGCTCATGGCTTCTTCCTTCACTTCAAAGCCAAGCACATTCCTCCGTCTCTACTTCCACCCTCGTACTTCTGATCTTGACCTTCCTGCTGCTCCTTCATCTTATCAGGATCCTATGATGGTACTAGACCCACCTGAAAGCCCAGGATCCTTCCCTATCCCACGGTCCTTGATGAGACCAAGTCTGCAAAGTCTCTCTGTCTCATAAGGTCTCACGGTTCCAGAGATTAGGACATGACATCTTTGAGGCTGGCCTCAGAGGACAGAATCTCAGGATGCCTGTAGTCCTGGGGCCAATGCACCTGACTCACCCTGAGCCTGTCACACTCCTGTGCTATCGTCCAGGCCTGGGCTTGCAGCGTAAGGTGGCCTCCAAGCCTCCATTAGGGGTGAAGGAAGGAAAGGAGTGCAGTGCCATGCTGGCTGCAACCTGCCCTGGCTGCCCTCAAAAGTGCCTTCCAGCTGCCTATCCCATAGCTTGTGTGTGGCCACCTCCTGTCCCTGCGAGTGGCTCTGATTCATTTCCATGCAGATGCAAAGTCGGGTCCAGTGAGTTCACCAGCTGGAAATGGTATTGGTGAAACACGATGAAACCCCTGCAGCTGGGACAGAGCAGGGGTGGCCAGGGGCAGTGTCTATACCCTCATCGACCCTGTGCACCAGAATCAAGTGGGCAGCGCAATCTTGGAAAGACCTCACTTAGTAAAGCAGAGTGGGGCCAAGGGTATGGAGCCTCACAGTCACCAGTGCTCAGCAATGGTCTCATCCTTCCCTGTGCCCTCCCCACCTGCATCCATCCTCACCCGCGCTCCACACGGGCTGGCACTGCAGTGGCGTAGGAAGACACCAGGTGTGTGGAGACCGGAGAGGGCTGAGGACTGCCCAGCAGAGGATCTCTGAGATTATGTGTCCCCAGAGTCTAAACTACCACAAGTGAAACTTTCATGAATGCCTCACTCATCAGAGAAGAACCCCAGTCCCTTTCCCCTCCTGAACTGGGCTGAGGATCTGAGACCGGCTGTCCCCATTGCTGATGCCTAGTCAATTAGCAGATGGAGTGTTGTCGCTGTCAAGCTCAAGGCCACACCCCCTGGCTGGCCAGTGATGGCAAAAGTAAGGTTCTACCCAGGGGCCCCTCTGGCTGTGGCTACTACCATAGCACACTCCTCCTTCTCAGGGACACAGTGTGGACATCACTGGGGAGGGACCAGTATTGGGAGTCAGTCCGGAGTGAACAAAGGGTGTTAGTGTGTGTGGTCCAGGCTGGGATGTCGCTGTGTCCTGTCACGGGTGACGGGTGTGTCCTGCCTGAAACCTCAAATGCTGCTCTGCTGACATCACCACCCTCAGCTGAGCAGAGAACAGTCCATTCCTGAAAGCAGCTCTTATGAGGATGAAATAAAAGTTCAGGAGAAATCAGTCATTCTGTCCCTTCTTAGGGAGGTAGGAGCTGTGTTCCCCGTAGCCTGCGGTGGTTCTGGGAAGCACAAATGCGTCCCACCAGCACCCGCCTAGGTTCAGGTCCCATTTGGACAGTTGCTACATGCCTGTGTACATCTGTGACAAGGTCATTGCTGCCCTCGCTGTGTGTGTGTCTGCTCGGGCCACTGTACAGACAGGACTTGGAAAACCAACAGCCATAGCCCATGTCCTGGAGCTGGAAGTCCCAGGTCCAGGGGTCACAGGGCTGGCTTGTCCTGAGGCCCCTGCCTTGGCTTGCAGATGGCATCTCCATCTTGTGTCCTCACTTGTTCATCTCTGTGTGCATCTGTGTCCCTGTCCCCTCCTGTGAAGATCCCTGTCATGTCTGAGTAGGGCCTACCCTAATGGCCGCATTTTACCTTAATTACCGCGTCGCTAAATATGGTCCATTCTGAGACAGTGGCAGCAGGACTGCAGTACCTGAGTTTGGGGTTCACAGTCAGTCTCCACCTGGTTGCAGGATGCCACCAGCCAGGGCGGGGAGCCATGAGTCTCCGGCCCCTCCTCATGCTCAGGCAGGGTTGGGCTCAGGCCAGGAACCAGTCCCCCACGCAGCTCCACTGCCTGTCCACCCGTCACATGTCAGAGGAGGCCAGTTGCCGCCAGAGGAGAGGCAGCCTGTGTCTGTGCATGTGGGGTGATCAATGGCTGAGGACTCAGCCCTATTCCCTGACTTGCTTCCAAAAACCAGACTGAGAGCTTTTGATTCTTGTCCACGGTTGGCATAGAGACTCGGGGACAGTGTGATGTTTTTGAGCCCCAGTGGTGCTGCTCACGGTCTGCATCAGGCTGGCTGGCAGGACTGTCCTGTGAGGCCCTCCTGGGATGGGTCCGGTGACGAGTACGACACCCTGCCTGACACAGGGTCCCCAAGGAATGTACCCACGCCCCTGCCAGAGCTCACACTCTGACTCCACATGGCCCTCGTTAATGTCAGGCTCACGCTAGGCAAGGCTCTGAGTCACATCCTCCCTTCCTAGAGCCTCGTCCCCTTGGGGGGGGGGGGTCTGGGCTCCACGGTGACACGTCTGTGTCGCAGGCTCAAGATTCAGAGAAGAGGCTGGTGCTTTGGTGACATGGGGCTGTGGACAGGGATGGGACCAGCTTTCCCTTAGGCAACCGTGTGTCCCAAAGGTACCTGGGGAACCTCTGTAAGAACAACACCCAGCCTTTTGCCAGCTGCAGGAGTTCTTGTCAGTTCTAGCAAGCTGACAGCATTCGCCAGTGCTTGTGGCCTGCAGGTCTAAGGTCATGGCCCTACTTCCCCTTTTCTCAGGGGACAAAATAAGCTCTGGGGAGAGGATGTAAGCCTGTTTTAGGGACTTCTATGGAGTTTCAAAGTAGTCCTGGTACACTGTCTTAAAAATGGGGAAACTGAGGTACTGATCCCTGTGCAAGCTGGTAGAGGGTAAGGGGTGGAAGTTTGGCTTTGTGACTCTGACTCCAACTCCAACTCCAATGCTCTGTGCTGACACGCTACCCACCTAGGAAGGGCAGGTGTCCCACGTGACCAGCTCCTTCCTCGAGGGCAGGAATCAGCGCAGACTTTTTCCCATAGCTTCCATTTCCCCGCGCATCCCTTCCTCTCTGTCCCCAGCTATATCACCAGCACCTACTAGAGTACAGTGCTGTGAGGAGTGCTGGGCTCCCCGGTGGACATGAACAACAAGCCACTCACAGATTCCAAGAGTCTGTTTGCCAGAATTCAGGCCCCAGGAGATATTTCACACAAAAGCCCAAAATCCTAATATACTAGAACTCACTCTTGATGACTCTCGGTGCTCGGCTGATTCAATCAGCAAGTAATTATGGAGCCCCGACACCTGGCAGGCTGCAGAGATGCCCAGGGGAGCCATGGCTAGGAACAAAGCCCATCAGGGCCCTGGCAGACTCAGCTCGGAAAAGCCATGGAGCCCAGGTTCCCTGAATGGGCTGGGAGTTCTCAGATGCCCACAGTCAAGGCACAACCTGGGATCTCTGTGCTTGGCTGATCCTCCTGCCCCTGTGTGCGTTTGTGTATTCATGTGCTAGAAAGCACATGCATAGCAGAAAACACAGGTGTGCAGAGGTTCCACTAAAAAGAACATAAATAGAGGTCTCATATTTTGGCCTTCTTTCCCAGGGAATTGTCTTGCATCCTCTGTTTTGGGACTAATGCTTTTGGCCTTGGACATATTAGTACTTTGACAGGGACCCTAGGTGACTGTCCCTTTGCTGCCCTGGGAGGCCTAAGGCCCTTTCTCTGCTCAGCCTGTGGCCCTGGCCACCACCCAGAGCAGGGAGTGAGGCAGGGCCGGGGGAGGACCATGGGATGAAGGTTTCAGAACAGAGATGGCCTCTGTGCATGGCTTCCTGTGGTCACAAAGGAGGAGACAGCGTGTGATGTGGGATGGTCAGGAAACATGTGGGACAGGTGGAACCCTGGGGCCTTTCTGCTTAGTCTGGGTATCATGGCAGAGGCAGAAGGCAAAGGAGAGGGAAAGACATCCCTGGCCAGGAAGATTAGGCCTCAGAGCCGCCGGGGCTGCCGGCCATTGTGGTTTGGGAAGAGCTTCTGTCTGCCAGTTTCCTTGACACTGGGCATGATGGCAAGTGTGTTTCATATCGTGATGGGTATTTCCAACCCCAGTCATAGGAGGAGTACACTGAGACCCTGACAATACAAATCCACATGCAGCACATATTGTAGGTCCCCCAGCCAGTCTCAGAGCTGGCTCCTCCCTTGCTGCCTGCTGTGGGGTGAGGCCAGCACTGAGCTGACACTTCTGGCCAAACTACCCTTGTAGGCAGAGGCACAGCCACTAGCAGTCCAAATCTTGTCTTTATAGGAGGAGCCACAAGCAGAGAATCAGACACACTGAATGAATGAAAGGGACCTGCTAGGTGTTGCATTAGTTATCAAGAACCCAGTAGAAGCAAGCATCAGCCAGCCTGTTCCTCCACCTCACCCCAAAGGTGCCTCCCACCCCAGGGACTGGGGCGTCTAGGTCCTAGACACCAGCTCCCAGTGGATGAATCAGGGATTCGTGTCTTCGTCTGTTTTTGCTACTGTGACAGAGCACCAGAGACTGGGTAGACAGGGAGGTGGATCCCAAGGGCTGCAGGAACGGCCTCTGCACTGCCTCATTGTGTGGTGAGACAGTGCGCAGAGCAAGAGCAGAGACCAACCTGTCTCCTTAATCAGAAGGCCACTGGCCACACCCCGCTCGCCACACCCATGACAAGGGCACTAAGCCTTTCTCGAGAACAGTGCTCCCAGCCACTCAATACTGTTATGGCACGAGCACGTTTCAACTTGAGCCGTGGAGGGGATGTTCAAACAGGCTCCTTCCATGCCTGATATTTCCAGGAGGCAGGGGCAGCCTGGGATGGGTGACAGTGACAAAAACGTGCTGGCTTTGGAGTGTACCTCAACAATGTCTTCACTTACTTGGGGATCGATCAGCCAGGGTAAACTGAGGCAGGATGAAGAGGGCTGGCTGAGTTCTCCATCAGCACCCTGTAGGGCGAGAGAGAGAGACTTTGCACAGGAACTGTCTGCCTTGGGCAGAGGACTGGGCAGGGGAACAGACAGCAGGCGGGGCGGAGCTGTGCGTCGAGGTTGCGTGCGGAGACCGGGACTGCAGTGTCTCCCAAGCACTTCACGCTGCCGGGTCCCCCACTGTCATCAGGATGGCAGGTGTGCCTCAAGTACTGGGTGTGCGGAGGCTTTGCAGGCCCCAGGACAGAGGGCCCAAGTGGCTGATTCCTGAGGTGCAGTGCTGGAGTTCAGGGACACAGAGCCTCAGTGAACCCCGTTTCACTCCCCACCCCCAGAGCAGCTGGTGAGGAGCATGGACCTGTGCACTGTGTCTGTCCTTGGACTTCAAACTTGGGTCAGTCAGCATTGGAGGGGCTGCTGGCGACAATTATCATGTCTTAGTCCCAGTAACTTGTATTTGTCCTACCAAAGCCAGCGTCTGCACCCTGCCCACGGGCACACTGCGAGCCCTCTCATGGTGAGAGGGTGTAATATACTTCCTCCCATTGTTTTTTGTTTGTTTTGTGTTTTATTTTGGGGAGTGTTTGTTCTGGTACTTGGGATTGAACCTGGGGTTTTTGCACTGAGTTGTATCCCCAGCCATATTTATTTGTTTGTTTGTGACAGGATCTTACTGTTTCCCAGGCTCTGTATCCACTGTCCTCCTGCCTCAGCCTCCCAGAGTGCTGGGATTACAGGCATACACCAATACACCCAACTGTGACATACTTCTTTAAGAACATTATTGAAGGGGCTGGGGATTTAGCTCAGCGGCACAGTGCCTGCCTGGCAAGTGCAAGGTCATGAGTTCAATTCCTGGTACCGGGGGAAAGAAAAAAAAAGAATGTTATTGAGGTGTCACCCATGCCTGATAAACTTCCCACCCTTAAGTTGTACAGGGTTATAGGTGTTAACATTTGCAGCCCAAGGTCAAGGCGATGGATGTACCACCAGCCCAGAAATGTCTCAGCCCACTTCCAGTTCTGCCTCTCATCCCACCTCGCCCCCACTCCATCCACTGCTACCATCGCTTGGCTGCTGTTACTTTAGGACAAGCAGCAAGTCTAAACGTTCACATGAACGGAATTGCACAATATGTACCTTCAGGGTTGGGTTTCTCTCTTGCTGTAGTCATTCTGAGCATTGCAGATACCAACAACCTGTCCTTGGTGGTGCTGGGTGACCATCCAACCACAGTCAGGGCCACCATCTTCCCACAGGTGGGCGTGTGGCTGGTTCCACTCTGGGGCACCAACAAGCTGTCCTGAAATCTCGTGCGTCCGTTCCTGCACAGATGGAGCGCTGTGAAGGGGGATGGCGGGTCACATGTCCTGTGGCACCCGGTGCTTGCTCTTTGCTGTTCTAGATGCCCTCCTTGGGCAAGTGGTGGCTTGCTGTGCTTCTAATTCGAGTGTCCCCTGGGCTCCCCGTGCTGGGCATCCTTCCTCTCCTTGGCATCCTGCAAGTTTCTCTAGTGAAGCTGGAGATGGAGAGCAGGCTTTCTGTCCTTGTCCACCTTGCTCACTCCTCCCTCCATCTTTGCTCAGACTGCTATGACAAAACTGCCACTGCCTGGGAGCTAAAACCAGCAACAGGCATTGCTCCCAGCTCTGACCCTGGAAGTCCACCGTTCTACGCCAGCCTGGCCAGCCCTGGGGAATACCCTCTCTCGGATGCAGACTGCAGGCTTCTCCCCTCTTGTCCTTACATGGCAAAGGGACAAGGCAGCTCTCTGGGGGCCCTTTTACTAAAAGCACTAAAGTGCCAGGAGGGCTCCTCCCTCATTGCCTCCTTACCTCCCAGCACCCTCACTGTGGGGCCGTAAGTGTCAATAATACACGAGTTTGGGGGAACATAGCATTCAGTCCATAGCACCATGCCCCTCTCCCCACTCCTCAAGCTGTGGCACCTGGTCCAACCTCAGCCCTTGCTGTCCCTGCAGCCCCCATCCACCTCCTTCATCTCTCACCCCAGACTGAAGGCTGTCCCTCACCCTGCCCAGTCCCGAGCCACAGGGGCACAATCGGTGATGGTGGGAGAGGGTACATGGTGGGTCACAAGGTGAAGGACGGAGGCTTCCTCCAAAGAGAAAGTGGGATTGGACTTTCATACTGGAAAAGAAGATATCTGCTCAAAGAAAACATATCACCTCCCTGTCTGAGTATGAATACCTGCACCCACGTGCCCTTTCTCCAAGGGGTGGAAAGCCAGCTGGCTCATAGCATGCTCCTCAGTGCAATCTCTGCCCCTCTGCTCTAGGCTGTGAGTGGTGGCAGGTCACAGGAGGTTGGGGTGAACACAAGGATGATCGTTTGCTTCATGCTCAAGCCACTATCCTTAGCCTGGGCTGAGAGGGTGCAAGGAGGCCACCTTGCAGCAGATAGAAGGTGCCAGGCAGTTGTTACCAAATATGGGCACAGAGACTGAGTCCAGCCTGTACCCCAGAGCAGAGCATGCCAGGATGGGGAAGGGAGAGGGGTCAAGGTGGGAAGTGTCGGGGAGAGGCCACAGAGAGGCACTCCCTAGGACCTGCCTCGGGCACACACTTCTGTGCTTGGAATCTCCGAGACTGTTCCGGAAGGAGGAAATGACCAAACCTGTAAACCTCATGCATAGGAACCCTTCCACCCACCAGAGGCAGCACAGTCACGCCATCTGCAGGGTGGCGACAGGATGCGTAGGAACATCCGTCCTCAGTGCCCCACCCTTGTGGGGTCCCATCCTACAGGTGGGTGGCAAGCAGTGTGTGTCCCTGGACCTGCAGCCAAAGCTCCGGAAAGACTCCACATGAGGCCAAGGGGGTGCCTGGAGCAGCCCTGCTCCCTAAAACAGGATGGCCTGGCCAAAGCTGTGGCACCTACACTCCGCCCTCTGCAGCCCCCGCACAGATGGGTCGAGTGCAGAGCCAGCCCTGCCTGCAACGGGATGTGCACATTGGGCTGCTCACGGACCTTTTCAGGAAAAAGCCTCCCTGGGAGAGGACAGCCATTCTGGTCCCAAGGATCCCCAGCTGGAATGCCCTTGACCACAGCTTCCAGGGAGCCAGACAGCACCTGTCCTTGGCAGGGCCACTGGAGAGGACGCCACATGGCTCAAGCTCTACCACGAGGAATGAGAAATAAAAATGTTCTGAAAATTAATCATCAGAGAGAGGAGTAATCTGGAGCCCTGTGAACCCATAAAATCTAAAAAAGGAAAGGCTTCAAGGTGGCAGGGGCCCCACAGCTCCATGAGCAGCCAACCCCGTCCACTTTGTTTGTAACTCTTCTACCTGCAGGGAAAGGAAGTTCCCCTCACTACTCAGCAGAACCACATAAAGTTGCCATTTCTTTAGGTCCTGGCATGGGTAGCATCCCAGGAACCCCATGGGAAGGCCCGAACCACCCTAACCACGCCACCACCCTGCCACCTGTGCCTCATCCATTCCCTGATTAGCCCCACTGTCCACCCATAGCCCAGTGCAAGAGCCCAGTGCAAGAATTGACCTCCCTCACTTGGATCCAAATCCTGTCCACTCCACCTCTGGCAGGCCTGGGTCCTGTGAGCCCCGGAATTCCCTGATGTGCTGTGCCTAGAACCAGGGTAAGGTACCATGCTGTCCTATCCTGGGAACCTGCAGGCCTGTCGCCCAGCCATGTCACTCGGGAGCCTCAGTGACCCCTCCCTTAGCCCTGAGTGCCTCCTCCAAAGGTTGTATCAGGTGCACAAGGTCTCTCTGGGGTGGGCCTGGAGACCAGGACCATCCTCTGTCCTGGCACAAATTTGGGATGACAGAGTCCTGCGGCCCACTGGGCCTGGTTGTCTTTGCATCCTGGACTCCACCCTTGTGCAGCGTGCCTGACCCACCTGGTCTACTGCACCTGCCAGTTCCTCACAGTTCCACAGAGAGCAGCACTGTGCCCAGGAGGAGGAGGGAAGATGTGGCTGCCGGCAGCAGTCCAGTGCCCACAGCAAGGAGAAGGCCATGGCAGGTCCATCCCCAGAGCAGGGACAACGACTCTTCCATCCTAAGGAAAGCCAAGCACTTTCCCCTTGGAATTTTACCAAAAGTAAAACGTCTCCTGCTTCCCATAGCTCCAAGAGTAAGCACCTCCAAGAGTCCACTGAAGAAGTTCTCAGCATCATTTCTACTGTCTTTCCAGTGATTAAACAGGGGGATTCCCTGCAAGGAGTTGGGGACTCGGCTCTGTATTTGCTTGTACTGCACAGGCTTGCCTGAGCCCATCCGTCAGCACCACCCAGGCCTTCCACGGAGGAAGCTGGATTCATCTTGCTCCAGGGGCAGCTCTGCCCCTCGGAGGGTCCCTTCCAGGCTCCAGCAATGCTCTGACTCCTGGAGGGCAGCTGTCACACTTGCCTGAGGACCTGAGTTCTAGCTTCCTCTGTTGAAAGGTTTTCCTGTGCCCTCTGCCACCTCCCTGGGCTTCATGGTCTTTCGTAAGTACTGACGCTGTAGACCCTTTGGTGACCCATCTTGCTGTGCTTTGGCTTGCATAGCTCAGTCTAGTTTAAATGCTGGGCTGAACAAATACTTATCCTCTCCCACCCCTCCAGCTAGCACAAGACTTAGCATCTGTTCCACCTCAGGCTACCATGGCAAAGCACCACACGCCGGGCAGCTTCAACAATAGACATTTATTGTCCCACATCCTGGAGGCTGAAGTGTGAGGCCAGGTGTCACGAGGCTTGTCCCTCCTGAGGCCTCTTTCCTGGGCTTAGAGATGACATCTTCTCTTTGTGCATCTGGATCCTGACCTCTTCTTCAAATCAGATTTGTTTAGGGCCCACCCTAATTACCTCATGTTAAATTACCTCTGAAAAGACTCTATTTTCAGATCCAGTCACCATCTGAGGTACTGGGAGTTAAGGCTCCAACATGTGAATTTGGAGGGATCTCAGTTGAGCCCATGGCAGCTGCTCACCACTTCTCTCTCTGTCGTAGCCAAATGGGTGTGACTTAGGGCACCAGCCCTGAAAATGGTGGACACTGGGAGAGTTGTGGAGGCATTTTGCCGACAAAGGGAAATAGAACAGTGGGGTCTCTTTGATGGTATTTAGCAGATGTGTGGCTGAGGAGAGATTCCTCCTTCTGCCTGTCCAGGTAATTAATGAGGGACTTCAAAGGCTCGGGGGCCTTCCTGCTCAGATCAATTATTCAGAGCACTGCCTCCAAAGGTCTCGGAACAGGAAATAGGGAGGGAACAGATTGTTAAGTGGCTTTGACGGGAACTAAGTGAATGGCTTGTAGCCCACTCTGCAGATCGTGTCTGATCTCCTGCGCCTGTGTGAGCTGCTGTGGCTGGGAGATGTCGATGCCTGTCCCTGGGGAGGGGGGCGGGGTCCTCTCAGGAACAGCAGCAATTTCTTCCTTGTCAAAATGAATGCTCACTACCTGCACATGTGATTGGGATCCTCACAGATGGTCAAGTGGAGGTCCCAGGCTCACCTGCTGCTCAGGCTGAGGGGCCACCTCCTGCATGAGGGGCAGCTAGTGGCTTCTTGGCCTTGGGTCTCTAAGGGGGGCCCAGAGTCCTGGGTGGGGGGTGGGCATCCCTTTCCTCTCCCGCTTGGGGCCAGCTCCTAGCAGCACGTGTGAGCCAGGATTAGAGCAGGGAAGTATGCTGTGCCTTACTGAGCGCAGACAGGTGACCATGGGAGATTCCAGGTGGGCCACAGGGCCAGTCACAGATCTCCTCTTTACATTTCTTTACGTCTGCTGTCTTCCATTAAAAAACAAGAAACCTAAAAGTTAGAAAAATAATGACTACTTCTACCTGCAGCCTAGATGGAGAAGCAGAGGCAGGTTGATCTTTGCACGTGAAATGATGAAGCTCGGGCAGAAGGTGTGAGGTGGTGGATTTTAGGGCTGGACTCCGGGCAACAACTAAGAGTGGAAGATGGCGGAAAGATGGGAAGTAAAGGGGGAGTCTTGCGGCACTGAGCATTTTCAGGTACAGCGCAGGGAGCGGACCCCACAGAGCCTGGAGTATGGCTGAGCTGCAGAAAGAAACCGAGGCTCTGGGGGCCCGAGGCAGTGACAGTGTGCAGGATAAAGAGCCAGAGTGGAGGTGGTTGCACAGCCAGGCCCTGGAGCACTTCAGAGCCCCCTGCCCAAGTCAGCGGAGCACTGAGGTATAATGATGGGAGGAGACGACCAGAAGATGCAGACCATCACTAGAGGACAAGAGGCAGTGTTCCACCACACACACCAGGGTGTGCCTCTTTCCACCCAAAGGCCTCAGAGGCCAAGCAGCCCAGTATGGAACTCTCAGAGGGGTCCTGCCTCCACTGTAGGGGGCGATCAGTCCTACCTAAACAGTCTTGGGCTGCACTTAGCAAATCTCTTTTAAAGGAACCTGAAGGGATCAGACTGCTTCCAGGAAACTAACTTCACCCAGAATAAAGCTCAAGAACTTATTTAAGAAGACACAAGTACTCAGCCGTCATCAGAGCTAAATCAACAATGTCTGGCGTCCATTCAGAGCTTCCAAGACAAGCATCTAGGTGTACTGGTGCATGCCTGTAATCCCAGCTACTCCAGCTACTCAGGAGGCTGAGACAGGAGGATCACAAGTTCAAAGCCAGCCAGGGAAATTTAGTGAGATGCTATCTCAAAATAAAATGTTTATGAAAGTGGCTGGGGATATAGATCTCCTGTAAGATGCATGTCCTGTAGATGATACCTTGGGTTCCATTCCTGGCAGCAAATGGAAGAAAAGAAGGAAAGGAGGGGAGGAGGGAGGGAGTCCCCCAGCACTCCAAGAAGTAGGAAAGCATGACCCATGTGGGGACGAAAATCAGTTTATCAGCATTGACCTGGGGTCAACACACATCAGAGTGATGACAAAGATAAAAGCACCCTTGTAATTGTATTCCATGTGTTCGAAAAGTCAAGCTGAGACTTGGAAAGTATTTTTTAAACCCTGAGATATGTATGTTTTAAGATGATGAAGATGATAAATTTTCTGTATTGTGTATTTAAAAGGTCAAAAAATTCACCTAAATCAGAATTCCAGAGATGAAAACAATCGTGTCAGAAGGGAAGAATAACCAGGGTAGGAGTGGGGGGAGATCAGATGTTACAGGAGAAAAATATAGTGAACCTGGAGAACTAGCAAGAGAAACTATCCTAAATGAAAGAAGAAGAACGCTTTGTTAGTTTGTTTGTTTGTTTGGTTTTGTTGTCATGGAGCTACAGTGAGCTTCGGGCTGGCTCCAAACAAGCCGGTAGATGCAAAGAACCCTGGGGTGGGGGTGGCTGTGCTGGAGCAGACAGAGCAAAATATTTGAAGAAATAATTATGGAGATTTTTTCCAAATTTGAAGTAAGCTGTGAACTTACAGGTCAGACTCTGTGAAACCCAGACACAAGATACTGTAGAGAGAACAAGGAGAAAGAAAAACCCACCAGGGCACACGGTTTTCAAATTGCTGAAAACCAGTGATGAAGACAAAAGTGGAAGCAATCGGAGGGAAAAGGCCACTTTGCACACAAAGAGGAAAGAGAGGGCTGATAGCAGAGGTATTGTCAGAAAAGGTGCCTGGGAGAAGAGTGGAGAACTAGCTCTTTTAAGTATTGAAAGGAAAAGGAAAGCATCTATTTCAAAAACAAAGGTAAAATGAAGAGTTTTTCAAAATACAAAAGGTTTCATAATTCATCACAGCAGCCCAGGCTATAGGAAGGACACCTTTCAGGTAACAAGAAAATGGTCAGATGGAAATACACCACGGAAAGAAGGGCTTTACTGAACAGATAAATAGGTAACACCTTGTCTTTAAAAAGTAGTTGGCTTTAAGTCAGGTGGCACTCTTGGAGACTGAGGCAGGAGGATCTCAAGTTCAAGCCCAGCCTCAGAGACTTAACAACTCAGAGAGACCCTGTCTCAAAATTTTAAGAAAACATATATAAAAAGGGCTGGGAATGGCGTTCAGAGCAAAGGCAGTGGGTTCAATCCCCAGGAATGAGGGAGAAAAAAATGACTGGCATTAAACAAAAAAAAGAAATGACAGCGTAGTTTGAGGATTATGACATAGGAAGGCAATATGTCTGCTAACAGTAGCACAGAAGTTGAGGAGGAGGAATGGAAACCTGCAAGCCCA
This sequence comes from Chinchilla lanigera, assembly GCF_000276665.1. Taxonomy (NCBI): domain Eukaryota; kingdom Metazoa; phylum Chordata; class Mammalia; order Rodentia; family Chinchillidae; genus Chinchilla; species Chinchilla lanigera. Next base: position 15,738,489 of record NW_004955422.1, read on the forward strand.
AGATTCTCAGACCACATGTGGAGTGGCCGACATCCCTGGACTCTGAGCAGTGGTCAGTGCAGGAAGCCACAGTAAACTCCAGAGCAGACACGTCCAGCCTGCAGTCCATCATTTTTTGCCCTCTATTTTAAAATATTCTAATAAAAATTAAGTTTTATTATTTGTATATATTAACTATATTATATATTTTATAGGTGATTTAAGGCAATTCCTCTTCATTCAAAAAAATGAGGGCAAAAAGAACGGTGGGCCAGAGGGTTTACACATTTGTTCCAAAACAACAGCTAAATAAAGAAAAATAAACAACTATAGTTCATCAGCTGGCAGAGGAAATAACATAGAATCATAAATATACTCAACTCAAAAGAAGGCAGAGAAATAGGGAAGGGGGAGATAAAAATACACATAGGATAAATAAAAAGCAATGGGAGGACTAGGGCCTCAGTAGTAAAGTGTGTGCTTAGCATGCACAAGGCCCTGAGTTATGTGGGGGCGCGCGCGCGCGCACACACACACACACACACACACACACACACAAAGAAATGGAAAGAGAACAGAGTGAAGCTTAATCATATCAATAATCACATTAATGTAAATGGTACAAACACTCCAATTAAAAGGCAGAGCTTTAAAGTTAGATAATAGCTCCAAGGAGGGCACTTTAATTATAAAGACACAAATACATTAAAAGTTAGAGGGTAGGAAGGTACACACTACATTAATCCAAGGAGAACTGGAAAAGCTATACTTAGTCTCGAGGAAGACTAGATTTCAGAACAAAATACACCAATAGAGGTGGACAGTTATTTCATATTAGTGAAAGGGTCTGTTCTGTAGAAAGACAGGAGAACACTAAACCTTTATGCCCCTCATAATAGAGTTTCAAAATACACAAGGCAAAAACTGATAGACCTACAAAGAAAGCTACATAAAACTGCAGTGACCCTCAGATATTTCAACACCCCCTTTCAATAACTAATAAAGCAAGAAGACAAAATCAGCAAGGATATGGAAAACCTGTCTAACACCATTAACCGTCTTGTCCTGACTGACAGCTGTAGAAGCCTCTGTGCTTTCTTTTTTAGTATATTTGGAACAGTTACAGGATAAACCATATTCTAGTCCATAATCAATTCTCAATAAATTCACAATTACTCAACTCCTACAAATGTGTTCCTTAACCCCAGTGAAATCATCAGAAACCAAGCTGGTGCAGTGGCACACTCCTGTAATCCCAGCTAATCTGAGGCTGAGGCAGGAGGATCAAAAGTTCGAGGCCAGCCTGGGCAATTTAGCAAGACCTTGTCTCAACATAAAATTTATAAAGGGCTGGGGATGTAGCTCAGTTGGTGATAGAGCATTTGCCTTGTGTGTGCAAGGTGCTCCGTTCAAGTTCCAGCACTGGGGAAAAAAATGCGAAATCAGTCTGAGAAACATTTCTGGAAAAATCACCAAATATTTGGTAAATATCATTATTCTAAATCACAGTTGAAATCAGATTAAAATTT